>NC_056747.1:562426488-562735863 GCF_019279795.1 Protopterus annectens
TGGGGCAGACACCAAAGTAGAAGCCGGGGCCAGAAGAGGCCTCTGTCCCGCTGGTAGGAAGGGAAGTAGGCCCCTCAAAATTAGCTCATTTCTCCTGCCCATTGGTGCCCGGGGATTAAACCCAGCACAGATGGAACAGGAGTTGTCCAGACTGGCTTCCCCAAGACATTCAATGCACAGTGTGTGACCATCAGCTGGGGAGAGCTTGTGACCACACTGTGCATTTTTGGAAACCTGGTTTGGGGTTTTTGACATACTCCCAACCATATGACCTAACACACTCACTCACACAGAGATAGGAAAGAAAGGAGGGTCTTCTTTTTTGTATAACTGACAGACAGCACGAGGGGATCTAGAAAAACAAAAAAAGGGAAAAGTTTAGTTAAAGCTAGAGCTACAAGACAAAAAAAGAAAGTCACTAACCCAAAGTTTTTAGCAGAGAGCACAGATCGAGATGCAGACTTGAGCCCGTCAAACGAGATCTGAAGGGAGGAAGGAGATAGGGGTATTATGGGTAGGGGAGGAGCTTTGAGCTTGAATTCAATGCTGGATATGCGGCAAAGTCGGATCTGGGAATCCACAGGCTGAAGATCAAATTAATACAACAACTTCAGATCAGCTTTTTGCATGGGGAAAGTCTCCTATACCCTCATATATTGTTGCAATTCTATATATGCTAACTCAAACATTAGAAGAAAGAAGAAATTCCCTTACTCTCACTGTTCTGCAATTTAGCCCTTTTCAGTTGTGAAGATTGGATGGATGACTGCAAGTTTTTACCAGGGTATGTGGAAGGAGGAACACTGTCTGTCTCACACTGGTATTGAGTGACGTGGCTGAGCTTTAACAGTATCTCTGGTCATAAGCATTATAACAACCTATAAAACAATGGAAGCAATAAAAAAAAAAAACATGACTTCTACTTCACCAAAACAGTACTCTAATATTAGGACTTCAGCATAGACATATGCAGGGTCTAGAGTGTTTTTTCCTGTATTATTTTGTTTTAGGAAGAAGAGTAGCTGTATGGATATCAAAAATATCCCCTATTGCATCATCTGCAAATGGGGACTCACTTCCAAACAGCAACACCCACAGCTGCTGACTTCATGCAAATATCCAGAGCAATGCTGGCACACCTGGTTAGATGAGGTAGAATCTTGTCAGTAGCAGAGATCAGTATCAGATTTTCATCTTTTCTACACGTGACTGTCATTTCCTACAAGGCATGTCCCACCTGCTATAAAACTGAATCACGAGTGCAGTGTGGAGTAGATAGCTACTTATCCTAACATCTAAATTAGATGAGGTGTGCACATACTTTCCTACATCTCGACAAGTGACGTAGTTACAGCTGCTTTCGTCTTTCATATCTGAAGACAAACACTCATTGCAAGATCCAATTTTAGATTTTAAAATACACTGTAGCAATTTGAAAGTGCTTTACATACATTATCAAATTTTCTTATGGGTAATACAATGTAAATCGTGGGCCTTCCAAATTGCTTTTTTCAATGTCATACAATGCATACATTAGTAATATACAACTGAAGCCTATGATTTATCAGCTTTTACTTTATTTGAGTGAGCTCATCCATGAACTGTTTCAGCCACAAAAAAATTTTAACACACCCTTGGAACACCAGCTGTAGTAATCGTGCGCAAGATTAACAGCTTCACTGAAAAAAATATCTACAGGTGAAGGTTGAAGTAGAAATCCGAAGATGACTGCAATCATTAGCATTAGTACCTGCTATGATGGCAATTAGCAAGAAATGGTTCTTCAACAGAACATGAAAGAATTACTGCAAACTATCAACCAAACTCTACTAATTGGTCTCCACTATGGGTTAAATTATGGTATAACTATACCCTAGTCAATAATCTCAACCCTAAAGCATTACCCTTTGTAAATAAATACAACCTTAAAAAATTAAAACTACACCCCACCCTTAAGGGATTAATAAAAACTTTCCAAGATTTATTCCAAAACATCAAACTAGAAAATGCCCTGCTCCTGTTTCAGCCTTTCCATCTTAATCCTAACATAACTTTGAACAATAAAATGATAAAACTGAATGATCTCCCATTAATTAAAGACTTTACCTTATGGGATATACATAAATATAACCTCTTATCCTTAACAGATCTACGAATGGCTTTGGGTTTATCCCAAAAATATGTCACTATTTTGAGACAACTTGGAGAACTTACCCTATCCATAATTCACAACTTCCCGAGTACAGAAGAGGAACAGAAGCAGGTAGACTCTCTACTCCAAAACTTAACCTACAAGAAAAACATGATCTCAATAGCCTACAGATCTTTCCTCCAACTTTTCCAATCAAGGAAAAATCGTATTTGAGGAATACTGGGACCGTCAGGGTATCAACCTCATGATGAATCAGAAACATCACGCCATTAAACACACTCTTATGTTCTTGCCATATAAAAAGCTTCTCTACACACAATTCATGATCGTAAACAACTTATACCTTTACCCCAGTTCACTTAAACAAATTTGATCCTAATCATTCCATTATATGCTCCTGCTGCTCGTACCCACTTGCAGACATTATACATATACTGTGGTTTTGCAAATACGCACACAACATCTGGTGTTCACTTAAAGTCTGCTTAGAGAAAATGGGATACCATAAATCTACACTTTCCTGGGAAATGGCGCTACTGCATATTACAAATATCCACATGCCCAAAATCAAACTACATGCCCTAATCATTATCTGTCTTCTGATTAAATTTTATATCACTAAACACTGGCTGGATCGTACTAAACATAGGTGGAAAGATTTTAAGGTGCTAGCTATCCAGTACATTAAATCCCATAAGCTGTTAATAATTAATCCTCGCAAGCGGGTATACTATCAGAAACTATGGGACTTTATCTTTCTACTCTTATCAAATGATTAGCAATCTCTCTATACCAAATACCTTCTTCATTCCCCTAAATCCCTTCAATAGGAATATATGAAGACTTCAAGGTGAATTGTAGTATATCTAGTTTATTGACATGTTTCTACTTATACTTGAGAAGTATTGGCACGTTTGTATATTAGTTGTATTTGGAACCATCTGTATTTTCCCTGTGGGATCATTGCATCATATTCGTCTCAAAGGTCGTATATTTTTCTTGTTTTGATATGAATTAATAAAACTGTGTTTTAAAAAAAAAAAAGAAAGAAATTACCTCAATCATAACTGTAGAAGAGTGACAGAGAGGGGTTAGCAAACCTAAGGGCCAATGAATGTGTTGTGGAGTGCACTCAGTAGAAAGACTTTGATGGTCTAGAGTATAGGGAGGCCACCATGACTGCCTCCTAGACTGTCATTTGTGTAGCATTTTATATGTAACTATCACTTCTCTGTGCAGCTGAAGGTAAGTGGGAGTGCTCCCTCCATAACCATTTTATACTCTCATTTTTTTTTTTTTTTTTTTTTTTTTTTAACAAAAATCTAGTGCCGTTTCTCTTCCTGGGATTTCTATCATTCAGAGGAAATGCACACCAACTCTTACACTAAAATAACCCTAAGGGTTACTGTTTCTTTCACTAAAGTTACTTGGATGCCTTCACCAGTCTATACTGCAATTTATTACTTTTGCTCCTTAATGGCCAGTGCTGTGTTTTCATAGCTTTACCCTTCACAACATATGGTTATCCCAGTTCTGGGATCTTTCTTAGGTGTTTTTCCAATGGAACCAGATAAGAAGGGAATCACTTGGATTTCATTTTTCCCTTCAGACTTATTTTCCTGGCTTTTCTTTCATGTCCTTACCTTTTTATTCTGTCTCAGATGTTCACACCACTTTCCTCTAAAGTTTCTTAAATTGGCTAGAATTCTTATAGGATTCCTTTATCACTCCCATTTTAACTTTTTATATCAAACTTGCTACTAAGGCTTTCAAACTGTTAACTCTAACAAGTTTTCACAATCATCAGTGACATGAAAAAATTCTGAAAAGAAAACCACTTTTGTCACTCCATCACACCACAAGTAATTTCCTTATATGATTTGAATGAGAATGCAATTACATGATATATGTTTCAAACATTAATTTTCAAATATCACTGATTCCTCCAGAAAGAAAAAAAAAACAGCAAAACATGTTATAGGTTAGTACTAGGCTAACTGCCTTTATGGGGCCATTTTAAGCCTAGCCAATTACCCCATGTCAGAATCAAACCCTGGACCTTGTGTTTCTAAGGTAAGAACCTTAACCATTACACCAACCCCATTCTACAGACTAGGTAGAATGTAGGGCAAACAACTAAACAGCTACTTGCAAACATAAAACAAAACTGGTTAATATTTCTCAAGAGGTGAAAATGACTGATGATGGAAGAGGGTAATTCCAGCTGTCTATGGGCTTGTGCCATCTATTGCGATCAGCACTATTGCAGGGTCATACCTCACAAGACAATGATGGACTGTTGGAGAAACCAGGTTGAAAGAACAACTCAAGTCCATTTGTTGTAGTGCATTAAGGGTCCTCTATATAGTACGGCACATAGTAAAATCTAACATTTTCCCATACCAATAACGCAAAGCGCCTGTCACTTTAATCAGTACTTTCACATCCAGTAAGGAGAGAGAATTTTCTAGTGTGTTCCCGTACTACCAGCACTTCATTATATCACCAAGATTCTCGTTTAAAAAAAAAAATTCAGAATCTGGATGGGAAAAAATCATACCACAACTTGATCCAGCTTCCTTCAGAGATTCTAAAATGAATTCCCTTTAAACCTAGTTCTGAAGGCAGTTCATTAATCATTTTAATTATTTTCATATTTTAAAAAGTTAGGACTGTTCTCCTCTGAATGTCATGCTGCATTATTTTTGCTGACAGATTACAAATTGGTTTCTGTTAACTGGTAAAGATGTTAAAGATTCAAAAGCCAGTTATGCTAAGTACAAGTCAATATTTTTTTAATAAAATGAGGCACAATCCAATGAATGATTTCTATTAAGTCAAAACTTAAAATGTGTATATCCTTACTTTCTAAATGAAGTACAATCTTTTTTTTATTTTTGAACACATTAAACAATTTCATTGCCATTTTATATTATTAGGCCTTTTTACTACTGATTTTGAGCCTCCAATATTAAGTAATAGTAATACTACAGGTTTAAACCTTAACTGTATCATTTTAACTCAAATTAATAGATGCTCAAACAAGGGATATTCTGCCATTGTACAAACAAATGAGTTCCATTAATTGGTTGGTTGTCTTCCGATATAACGGATCATCAAGGTCTTGTCATTATCACTTTCATTAGGTAACATCTGAAATCTCTACAGAAATGACCATGTGCATTTAGTTAAATACTCTAGGTCATTTACTTCAAAATGTATTGTGTAGCTATTTTATGTCATCGTTAAGTTATACAAAACAAGTGTTAAATCACACCTGCATTCATCCTATGATTATCCGCATAATCCAATGTAGAGGCATGATGGAGACAGAACTTACACAGCACTCAAAAACAGTATAAATGCATAGAAAGTATTCCTGAACAAGATGCTAGATTATTGCAGAATGCACATTCACACTCACTCCTACAGGACACGTAGAATTTATGGCAATTTAGAGGCAGAACAATTTACTTGCAGAAAAACTTTATGATGTGGGAGAAAACTGGGACATTTGGTTTATACCAAGGGCAAGCAAAAGGACAGCATGTACCCTCTGCACAGAAGGTACCCCAGCCAAGACCCACACTGGAGAATCATCTACTGTTCTAAAGCAATGCTGCATGCTGCACCCACAGTGCTGCCATGTCTGCTAAACTACAGCATTCCCAAAGATATTTTTTGTAACTTATAATAAATCTTTAAAGTGAATAGGTGCATCTCTACAAACCACTTCTACACAGGTATGATGAGAACCTCTTTTCCCATTTTTGCACATGGGGTCAGGGTGTCACTTCAACGTTGACAATCTAGAGCCAAGGTTTACACCGCCAGGTGGCTAGCTTTTATCAAAAGAAAAAAAATTCATAAGTCTGTGTACTGTAGACAACACCCTTAAGTCTCCAAACCTCTTTACTGCACAGGTGACAAGTTTTGTGTTGCAATTCCTGGAAGAAAATTATAATATGCAACAATATTTTAGCTGCTGTGCAAAAAAAATCACAACTTAGCAATTATGTTAAACATTCTACACTACTTGGGATACAATGAATGCTACTATTTTGAGGTAGTAGTATGATGTTTGCAGAAACATCAAAACTGAAAGTAACCATTAGAAAGGCAGAGAAATAATCCTGGGCAGGACAACAGTCCATTGCAGGATGTACATATACCCCCAATGTATGTTTGGAAAGCAGGAGAGAAGAGAGTATGAAGCGACAACCCAAGTGTCCACAGAAGATAGCCTAACCTTTGGTGAAAAGAATGGAGCACTGATAGCTACTGTGCAACAGTGCTGCACGGAGGCAAAAAGAAATTAACAGAACATAAAGTTCTCTCTCCCTTCTAGAGAGGAATTCCACACTGATATGTCAAGATACAGTCATGAGAAGTAACTGCAAGAGGCAGTGTAGCCACAGCAGCTTGTGTGTAGGAAAATACTGAGGTGTTGTACCCAAAGATGCTCATATTAAAATAAGCACTGTGCTCACTTAAGTAGACAGCCCATTCAGAGGAAAATGGGAAAGCTTCAATGACCTGCATAATAAAGCTGATCTATGCAAACAACCTGTATCTAATTACAAGATAATACCTTCAAGATCAGTTCAGCAAGCAGCAAGACATAGGAAATCACAACAGAGTTCTGCAGGAACATAGGAGACAAAGTAAGATCAAGAGATGTTTTAAATTGGTTTCAGGCAAAAACAAACATAATTAAGTTGAATAAGTGAACAACAGGATTGCAGCTAAAAAGATGCATCTGTTCCAAATACCTGAATTAAATCATAAGGGTCCCCCAAGTACAGCTGCAATCTAGTAAATCTAATCCTACAAATAGAGTACATGAATTCTCAGGCAAAGACAAAACTGGATTCCTAAATGACACTACAATTCTAAACAGCAAACATCCACAGTGCTGAACAGCAAGTGTTAACAGACAGCAGACACCAATGGCACCGACTGGCAGCTAGGAGATAAACAAATTGTGGTCACACAAATGGCAACCGCACAATCCCTAATTTGTGTATGCAAGTGGCATTCATCATGTACCCTTACAGCAAGCCAGGGCATGATGTTTCTGTACTACACTCAAACTACACCACCAGGCAAGGCTTATTTGCTGAATCTGGTCTTACAATTCAGCATTACTAACTAGGAAATGGCTGGTACACACATTATCAGTTCGCTTATGTATAATTCCCAACTACCATCACGGTTATAAGATAAATTAAAAGTAAACAAAAGGTAGTTCACAGTACTTATCTTTATCTTACCACTATATATATTTTATTAAAACCAACATCAGAAGAAATAAAACATTAGAAGCAAGCAACACAGGTGATGTAAAATAAGCTAGTCACCTACTTTATTGAAAGTGCCACAGAACTCGCTGAAGGTCACAGTACACCAGCTGTTATACAGCATCATGGTAGACAGAGATAGAGCTCCAACTATGGCACAGGTGACCTGGGTTCGATTACTGGCTCAGGTGTCTGAGGTGCTGGCAGTGAATGAAGGGTATGCCCATCTCAAGAGGGGGGGGGGTTATAGGGGTGCTCTCCAAATATGATTCATGGTGAAGGCCAGGAACAGAGAGGGAGGCATGCTCCAAGGACAGGAAGGATTGCGTACATTAGTTGAGCTGCTGCAGAGGTGGGATGACATGCCAGCACATACCAATTACATGAGAACCCCTTGGACATTCTGAGGGTAGGTCATAACAGAAAAATATTTCACTGCAGCAAATGACAAATGATCCCTGAATGACCTAAGCTCCTCACAGGGCTCAGCCTCGATGAACTGTGTCCGGGGGGGGTTTTGGAGGGTTAGACATACCCAACAAAGGCTGGGGCACTGGGTCTGCACTGATGGTTGGCTGTGCGGGATGAAATAAGTTGAGGGGAAGACATACCAGCTGCTGTTTACTGCTCCCTTGCCCTTCTAATGTTAGTAGTTTTGATGTTGTTCTTGAAAAAAATATAATTACTGTCCAAATCCTCCAGTGCTTTCCTCAGCATGACACTCTGAGGAGGCTGATTTTTACAAGAAAGTTCACACAGTGAGACTGCTAAGTCATCTATAACAAATCTTACAGAATTAACCATATCAACTGCGTGCGCAAACTGTCAGAAATGGCTCAGAGTAAGACACCTAGTCTCAACTCAGACTGCAAGCCATGAAGTTCAGAGATAAAACTTCCACAGGGTCCACGTCCCAGGGTCCATGGCAGTACAGAGTTCATCAACCAGGATCTGCAAAAGTACATAGGGCTAAAATAATAGCATCCCCAACAGTAAAGAAGGTCAAAGGCACAGATCTGTGTCATACACTGGGTTCAGATAAGAGTATTTACATCAGCAAAGAGATCAGATGTGCTAGTATCTGGGGCAGTAAAAAGGGTTCAGATTATAAGATCTTTCAATAATGAACAGGGCATACCTGGCAGGATCTGTGATAGTACAAAAAAGGCTTCTTTTACAGAACCTATGGCAGCACACAGGAGTCATGTTTCAGGATCTGTGGAAGTAGACAAAACTCATATTCTGGGACCTCTGGTCGTACATGAAGTTAATGTTCTAGTACATCTATTAGTGCACAGTTCATCTCCTAGAATCTCTAGCAGAACACAAGTCTCATGTCCAAGGATCTACAATAGTACATAAAATTTATATAGCTCAAGATCCATGGCAGTACAGTGTTCTCAACACAGGTTCTGTGAAAGTACACACGATTTACATTTAAGGATCTCTGAAAGTACATAAAGTTCAAGTTTAGTAGTACACATTTCAAATCCTATGAAATCTATAATTAAAGTCTTCAAATCAAAAGTTATGGAAGTGTACAGTGTTCATTCTCAAAATCTGTGCCAGTACAAATGGTCCATACTCCAGAATCTCAGGCAGGATAAGGGCTTCATGTATTTGGATCTCTGGTAGTACAAAGGGTTCACATTCCTGAAACTGTGAGCAGTACAAAAAGTTCAAATTCCGGGATATTTCGCAGCAAATTAGGTTCACAAATCAAAACATATGGCAGTGTAGAGAGTTCATATCGCAAGATTTATGATATTACACAGGTTAATGTCCTAGGACCTCTGAAAGCACACACCATTTCTGTCCAAGGATATGTGGCAGTGCTGAAGATTTATGCCCTGCTGCATTCTGTGACAGTATACAGGACTTCCTATTCTGGGCCTGTGGCAGTGTACCCTGTTCATGATCCAGGATCTTTGACAGCACACAGGATTTATATATGAAGTTCTGTGGTGGTACACAAGATGCATATCTCACAAGACTCACGGTCCCAGGATCTGTGGCAAAACAAAGCATTCATGTCACAGAAATTTTGGCAGGACACTGTGTGTATGCCCCAGAGTCTGTGTCACTTCATAAGGATCATGCCCTGGGATCTATGACATAGCCCAGGATTCATGTATCAGGATCTGTAACAGAAAATATGGCTCATGTCTCACCATCTCTGGGAGTACACAAGATTTCTGTAATGGGACCCCAAGGTGAATGCTGACATCCAAGATCAGTGACTGCTCAGGGTTCATGCCTCAGGATCTCTGGCACTAACCTGAGTTTTGTTCCATGCTTGATCGCACTACATGTGGCCACATCAGATAATCCGTGGCAGCAAGTTTTATGCCTTAGAATCACTGTTAATATGCAAGGCTCATGTCCTAGAATCTGCGTTGTACAGAAAGTTTGTGTTCCACAATTCACTAAAGGGTACATGTGTATTCTTATCCCTGAATCTGTGGCAGTACATAAGGTTCATATTTTGTGATCTAAAACAACGCAGAGTTTTACACCACATAGTCTGTGGTAGTACAGAGGTCAATACACCAAGTCTATTCCAGTGCCGAAGGTACACATAAAGCAATCTTTCTTCATTACAACTGTTTCACATTAGTTTATTTGAGAAGACCAGCTCATAACCAACAGCCTCGATGTGTGAATCATTTAAAATTGTCTTTGACTGCAACATCTTTTATACTCTGTTTTCCGTTAAGTACTGCACAGGTGTCTTTCCTTTTTGTGTGTTTGTGGATTTCCTACCTCCAACTGAGTTTAATCTGTCCAGAAGAAGAGAAAAAAACAGTACTGCTCATTAATTTGTAGAATCATTAGATTTTGCCACGGAGTATAACATCAAAATCCAGATGGCAAAATTTAAAAAGAAATATCAATTAAAAACTCTGTATAAGATTTGCTAGGCCTATTCATCTCCACCCATCACTAAAAACATTACTTTTCTTACAGAGCATAGATTTAATATGAAAATGTTTCACCTTGTAGATTTATTTATAAAGCCACATTAGTCTTATGCCACTAAGCTGAGCACAGAAACATTCAAGACTCTACATTCTGAAAGATATGAGAGGTTTAACTTGAAACCAACTTCTAGAGGAAACTCTAGAAAGATGACTTTTCAAAAAAGAAGTTTATAGTCATGAGAACAAAGACATGAAATCAAACTGACCTCCTGCTAATATAACACCAACAGAGTAACTGTAGTTTGCTGTAACATATGGCAGAGTACAATGTTGCTGTAGATTCACATTTTTGCCTGTACTTACTATTTCAGCCAAAGCATAAGACACAGAATATTTATTACACTATTTTTTTATTTACTACACTGTATTAATTAAACTAGCCCAGTGAGATAAAATCCAATTTAAAGCAGAAACAAAGGACAAAACCTTCAAAACCCTTACTAGATTACAACACAGATCAGGGTGAGCTCAAACATAGTACACACACATACTCTATAAATGTAATGTCTGAACCAGTAACACAATCCTGCAAACAAATCCGAGAGTAGCTGTGATGTAACAGCACATCTACACAAGTCTGTTCACATCCGTTATTCTCCTTTTCACCAAGCCAGATAACATGTTCCCATAACAATGGAATAGCATTCGAGATGCAATGGCCTCACAGAGGTTAATATTAATATTTAATGGTAACTTTAAAGTCACCTGAATCTGTTTCAGAAATGGGTATTTCAGTTCAGTGTAGCGATCACAAGGGGGGGGGGCTTTCAAAAGTAGTTAACCAGCTGACAAAGATGCCAAATGTTCTAGCTTAAAGCACAGACGAGACCATGCCACCTGTCCTTGAAAGAGACAGCACAACACATGCTGTGTACAGCCTGCAAGGCTAACTTACAATGTTCACAAAGGCATAGCTCATTCTCTAATTCTCACTGCCTTTCTTCTCTACCTACCACTGACAACTTCCGACAGGTACAATAACAGAAAACAATGCATCAATGGTAAAAAAAAAAACAATACATCTATAAAAAGCTAAAAAAGATAAAGACGACCACACACTGAACAGAGTACAGTATATTAAAAAGTCTTAAAGTGTAAACAAGGTCACAAATATTAATCTTTTATTATCCAATGGAAGGTATGCATTGAGCAATATCAGAATTGCATTTTTAACACTCACAAAGTAATTTACATTTGGATAGTCTTGAAGTGAATGTGAGTGAGTGAGTGAGCGAGTGAGCGAGTGAGCGAGTGAGCGAGTGAGCGAGTGAGCGAGTGAGCGAGTGAGCGAGTGAGCGAGTGAGTGAGAAAAAATGAAGGCTGCAGTTATCTACTCATGTGCAAGAAAATGAAAGGGGAAGAAAAAGAAAAGGTGGTGAGAGCTAAGCTATAGGAGAGTTAAGCCCTAGGTCTTAGGCAGGACAATTAGCAGAAAATCAAATTAATCCCTTTCTGCAATCAATGTCTGTTTCTACAAATGTATTAAAAAGATCTACAATCCACATATCTCTTAATAGTTGGTGTATGGATCTTTATACAAAGGTCACACATGTTGTTTGATCAAATTACAGAGAGATTTTGGATAAATATCTGAAAAATCCGAAAACAACAGTTGTGTGACTACACTCACCAGAAGCAGATGTTCAACTTCTAGAACACTTCTGCATAAGTTCAAACAGCAAACATCATTCTCTGGTCAGGTCTTTTCCAACAGCCAGACATACCAAGGGACATTTTGCTGCAATCTCTCTCTGTGGCTTTTTTTTGGGGGTGGGGACCCAGCTACAACAGAGGAATGCCCTACTCTAATCTTTTTGGTGATGAATAAAGAAATAACAATAAATGCTCTAATGGAATGTAAAGGAAGCACTAGAAGCCTGAAATTCAGGTAACAAAAAGCACATACGGTAAAAACATCCACTGCCAACAGCAATCTGAAAGCATGCTAAAAGTTAAGGGTATTAAATGCAGCAGTTTAAGGAGGAAAGTAAAATACAGTATTACAAGACTGACTACTTGAAGCCATGAAAATGACCCAAAAGACACAACTTCAGTAATCTCCCTGGGTGTTGGAGAAGTCAGCCAGAGTGAGTATGGAATGAATGGATGAAGCCTGCTTGGCACCTCCAGTGGACAGATGGAGGGCCATTTCACAAACAGTGATGTGACGAAAGGAGGTACTGCCAGCACAGTTAGCCAAAATGCTTTTGTAAATTTTATGTCATGTGTATATCAAACTGACTTGTACAGGTGTTTGCACTGAAAAGGTATTTGTCAAGTGCTTGTGTTTGAAGTGTATGTAACAGTGTGCCTTACTGGAGAAAACAGAAATGTACATGTACTATTGCAACTGCTTGAATGTATACGTTTTAACAGAGGAAATTGCAGGGTTAACCTCAGTCTAGCAAACTTTAAAAAATATCTGAAATTAAATCACTTTACAGGCTAGCTCTCTCACAGATTTCAGTGCAGCCAAAGACACAGTCTGCAGGAGGAAGCTTTCTGCATCATGTTAGGGATGAACTAATTACTCTGGAAGCATAGAGGTATGCAATTGTTTTATGACTTCTAGCACCTGCCAAAGATCTGAGCAAAAGCCCTTGTGTGTACTTTTACGGGTAGGTGCCAAATACTGCTAGCTGCAAGCAATGGGAGTTTGCATGAGAACTAGAAGTCAGATTACCAGAAATGATGGCATTCTGCAAGCTATCACAGCAGTAATATTTTAGGTATTATTTTGAGACGTCTCTTAGTGAGAGAGAGAGCATTCTGTATTCTGTCTTCCGCCTGACAACAACAAAAGGACCATTCACCACATCATCTGCATTCCTCCATTAATTAAGTAGGGAATACTAAACTCACAGACTCAGTCAGGAATACGGTGAAGCTTAGTTTAGATATTATTGTTCTTTATTTGTCTGAGCCTGTCCTGCAATGTTATTTTAAATATTTCCTGAGATTTTAAACACCAATGTCACTGTGACTATATACTTAATATTTGCTTGTTCTTTTACTATTTATTATTAAATATATGTAAACCTTTCATTGTGGCTGATCTTTGTGGAGCTATTTAAATTTTGCGAGTAATTGTATATTTATTTGGTGACACTGTGTGGACCACTCCTAATAGCCTTGCTCTTGGTCAAACTACCATTTGTATTAATATTAATTTCACTCAGTATATTGGGTACCATTGGAAGAGCCTTAAGGTAGCTGGCAGGAGTATCTGGTGGCAGTCATAACTACCTTGTACTCTGGGCAGAATGGGCATAGTTAGTAAACCCAGCCTTTCCCAGGTGGGTGGGTGTGTGTGTTTAAATCAAATCTCAAAGTGTGTGTGTGTCAGCTACTTGGGCAGACACACAAAGTACTGGTTGGACAGAGAGGGGGCTGGAGGGCCTTGGCTTGGACACTCAGCTGAGATCTCAACTCTAGAGCTGTGCCAGTAGGGAGTCTTATTCGGAAACTGGAGAAAGAGGGAGAAATCAGCCCCGGACTGACTGTGGTCTCTGTGTGCTCTTAAGAGATACTGCACTTGATGCAGAGAGCTGCACCTGGAAATACTATTTGTGTACCTGCTATCCTCCCAGTGAACGTCCCACACAGATGCCAGTGGTGAGGGATGATGCTCCTTAATTACTCGTCCAGTGGTGGGTCATCACATATTTATTGGCTGGCAGTGGTGGGAGCACCACATCACATATTGGGATTCAGGTGTGTGGATATTGAACTCTTGCAGTCTGTAAACAATTGTCACTAAAGAAGGTGTTAGTACTCTCAAGCAGCCACATGGTAGACATTCAGTTTCATATCACAATAGTTTTACTTTTTTTTTTTTTGTTAGCTTAGTCAGCCAGGGTGAGCAGGGAAGGCTGTCAGCAGAGAATTACAGCAAGCTGACAAGGAGCCAGTTGGCTGAGATGTGTCAAGCCAATGGACTAGTGCATGCCAGCCTGACTAAAGGGGAAATGATTACAGCCTTCTCACAGATGCATCACAGACCAGCAACCAGGAACACAACCAGGCTGACCTTGAGGATGCACAACTCACACACAATGGACAGTTCAGCTTTGCATCAGAGAACTTAAAAATCCGTCTGGAGTTAAAAGATGCTTGAACTGGGGGGCCAAACATTTGGAACGAGAATAAGAAAGACTGCAGCACTTGAAGGCTGAAGAATAAGAGAGACTAAGATGTCTGGAAGCCGAAAAAAATGAGAGGCAGAGGCAACATGAAAAGGAAATGATGACTGTTCGCCAGGGTCATGGAGGTAATGGGGAAAGAAGTAATTGAACCCCAGAAGCAATAAAGGTAAGTACATTTCTTCCAGAATTTACAGAGTGATAATTTTGATAGTTTTATTCATATGTTTGAAAGGGTATGTAAACAGTAAAATGTTGAGCAAGAGCTCTGGGTATGGTTCCTAACCTCATTACTCCATGGTAAAGCTATAACTGCAGTTTCTAAATTGTCCAACACTGACGGCTTAAAGTATAATACGGTTAAATATTGTTTATTGGAATGCTTTAAGTTAACACCTTAAGCTTCTAGAAGAAAGTTTCATGAGCATAGATGCAAGGCAGATGAAAATGTGTGTGATTATATTGCTGAGTTAAGCACTTATTTTCAAAGGTGGGTAAGTGGGTGTCAGGTCACCACCTCTGATGGGCTGGCAGACCCTTTGGTGAGGAAACAAGCCCTTAGCACTTTGCCTGAGGACATGAGAATCTGGTTGGCAGATAGGGAATGCAATAAAGCTAACAAGTTGGGGAAAAAGGAGACCTGCACCTAGCAAGCAGGGCATCACTGCATAGGAAATGAATACCCAGTGCTGCACATAGGTATAACGGAAGCTATGGTGGGCAGCCTAAACTGCCCCAACAGCGTCTGCCAGGAAAAGGGAAGCTGCTAGTTCGGGTACATGGCCAGGATCAAGGATTAAATGTTTTAAATGTAACCAGTGGGCCCATGTAGCATACAGATATCCATGAAGGCAAGGTGCTGAACAAACGTTAAGGGAGCCAGCAAGTGGGAATAACAGAATGCCAGTGATAAGTTGTCTGAAGACAACAAGGGTACCAAACTACCACAAGAGGTTATATCCTATATTAGTAGATGGGAAATAGGCCACTGCTAAGAGAGAGAGAGCCTCTGATCTGACCATTGTGGAGCTTGCAATGGTTAACGAGGAGCACTACCTGCTTGGGCAGTCTACTTCAGTCAGAGGTTTAGGATGGACCTCATTCCAAATACCTTTGGCTAGGGTTTATCTTGACTGGGAGGGTGGAAAAGGAAGCAAGCAAGCAATGTGTGTTTGAGGGTATCCCTGCAGATGTCCAGATAGGGAATGATTTTGATAAAGCAGTACCATGTGTGCATGCAGTGATATGCAGTCAGGCTTGGAAACAGGCATGTGGGTCTGGTAGCTTGGGAGGAGGACCCAGACAGACCACACACAAAGCCAGGACTGGTGAGGTAGCAGTGAGACTGAAGGTGAGCCACTGCAGATGGTAGGTACTGATGTTCCCTTCGACAGAGTGACTGCAAGGGCAGAGGCGAGTAGAGTACCCAGGCTGACAGTAAAGCATGGCTGTCAGAAGATACCAGACTTCCTGTGGAAGGGGAGCTGGGAAGGATTATAAAGAGACAGTTGACACAGGCTCAGCTCTCTGACCCTACATTACAACGCTTGAGAGAGGTAGTTAGGGAGGGACCTGATTCTCAAGGAAAAGGGGATTCCATATACTAGAACAAAGGGTTACTTGTACAAAGACTGGACCTCTGATGGAGGGCTAGAAGGTGAGAGAATATAGCAGTTGGTAGTGCCTAGAGCCTACCATCTGACACTTTTAGCCATAGCCCATGACATTCTCTTTGCAGGTCATATGAGCATAAAGCATACCAAGAGACATAGTATTCAGAACTTTTATTGGCCTGGGATTTCCAGGGATGTAACAAGGTAGTCCAGGACCTCTGAGCAGTGCCAAAAAGTAAGCAAGGCAGGAGACAAGGTCAATGCTCCTTTGATGCCTTTGCTATGACTGAGGAGCCATTTCAGAGTGCAGGTATGGCTATTGTAGGGCCTCTGAGTACTCACAGTTCCACAAGGAGGAAGTATATCCTAGAGGTAGTAGATTATCCACCAGATACCCTGAAGCAGTAGACCTGTATTATTGAGGCAGAAAAGGTGGAAAATGCTTTGTAAGAGATTTTCAGCTGGATAGGTTTCCCAAAAGAAATGCTGACTGACAGAGGTGCCAATTTCATGTCAGACCTGCTGGCTTGTCTGTGGAAGTAGTCACTGTGCAGTGAAGCACCTAAAGACCACTCCCTACCACCCCCAGATTAACGGTCTTGTGGAGAGGTTAAACTGTACACTAACAACCATGCTACGGGCATTTGCAGCCAGGCTTCCTCAGGCGGAGAAGAGCACCCAGTGGTATATCTCAGCCGTAGGCTCCAACCCATGAAAGAATACTATGCAGCTGTGGAAAAGGAATGTCTAGCCATAGTAATGGGCACTGCAGACACTTCAGCCTTATCTTTATGGCAGGAAATTCACTGTAATTACAGACTACAATCCCTTAACATGGCTACGTCGAGCCAGCCAGCAAAACATCAAGCTATTAAGGTGGAGCCTACAGCTGCACACATATGACATGACAGTGCAGCACTGCAGTGGGGTTAGCAATGCCAATGCAGATGGGATCTCAAGATAATGTTTATAGATTCATAGGCAGGTACTAGTCTATCTGCCTGAAGGTATTTATAAGCCCAACTGGAATGTGCTGGCTTTGGCTGCCCCCTTAGATTAGTTCCCTGTGCCTCTGTTCAGCAAAGCCATTGAAGTGATCCCTGGGGTGAACTTTCTGTTTCCCATCCACTCAAGGTTTCTCTTGAAGAGGGTTAGCGAGGAGCTCTGCCTAATGTAGATTGGAATCTTGTTCCAGAGCATGGGAAGTCTCTGGGACAGGAATCTATCCCTCCAGCATGTCCTATTTATTGTTGTGGTGAGGTTTAGATCCCTGGAGCATGAGGCTCGAGGGGATATGGTTTCTTTAGGTGGAGCATGTCCATCAATTCTGGGTTGGACATGGCCTTGTATGTCAGGCAGAGATTACCTCGGAGTAGGTGGTATGCAACAGAGTACAGCTGGAGTTTTTTCAGTCGAGCTGCATAGGGCATCTGTTTGAGGTCAGTGATCCTCTTGGTGAGGTACTTATGTGGTCTTTCCAGTTGCTGCTGGTGTCTTGTAAGGTACATCCCAAATGGGGCATTGTACTCTATGATGGGTCCGATGAGTGATGCATAGAGGGGCCCAATGACCTCTTTCGATCTGGATGCAAACCCTTTAGTGATTAGGTGGGCCACACAGAAGGATTTTCTAACCACTTTGGCAATGTGATTATCAAAGGAGAGGTTACTATCTACTTGGGTCCCCAGATCCCTTATTACGTCTTCTGTATTTAGGGGGCTACCACCTATGTGGTAGTTTGTGGGTACCTTGTTTTTTCCAAAGGGGATGACTATGCACTTTTTGGCATTTAGTTTGAGGCCATGGTTTTGACACCAGGTATCTGTCTCAGTGAGATCGTTTTGGAAGATGTCTGTGTCAGCCGGAGAGTCAATTATAGCCCCTAGTTTGCAGTCGTCTGCGAACTTGGTCAGCCATAGTCCTCCTGTGCTTGCCTGTACCTCTGAGAAGTACATGCCGAACAGGAGGGGTCCTAGGACTGAGCTCTGGGGAACACCACTTGTAACTGGTTTAGAGTCAGACCTAGCTCCCGCAACTCTTACAATGTGGGTTCTGTCCGTGAGTCAGTTGGCAACCCATCTCATGACATAGGGGTTTATGTTCAGGCTGGTGAGCTTGTCTATAATACCTGAATGAGGAATGCTGTCAAAGGCCTTTGCGAGGTCTAGGTAGGCTGTGAGGACCACCTTTCCCTCATCTATAGCCTTGGTAACTGTCTCAAAGAAGTCCACCAGGTTTAGGAGGCATGTTCTGCCCTTAACGCCGAACTGGGTAGGGTCCAGTATTTGGAGGTTCCCAATATCTCAATGAGATCCATGATGATGTGCTCCATAGCTTTGCAGACCAAGCTAGTCAGGCTTATAGAGCGATAGTTCCTGGGATCCGTTGTGGCTCCACCTTTGTGGAGTGGAATAATCGTTGCTGTGCGTCACTCTGTGGGCACGTAGCCTGTGTAGAGGCTGAATTTAAACAGTGTGTTTAGGCGAGGGATTAGTTCATCTTTGAGCTCATGTAGGACGCGGCCTAGGACACCATCCGGTCCCATTGATGCTGTGTTTAGGGCTTTGGAGAGGGCTGTTTTAACCTGAGTGTTTGATTTCAGGGGTACTACATTCTTCTGGTATAGTTATGGGCCCTTTTGGGGGTGAGAGGGGGGTTAAGTTTGCACTGAACCTGTCTGCCAGGATGTTGGCTACATCAGTCGGTTCAGTGTGTTTTGTGCCATTCTGCACTAACTCCAAGCAGATCTGAGAATTGCCACTTATATTCTTGACACAGCTAAAGAATGCCTTGTGGTTATCTTTGGAGTCCATGGCAATTTTTCTTTCGAAGCTAGCCTTGGATGATTTTATGAGGGAATGTAGTTTCTTGCTGATACTGATCACGGATGTCTTCCCTTCTTGGGATTTTACTCTTTTCTGTACTAGTTTCCTCCTATTGTATAGCTTGTTTATGGCAGGGGTCCACCAGACTGGTTTCCTTTTCTTGGAGGAGTGAGTCTTGGTTTTGTTTGGGATAGCATGATCCATACATTCTTGTAGGTGCCCATAGAGTGTATTAGTAAAGGATTTTGCAGCTTGGACAGCGTTATTCTTTAGCATGGGGGCTTTGAAACTTCCCACCTCGTTCTTAAGTAATGTGAAGTTTGCTTTTGAAAAGTTTTTCACTGTGGTTTCTTTGACTGGGGGTGGTTATTAAAGGGGAACTTGAAAAACTAGCTTGAGTCTTCACAGGGGGGAGAAGTGTGGTGAAAGGAGGTACTGCCAGCACAGCTAGCTGGAATTTTGTGAATAATTTTATGTAATTTGTGAATACCAAACTATTTATACAAGATGCGGTTGTTACAAATGTATTAGAACTGTATGTCATGGGTATACCAACCTGATTTGTACAGATGTTTGTGTTGAAAAGGCATTGTAAAGTGCTTGTGTTTGAAATGCATGCACAGCATGGCTTACTGGAAAAAAACAGAAATGTACATGCATGACTGCAATTTTTTGAATGTATATGTTTTAACAGAGGAAACTGGAAGGTTAACCTCAGTCCAGCAAACTTTAGAAAAATATCTGAAATTAAAACACTTTATAGGCTAGGCCATAAAGATGTTATCTCACAGCTTTCAATGCAGCCAGAGACACAAAGTCTGTATTATCTTTGGGGTGAACTAATCACTACTCTGGAAGCAAAGAGGAATGCATTTTTTTATGACTTCCAACACCTGCCAAATATATGAGCAAAAGCCCTTGTGTGTACTTTTATGGGTAGGTGCTAAATACTGCCAGCAATGGGGGTTTGTATGAGAACTAGAAGTCAGATGACCAGAAATGATGCCATTCTACAAGCTATCCCAGCAGCAATATTTTAGATAATATTTTGAGAAGTCTCAGTGAGAGACAGAGCATTCTGTCTTGGGCCTGAAACAAGAAGGACCATTCACCACATTATCTGGCTTGCTCTATTAGGTAAGTAGGGAATAGTAACTCTCTTACATTCAGTCAGGAATATAGTGAAGTTTAGTTTATATATTGTTTTTATTTATTTGTCTAAGCCTGTCCTGCAATGTTATTTTAAATATTTCCTGGGATTTTAAACTCTGATGTCACTGTGAATATATACTTACTATTTTCTTGTTCGTTTACTAATTATTATTAAATATATTTAAACCTTTCATTGTGGCTGATCTTTGTAGAGATATTTAAGTCTTGTATTAGGAATTGGGAACTTGCCCTATCTGAATACCAAGAATCTTATATTTACCTAAAATCTAGGGGGCTAAGAATAGAGCCTAACTTCTCCCCGAGCATCATTCCCTCAAAGAAACAAGAAAGTATGTCTACTAGAATATTGTGCGCAATGAATAGACTTGTCTAAAATAATAACGGAAAGTAAATTGCAGGTTTAACGTACACTCCAAAGCCAGGACAGCCAGCAGCCAAAAGCCATCTCTTCTCCCAACTACCATACCCTCCCCTCTTATTGCCTCTGTATATATTTCTCCTGTTTTTCCCTCCTTTTACTTCTAGACCTGCTAGCCCCTACGAGTAGCCACAATTGCAATATAGCCTATTGACCACTAGGTGGACCCTTTTCCCATGACTAATCTCCTTGAACACATCTTACTGTCTTAACATATAACTCTCAGGCATCCAGTATTTCCTAAACTTATCTTTCCTGCAGTCCCACTCTATCCTTCCACCTTACACTGTATATCCTTCCACCTTACACTGTATATCTCTCAACCAAGCCTCCCACCCATTCTCTCCCCAAGGTTACCTTAGCAGACAGCACTCCATTGATTGTTCTCCTAGGGTTTGGTCCTTCACTGGCCCTGCGTGCTCACTCCGCTCCCCCTACCCTGCCCCAATTCCCATTCGCCCACAGTACCTCTACATTTATTCCTCCCTAACCACACCTACCATCCACATAATCACTCACAGGATCCACCTCCTTAAAGTGATATAACCCACTTCCATTGTTTTTCACACAGATGACAGTTAGAACTTACCCTATGTACTAACCTATAACTACTACCTCATTATGCTACCTACATCTAGCTTACCACTCCCTAAGGTCCTTCTCTTAATTCTACTCCTACCCTTCCTTTCTATACCTTACCTACTTACATTCTATGAATACCTTAACTGCCTAGGATTTCATTACTCCATAAGGCAAACCTCTACACCAATACTGTAGTCCCTCATAGCACTACATATACACCCAGCACAAGAAACTACCTACCAGCTAAGTATCATAGATTGACTCGCATCAAATTCTACAGTCCAAGAGCTAGAAAATTCCACAGCCTAACATGTAGACTCTTAAAACTTACAATGAGATTACAAGTTCACTCCTTAATAGATGGCAATATCCCCCCAAACCCTGGACCAAACTCTACCTCAACTTCAGTGCCCCACACCCCAATTCCTGCTAATGCACAATTGCTCGCCAGACCCTCTAACTCACAACTGATAGCTCATCTCAATATTCAGAGCATAAATAATAAAGTTGCCCACCTACCTGCTCTCATGGATGTACATACATTTGGCATCCTATGTCTTACTGAATCATGGCTCAAAAATGCAACACAAGATAATGAGATTATTCCACCCACCTATAATATCTTGAGGCTAGACCGTAAAGCTAAGAAGGGTGGGGGAGTTGCTAGTCTATACAAATCTGGATCACAGGTGACCCCTATAGATTCTAAACCTCAACTAACAAGTAAGGCTGAAATCCTTATTTCCAAATTGCAACTTAATAAAGTAAATCCATCTACATCATCTGTGCTTATCTTCCCCCAGGTAATAACTCTAGCACCCTAGAGGATATCCTTAGTTGGCTATCTAATACCTACCCACAAGAAACCATAGTGCTTGGCGACTTTAATATCAACTGGAGGAGCTATACCTCAGAACAGCCACCTATTAATATTAACCTATATGGTTTTACTCAAACCATTACATCCCCTCCAAGGACCAATAAACATAATGGCAAGGAAAGCACCTTAGATTGGATTCTCATAAATAGTCACCACCAAACTTGCAAAGCAGGAACCCTCCCCAAAGATATAAGCAACCATTCACTCACCTCCATAATCAGATATAAGAGTGACATTCCAAACCCAATGACCTATAGGGCAATAAGGACCAACAAGAATTTTAACCCTGACAGCTTTCAAAAAGAACTTTTGGCATGCAAGTGTTCACCCCTGAAAAACCTACCTCTAAAGGAAGCAGTAAATTACTTTAATTCAAAATTCCTAGCTATTTTAGACTACCATGCTCCATGGTCATTTCCATAACTCCTTCATCTTCCTCTCTTAAAACCTAGTTGCCTCGTGGTTTGAGCGTCTTTTCAGGCTTGTTGGCTGTTGGTGAAGCACCCTCCAAGAGGAAAAAACGCTGAGAGAAGAAGGGAGCCACTTTTGAGATTTTAAGTATTTTTTCTCTGTTTATTTGCTAAGTTTGTCTGCATAGCTGCCTAGCTTGAGCATTTTCTGGCTTGTTAAACTTGATTTCTGTATTAGTAGCTGTATTTAGAGCACAACCAAAAGCTGTTTGCTGAATTTCCTGTTTGCACTTAATTTTAAATCGTTTTTTCCTTAAAACTTGCATATTTTCTGTCCTTGACCTAGCACTCTTGTGTGGGGTCATTTACTGCACTGTTATAACTTGATATTACTTGTGAACCTCTGCTATCTCTGTAAAAACAAAACAAAAAAAATCTTGCTTTTTCCCACTTTTCTGAGAGTTAAAAGTTCAGTTACAGGCTTGCTGTTCCTGTACTGTTTGAAAGTTTCTGTGAGGCCATTTTGCTTGGGCTGAAGGAGGGTCTCTGTGTTCATCAGTGGCAGTGACTAACATTGAGCAGCTTCCCTGCCCCGTGAGGTGGTTACTGACTTGAAACTGTAGTTTTATTGGCCACTAGGGGTCATTTCCATAACTCCTTCATTTGTCCTCAGAGGAGTGGTTTAAGGCAGTAACTTGTAGTTTATTGGCCATTTTGGGTCATTTCCTGTCTTTTCCAGCCCCCTGCTATAAAGCACGCTTTAGCGCGATTTAGCCCGGAGTTGCTACCGTTGCACACTAGGGCAGCGCCGGTTAAGCAGGTTTAAACTATTCGGGCTACCTAAAGTCCACTCTTCAAATTTTCCCTTAAAACTACCTTCCTCGAACTATACTACTGATCTAATCAGCGTATCCTATAATTAAAAGAGCATCTCTACTTGACTCCAAGTAGACTACTCTCTATCTGTTAAACGTAGCACTTGCTCCTACAGTACTTATTACCTTGATACGGCACTCTTGTCATAGATAGTACCCCAAAAGGCAACCCCCATTTCTCGGTCACCCACGTCCCCCGGAATCTTTTTAAAGTTTTTTTTGTCTATTCCTTCTAGCATGTCGAGGGATCAGTTGCTAGTGTCCTCTCCTGCTCAGCTGGTGAACCTGGGAATATTGAGGCAATGTTACAATTGCCTCATGTACACAGACAACCCTCTCCTCCTCCCACAAAACACAAATACATGCGAGATGCAACTATACGGCCAAACTGGAGGCTGAGCTCTCTCAACATAGGACTGGCAAGACCAGTCAGGAGGAGAAGGTTACCACACACACACTATAGACCCAGTCTCACATAGTACCATTACAACCTCAAATCATACACATAAACACACAAAGACATACTGGAGGCTCTGATCAAAATCTACCAAAACAGCAGAGGCCACCAAAGCAGACACCCAAACAACCACCACCTCAGAACACAACACCTGCAACACATAGACCTCACAGTCAGAGTGTCAAACAGTCACAGCCCTTAAGGCCAAACACAATGCCAGACACACTAGTCATTGGTGACTCCATAGTCAGACACACTGACGTCCCGCTCACCAGACTGAGTAAGGAGAAGGTCACAGTAAGCTGCCTGTCGGGCGCTAGAATCCGCCACATAACGCAAGCACTCAGGTCTCTCAACAGCAGGTACAAATATGACTCAGTCATTGTCCACGCTGGTGTAAACGACCTGAGACGTACCTCCTTGGACTACATGAAAAGAGACATTGAGGAGCTCTCTGATTATGTAGCCCAGGCAGGTATGACCCTGACCTTGAGCAGTATCCTAACTTCACCAAGAATGATGCCACAATACAGAGATAAGATGATCAGCTTTAACAATTGGCTTAAACACTGGTGTCATTCAAAGGGGATCCAGTGTCTGTCTGCCTGGGATGACATGCTGGACAAGCCTCGCTGCCAAGGGACGGCTTGCACCTGTCACCCTGGGATTCGGATATTGGCAAAGGCTCTTGCCACCCCATAGTGCCTTTTAGGCAAGGCTCAAATTCTAAACCTACCACCCTAGAACACCAAAAAGGAAAAAAACTAAGGGTAATGCTGCTCAATGCCAGAAGTCTAAATCTCAAAATGCACGCACTCGAGGCCCTTCTCAGTATGGAGAACATCGATGTCTGTGCTGTGACAGAAACCTGGTTCAAGGCTCCTGAGAGCACCCCAGCGCTATCAGGTTTTACCTCATATCATGCGTTCCGGCCCCAAAATCCGGACAATACCAAGAAAGGAGGGGGTATCCATATTCATCAAGGACACCCACACCTCAAGACTGGTGGCAACGCACGATGCATCGGAGACCATCCAGGTGCAATTAACCATAGGCAAGACTGCTCTGCAAATTGTAGCATGTTACAGGCCACCCTCACAAACTCAGGAACCTCACATGGCCTTCCTGAAAACACTAGAGGGATAAATGTATCACCAAACACCATCATACTAGGTGACTTCAATTACCCTAATATAGACTGGGAACACTACTCAAGCCCAAACACCCTAGCCCAAAAGTTCCTGGAATTCATAAACTCAAATGCCATGGAACAACTAGTCACCATCCCCACAAGTGGAGATAACATACTTGATCTCATCATCACGAACATGGGAGCACAATGTTCAACACCGAGGTGTACCCCTCACTGGTGAGATCAGACCACAAACTAATCTCGCTGGAGGTCCTCATCCCACCCCACCTGAAATAAAAAGACCACAGTAAAGAACTTCTCAAAAGCCGACTTCACACTTCTAAAGACTAGTGTGGTCTCCTTTAAGGCCCCGAGGCGGAAAACAGTACTCAAGCCGCTGAATCACTTACAAATGCCTTCTACCAGCACCTGCAGGACTGCATGGATAAGGCAATCCCAAGCAAAACAAAGACTCTTTCTACCAAAGGCAAGCGTCCAGTCTGGTGGACCCCAGCCATAAACAAACTCTACAACAAAAGGAGGAAGCTACTACAAGATAGAGCAAAATCCTTAAAAGGTAAGACACCCTTGATCACTATAAGTAAAAAATTAAGAGCTCTCATAAAATCATCCAAAGCAAATTTCGAGAGAAAAATAGCTAAAGACTCAAAAGACAATCATAAGGCCTTCTTTAGCTATGTTAGAAACCTGGGAGGAAACTCCCAGATATGCTCAGAGCTAGTTCAAAATGATGTGAAGATTACTGATCCTACAGACATTGCCAACATACTGGCTGACAGGTTCAGTGCAAACTTCTCCCCCCCCCTCCCCCCCAAAAGGAGAGCAATCTATACCAAACGATTGTAGCCCCCCAAACATCTCCAGCGCCCAAGTGAGAACTGCTCTCTCCAAAGCAAAAAACACAGCATCCATGGGACCTGATGGTGTCCCCGGCTGTGTGCTCCATGAACTCAATGAGGAATTAAACCCACAGCTAGGACAGCTGTTTAATCAAAGTCTTACCTCTGGATACGCACTCCAGGAGTGGCGCACTGCAACTGTGGTACCACTTCACAAAGGCGGTGCCTCCACCAACCCTGGAAATTACCGCCCATTAGCTTGACAAGCCTTATCTGCAAAGCCATGGAGAGGATCATAATGGACCTCATAAATAAAGACATAGGAATTTGCAGACTTTGGATCCAACCCAGTTTGGCTTTGTCAAAGGCAGATCATGCCTTTTAAACTTGGTTGACTTTTGAAACAGTCACCAAAGCCATTGATGAGGGAAAGGCAGTCCATACAGCCTACCTCGATCTGGCTAAGGCCTTCGATACAATACCCCACTCGGGTATCATTGAAAAACTCATCAGCTTAAATGTCAACCCATACATCACAAGATGGGTTGCAAACTGGCTGAGTGACAGAACCCACAGGATCAGAGTTGCTGGCGCCATGTCAGACTCAAAGCCTGTCACAAGTGGTGTCCCACAGGGCTCAGTCCTGGGCCCACTCTTGTTTGGCATCTACTTTTCCAGTACAAGCAAACACAGGAGGGTTATGGCTGACAAAGTTTGCAGATGACTGCAAACTGGGCCATAGTAGAAAACACATCTGACACAGATATCCTTCAGAAGGGTCTCACAGAAACGGATAACTGGTGCCAGAGCCACGGCCTAAAGTTAAATGCCAAAAATGCATAGTCATACCCTTCGGGAAAAACAAGGTTACCCCTAGCTACCAAATAGGTGGCAATCCACTGAGCACAGAAGAAGTTATCAGGGACCTGGGGACCCAGGTTGATAGTAGTCTGTCATTCGACACCCATGTAGCTAAAGTAGTTAGGAAGACCTTCTACATTGCCCACCTTATCATGAAGGGATTCTCATCTAGATCAAGGGAGGTCATAGTCTCCCTTTACTCATCACTCATCAGACCAATGATTGAGTACAATGCCCCATTCGGAATGTATCTGACCCGACACTTGCAGCAGCTGGAGAGGCCACAAAGTTCCTCACCAAAAGGATAAAGGGTCTCAAAAATCTGTCCTATGCTGCCCGACTGAAAGAACTCCAGCTCTATTCAGTCGCTACCGCTGCTCAGAGGTGACCTTTGCCTAACATACAAGGCCATGTCAAACCCAGATTTGATGAATATGCTTCACCTCAAAAATCTAGATCCATCAGAGCCACAAGGCGGAGACTTAAACCTTGACACGGCTATTAATAGGACGTGCTGGAGGGATAGATTCATCACCCAAAGACTCCCTATGCTGTGGAACAAAATCCCGGTACATGTGAGGCAGAGCACCTCGCTGGCCTTGTTCAAGAGAAATCTTGACCAATGGATGGGAGATCGCAGATATACCCCAGGGATTACCTCAGTGTCACTGCTCGACAGAGGCACAGCAAAATAATGGGTATAGTTCCCCATACTAAAGGGGTGGCGTAAGCCACAAAACGATGGGCTAGGCTTGTAAATGCCCTCGGGCAGATAGCCTAGTATGAACCTATGAACACGTACAATCAGAGCTACGATTAAACCAGCCCCATGGCTCTCAAAAACTACCAAACAAAAAATCCTCCTTGGAAACAAACTGGGGGCTAAAAACCATGTAGATCAATTAAAGTTTAGACAACTTAGAAACTAAACAAAAAAAGCCATATTGTTAGACAAACAAAATTTTTACTTTGAGCTCCAACAAACCCACCAAAATAAACCACAAAAATTATGGTCAGGCATCAATAAACTCTTACACCCAAGTCGTTCAATTCTACCCATCCCTTTAGGCTCTGATCACAATAATCCCAGCAAATAGCCAATACCTGTAACACACTTTTTCACAGAAACCATTCAATCTCTTGCCAATCAGCTATCCCCTGACACATCATCAACCACCTTCATCACAAACACCCCCCATCATTTCACTTTCAACCTGTTCCTACATCTCGTCTGTACCCTTATACAAAAGCTTAAACCTACCACCCTCTGCAGACCTACCTGCAAAAACTGCAAAAGCCATAGCCTACCCAATTTCCATCCTGATTAATAGAAAGTACAGTTTTGTACCTACCATAAATGTAGATGTTCGAGGATCCACATTGCTGCAGTCCTAACCATTGGGTAGTCCGCTGTCCAGTCGGCCCGAATACCAAAGTATATGGCTGACGTCGGTCAAGGCGCATTAGACTGACGTCAGTACGTCAGGATACTAATGCGCATGACCGACGCCATATCTTCAGTCTTTTCTTGCCCCAGATGTCAGAAGACCCTAAAAAGACAAGGCCCAAACCAAAATACCAAAAAGCCCTGCACCAAACTTATATACAATATATATATATATATACATATATACAATAATATACAGCAACTCACACCACCACCCCTAAACACAGAGGGGAAGGCGGGAGGGTAAATTGGACTGCAGCAATGTGGATCCTCGAACATCTACATTTATGGTAGGTACAAAACTGTACTATGTTCTTCATTCCACATTGCTGCAGTCCTAACCATTGGGTAGAATCCCAAAGCAGAGGTAAGGGAGGCTGGCAAATCATAAAGAAGCAGGAGCTGCCAACATGCCTTGCAAAATGGCTGTGGCAAAACCAGCCCTAGATTTAGAGTAGAGAGGAAGGTGGTAATGCTTAGAGAAAGTATGCACTGAACTCCAAGTAGCTGCCTCTAAAATATCCTTAGTTGTCTCGACCCTTAGAAATGCTGTTGAAGTGGCAGTAGCCCTAGTGGAATGAGGCCTAATCCCAGCTGGAATCTCCTTGCCATGATGGGAATAACAAAATGAAATGCAAAACCCAATCCACTTAGAAATAGTTTGCTTAGACACAGGCTTGCCCTGAGAACTCAAAGCAAAAGAAACAAACAACTGCTGAGACTGCCTGAAATCCTTAGTCCTGCTTAAATAATAACGCAACTGCCTATGTACATCTAAAGTGTGCAAAATCTTTTCCCCTTTATTTTGGGGATCTGCATAGAAAGTAGGCAAATGAATAGTTTGGTTTAAAGCCACACTAGAAACCACCTTAGGCATAAAGGAAGGATTAGTACGTAATGATACCCTATCCTTATGGAAAATCAGAAAGGGCTCTACTGCCATAAGGGCCTGCAACTCAGAAACCCTTCTTGCAGAAGTAATAGCCAACAAAAAGCAGTCTTCCATGACAAATATTTTAAATCAGCAGTACCCGAGGCTCAAAAGGTTGTAGAGTAAGTTTTTCCAACACAAAATTGAGATCCCAAGCAGGAGTAGGAGCTCTACGGGGGTCTTATATTCTTTGCCCCTCTGAGAAACTGCTTGAACAAAGGATGCGAAAACAATGGTGGGTCACAATCATAGTGAGCTGAAATTGCTGCAGCATGAATCTTAATGGAAGAGAAAGACAAACCTTTGTCCAATAACTCAGTAAGATATTGAAGAGCCACACTCAAATTAGGCTCAGAAATCTCCAAATTCCTTGCTGCACTCCAAAATAAAAATCTCTTCCATTTTTCTGCATACACTTTCCTTGTACTAGGTCTTCTGGCTTCCATAATCACATTTAAAACTTGTTGAGGAAGTTGAGACCGGCTGTCTTTCAAAACAGAATATGCCATGCTGTTAGATGAAGAGAACGAAGCTTGACATTGAGCAGGTGGCCTTCTCTCTGAGACAAAAGGTGTGGAATCAAGGGTAAAGGCCATGGAGGCTTCTTTACTAGACTCCTCAGTAATGGGTACCAGTGCTGCCGAGGCCAATCTGGAGCTATTAAAATCATCCTTGGCTTGTCTTGTCTGACCTTTAGAAGCACCTTTGGAAGAAGAGGCAGAGGTGGAAACGCATACACATGAAGATTTTTCCAACTGAAAGAAAGAGCATCCACTTTCCAAGCTGTGTGATGTAACCTCTTTGTGCAAAACTTTGGCAGCTGGTGGTTTAGTGGAGAAGCGAACAGATCTATGTCTGGAGTTCCCCAGGACACTGTCAACCTTTGAAATACATGAAGATCCAGTTTCCACTCGTGGGGATCCATGATTTGTCTGCTTAACACATCTGCTAAGGAGTTCTGTGCTCCCGGCAGAAACCTTGCCTGAAGAGTTAGTTGCAAGCTGAGCGCAGTCTCCCATAAAATCATTGCTTGCCTGCATATAGGATAAGAATGTGTTCCCCCTTGTTTGTTGATGTACCACATGACAGTTGTGTTGTCTGTTAGAATCAACACCTGCCCTGGAAGAAGTAACTCCTTGAAAGCCATTAATGCAAACTGGACTGCTAACATCTCCTTCATGTTGATATGTAGATGCTGTAGTCTGGCAGGCCACTTGTCTTGTATCCACTTTCCATTTAGATGAGCTACCCAAGCAATGTCCAAGGCATCTGTCGTTAAAATCTGACTCGCCTCTGGCCGGGTCACAGAGAGTCCCTTGTTTAGGTGACATTCCTGAGCCCACCACAAAAATTCTTTTGAAGGCAAGGTATTATTTGAATGACAGTGTCCAAATCCTGGCAGTGCTGTGTCCATACATTTTTGAGATACCATTGCAGCTTCCTCATATGCAGTTTGGCATTGGGAAGCACCAGAATACAAGATGCCATGAACCCTAATGCTTGAAGGACTGTCCTTGCAGTCAGCACGGACTGATGAGATAGTTGATGGAAGTAAAGTGATAGATTCTTTTGTTTGTCCGGGGTTAAAAAGGCCATCTGGGCTGCTGTATTCAGTCTCACACCCAGAAAGCACATGTCTTGAGAGGGTACTAGACTGGACTTTATTTCGTTCACAGAATACCCTAGGCATCTTAGCACTGCTATAACATATTCCAGATGCTGTAGAAGGTCTTCCTTTTCTTGAGCCAGAATCAGGCAGTCGTCCAAGTAAGGATAGATTTGAATTCCTTTTAGCCTGAAGTAAGCTATCACTGGAGCCAGAACCTTTGTGAATACTCTGGGCAGTAGATAAGCCAAAGGGCAATGCAGAGAACTGATAATGAGAATTTCCAGCTCGAAAACGCAGATACTTCCTGCAACTTAGTCTTATAGGCACATGAAGGTAAGCTTCCTTGAGATCTAAAGTTACCATCCAGTGGTCTTTGCCCAGTAGAGGTAAAAGCTGTTGTAACGTCAACATCTTGAACTTGGGAATGTCCAGATAAGTGTTGAGGATAGATAAATCCAAAATTGGTCTCCACGTGTTCCCCTTCTTTGGTACTAGGAACAGGCGAGAATAAAATCCTAGGCCCCTTTCTGATACAGGGACTGGCTGAATGGCCCCAATTTGGAGTAACAGAGAAATTTGCTTGTGAGCCTCTTTCCTTTGTGTAGGAGGAACTTCTGGCATGCCCTTGAAAGGGGGCAATGTATGGAAATAAAACCTGTAACCGTGGTGAATGATATCCAACACCCATCTGTCTTGAGTAATTAAATCCCAATTTTCTTTGAAAAGAGACAGTCTTCCTCCCAAAGGAGCTGCCAGACGAGAATCTACTGGCAGCTGAAAAGGCAGGTCATTGGGTCTGTTTACGAAAGGACTGACCCCTGCCCTCACCAGAAGTCTGAGCAGGTGAACTCCTGTTCTAGGCCTAAAAGAACCTTGAGCTCTGCCCCTACCACGTCTAGACCTACCCCTAGACTGGGAATCATAAGCAGGATATGTCCATCCCTTAGTAGGCCAATTTCTACTAAACCCGGTGGCTGCACCTGCAAAAAATCTTTAACAGTTTGCATAGACTTAGCTTTGTCCTCCATTTTCTTCAGAACTGCTTCCACAGGCGAACCAAACAACACATCAGACTGTAAAGGAGCATCCAAAATCCTTGTCTTAACATGCTCAGCTAAATTCTGATCCCTCAACCAGGCATGCCTGCGAAGAACAGAACTAGTGGCAGCCACCCTCGAGGAGGCCTGCACAGCATCAAAACCACATTGCAAAGAATGCTTACCCACTTGTTTAGACACATGAAGTAAATCCAGCAACTCTTTACACTCTATACCTTCCGCCAAAGCATCCACCTTAGATTTCAATTGTGAAAGGAGATAATTTTGATATTTTAGCATGTGAAACTGACAATTCAACGCTCTCATGGCTAGAGTGGAAGAAGTATACACTTTCTTTCCCCACCTATCCAAAGCCCTTGCCTCTTTATCAGTGGGAACAGGATTTTAACCACAGAGGCCTTAACACCTTTAGGCCCCTGAGAAACAGTTTCTGGGTCCGCCCTAGGACTCTTAAACAAATACTTATGAGCTTCGGGCACCCTATAGTACCTATCAGGTTTAACAGGAGCAGGAGGCAAAGAGTCAGGGTTCAGGGAAGCCTCTGCAAAAACATCTTCCACCACATTCAACACAGGAGGTATAGCTAAGGGCCTATGTTGTGGTAAAATAAGAATTCCCTAAGCCTTTTCCTGGAATCAGAGTAATCTTGGCCTTCCCATTTAAAGTGTTCCCTCATGGAATGCAGAGTCTCTGAAAATGAGAAATCCTCAGGAGGAGAAGCTGTAGGTGTGGAATCATCCACATCAGAATCAGAATAAGGAGGAAAGTCCTGTAAGTCTTCCGCAGAAGACTCCGAAGCCTCTGAATACTGTTCCAAACTCTCAAACTCAGGTTCCACCCTAGGCCTCTTATCAGGAGGGGGCATAGAGCCTCTAATCATAGTAATTAAATCTTCTGCCATTTTAAGCATATGTTTCTTAGGCACAGAACCTGAAGTGCTAGGAGAAACCCCCACTGTAGCTGAACTTGGCCTACCTCTCAAAGAAGTTTTGGAAACAGTAGGAGAAGCTCTAACTATCTTGGGAACAGAGGGAAGAACAGTTACCTGAGAAGCCCCCTCAGCCTGGCCTACCTCCTGAGAGGGCACATCCTGTAACAGTAAAGTTTCTGCCTGAGACTCCAAAGAAACTCCTGGCAAAACCTCTAGCTCCGCAGAGCCTTCTAAAGAACCGACGTCCGGGACTGCCGGTTCATCAACCCTAGGCTTCGCTGTTTTGTCTTTGCGCTTCTTAGACGAAGCGGGCGTCGGAGCATCCGACGGCATTTTGTAATTACAACGCTTCCCAAACACTAACCTGGCACAGTCTAACCTTCTCTTAATAGTGCGTTTGTTAAATCTAGCACAAGAGCGGCAACCAACAACGTCGTGCTCAGGCCCTAAACAAGGTATACACAGAGTATGGTAATCCCTATGAGGTATCTGTTTCCCACAAGAAATACAGTTATTCACTTTTTCTGACATCCGGTTAAATACTGAGGCAAGAAAAAACCAAAATGCTCCCCAACGGGGTACTTAGCCAACTTTGATTCGGTCTGAAACTCCGACTTCGGAAATATTTCAGAACGCCAACCTGCACTCGCAAAAACTGCTTCTGCATCGGACCATGCGGCAAAAAAGACTGAAGATATGGCGTCGGTCATGCGCATTAGTATCCTGACGTACTGACGTCAGTCTAATGCGCCTTGACCGACGTCAGCCATATACTTTGGTATTCGGGCCGACTGGACAGCGGACTACCCAATGGTTAGGACTGCAGCAATGTGGAATGAAGAACATCTATTACTGAAGGAACTATCACATTAATCTTGAATATTTCACACATTATCCCCTTGCATAAGGGTGGTAACTCCAGCGAATTATCAAACTATAGACATATCTCCACTGGCAAAGTTCATAGAGAAATGCATTCATAAACAGCTGTTAAACCATCTAATAGAAAACAACTTACTAGCCAACTGCCAACATGGTTTTAGACCATTTCATAGCACAATCTCTGCTTTCTTATCTTTCTCTGACTGTATTAATAAGAATCGCAACAATGACATTCTATCCTCAGCCCTCACTGATCTTTCGAAAGCCTTCGATATGGTTGTCCACCACTTACTCATAAATATACTCAAAAACATGTCTCTAGACATACTGGCTATTCAATGGTTCCAATCATACTTGGACAACAGAGAGCAGAGGCTGTCCTATGGGAGAACAACTTATCCTCCCACCTCCCAGTTGCCCTTAGTGTGCCTCAAGGCTCCATATTAGGCCCTCTCCTATTCTCTATTTTTATAAATGACCTATATTCTGTTATACCTCAAGCTACTTGTATCCAATATGTGGATGATTCCACGTTAATATGCTCTGCCACCTCACCATCTGACCTACAGTCCCTAACCCAAAATGTGTTTAACACACTCGAGAAATGGCTTCTACATCGATGACTCATCCTGAATCCCAAAAAAAACAAATCTGCTAATATTTACTCCCACCCATAGGGCCTCCCCACTTAATTTTACTGTGACATCAAGCAATGGTACTATTATATCTCCTGATTCTACTATTAAACTTCTTGGGGTTCTAGTTTACAACAGCCTCGCCTTTGATTCCCATATTAACAGTACTATAAAAACAGTCAACAAAAAAATTAGGATCCCTATACAGGATTAAACCCTTTTTGACTCCACTAGCCAGGACCACCATTTCCTGTACCCACTTAATCTCTACCCTTCTCTATGCCTCGCCTATATATACGAAACTATGCAAAAACAATCTCAACAAGTTAGCAATCTCCTACAATAATATTGCCAGATTTGCAACTGGGTCTGCCTTCAGAGCCCATCAGTGTAATAATCTTAAGCAGCTAGGATGGCTAGACTTGCCAAATATAATACTATTTAACCAGTTAACAGTTGCCCACAAGATCCTGTACCAACCTAACACACCAATACTTACTAACCCAATCACCCCCTATAACAACCTCAAGACCCTACACTCATCAAATAAACTACTTGTACAAATAGATAAAGCTAACAATTTGGCTGGTGACTCCTTGTTTGCTAATTATGTGGGCAAAACCTGGAACACTCCCTCCCAAAAGGCCTAACCACCCTTAACCTCTACAAAACTATTTAAAAGCAAACTGAAGCCATACCTTAAATCACAGTGGCTATGCCCTTGTTCTAACCCTGACTACCTCAATTTTCTCAGTGTACTAATCACAATACCTGTATAAATTAGTTACTTTTCTGTTAACTACTAAGAGTGTATAAGCTAGCTAGTTTTTTCTGTTAACTATAGAGTATTCTCATATATTTAAAATTTTATTAGCTAAATATTTGAATGGCTAACCATAGCTGAATTTTACCGCAATTCTGTTTACGGAAATGCAATAAAATGTAAAGAATGAGAAAATTATCTGTAAATTTAGCTGCATTTGTAAATGTCACATAGTATCAATGATAGTGTGTTTTTTTGTTGGAGCTTTTCTCCCCGAGCCTCTACTGAAAACGGACATATATCCAGTTGAACTAGTCCAGTCAACAAATGTAAAATAAATAAGTTTTGAGAGAATTTGTATATTTATCTGGTGACACTGCGTGAGCACTCCCAATAGCATTGCTCTTTTTCAAACTACCATTTGTATTAATATTAATTTCACTCAGTATATTGGGTACCCTTGGAAGAGCCTTAAGGTAGCCAGATGTAGTTTCTGGTGGCAGTCATAACTACCTTACAGTCTGGCCAGAAGGGAGTATAGCTAGTAAACCTGTGCCAGCCTTTCCCAGCTGTGTGTGTGTGTGTGTGTGTGTGTGTGTGTGTGTGTGTGTGTGTGTGTGTGTGTGTGTGTGTGCGCGCTTGTGTATGTGTAAATCAAATCTCAGAGTGTGTCTCTGTGAGCTACTTGGGCAGGGATAGGAAGCACTGGTTGGACTGAGAGGTTGCTGGAGGACTTGGCTTGGACACTCAGCTGAGATCTCACCTCTATAGCTATGCCACTGGGAAGTCTTACTGGGGATCTGCAGAAAGAGGGAGAAACCAGCCATGGACTGGCTGTGGTCTCTGTATGTTCTTAAGGGAAACTGCACTTGATGCAGAGAGCTGCATATGGAAATACTGTGTGGGTACCTGTTATCCTCCCAGTGAACGTTCCCCACAGGTGTCAGTGGTAAGGAGTGAGGCTCCTTGATTACTGGTCCAGTGGTGGGTCCTCACAAGTGCATCTAAGACTGATGCACTCCAGAGGGAGAATGGAGGCCTAGTGGGAACTGTCCACACAATGGGTAGTGAGAAGCTACATCACTGACTTCTGTACTGCACCCATTGCTCATACTCTCAAGGGTGCTTACATCACATGCAGACAGAGCAGCTAGAGCAATAAGTAAAAATCGGCTGACTGCTAATTGAATGATGTCTGTACAGTGATTAGTTCTTTCCCAGTTAAGGAATGAACGAACATTCAAAATCACAGCAATCAGCCAGATTGTCAGTAGGTGCAGGACAATTGAACACATAACATGGGGTAAACGTGCAATAACAAATACACTGCAAACTGAACATTATATTTAACTGTTACAGAACTTAGTGCATAGAAAAAACATCACACCAGTAAGTAGTATGCTTGTTTATGATTGGATAACAGGAAGTTTGAATTTATTTATATAGGATATTGTATGTTGAATTGTATTAAGGTCTGATGAAGCTATTAAGTGAAAGTGCTCACCTACGTTCTTGTTCTTGCTTTGAATACATTTTGTGCTACTTTGAATCAACGGAGTGCCTGGCTGTCTTCGCCACCATTTTGGACTGGTTTATTTATTAAATAAATAAGTTTTGAGAGAATTTGTATATTTACTTGGTAACACTGTGTGGGCCACTCCTTACAGCCTTGCTCTTTTTCAAACTACTACTTGTATTAATATTAATTTCACTCAGTATATTGGGTACCCTTGGAAGAGCCTTAAGGTAGCCAGATGTAGTTTCAGGTGAAAGTCATAACTACCTTACAAGTCTGGGCAGAAGGGAGCATAAACAGCAAACCCTTGCCAGCCTTTCCCAGCTGTGTGTGCATGTGTATGTGTGTGTGTGTGTGTGTGTGTGTGTGTGTGCGTGTGTGCGTGTGTGCGTGCGTGTGTGTGTGTAAATCAATTCTCAAAGAGTGTCTCTGTGAGCTACTTGGGCAGGGATAGGAAGCACTGGTTGGACTGAGAGGTTGCTGGAGGCCTTGGCTTGGACACTCAGCTGAGATCTCACCTCTATAGCTGTGCCACTGGGAAGTCTTACTGGGGATCAGCAGAAAGAGGGAGAAACCAGCCATGGACTGGCTGTTGTCTCTGTATGTTCTTAAGGGAAACTGCACTTGATGCTGAGAGCTGCATATGGAAATACTGTGTGGGTACCGATTATCCTCCCAGTGAACGTTCCCCACAGGTGTCAGTGGTGAAGAGTGAGGCTCCTTGATTACTAGTCCAATGGTGGATCCTCACAAATGCATCTAAAACTGATGCACCCCAGGAGAGGAATGGAGGCCTAGTGGGAACTGTCCACACAATGGGTAGTGAGAAGCTACATCACTGACTTCTGTACTGCACCCATTGCTCATACTCCCAAGAGTGCTTACATCACATGCAGCTAGAGCAATAAGTAAAAATCTGCTGACTGCTGATTGAATGATGTCTGTACAGTGATTAGCTCTTTCCCAGTTAAGGAATAAACATTCAAAATCGCAGCAATCGGCAAGATCGTCAGCAGGTGCAGGACAGTTTAACACAACATGGGGTAAATGTGCAACAACAAATACACTGCAAACAGAACATTATATTTAAGTGTCACAGAACTTAGTGCATTGAGAAACCATCACACCATTAAGTAGTACAGGAGGCAGCCTACCCTACATTAATGACCTATTATTCAAACATCTGCTGTTATGATCGGTATGGTCAGACAGCTGATCTGACTAAGGATCACTGCTGCAAGGAATTCATAACTTAAATGGGACAGTACTACACATACTGCACCCTCACCTCCCAGCAATGGGAGGATGGTCCACAGTATGCCCTGCAGTACAACTAAAGCAACTCCTGCTGGACATCTAGCATGTAATGCACTGAAAACATGTAAATGCGATCCAAGTAGCTAGCAGTTTTATTAACAGGTTTAGCTAGAGTTGCCAGCTTTCTTTGTGGCTAAAATCGGACTAAGGTCACACCCCTCGCATCACCCATAAATCCACCCATTCCCACCCCTCTCCCATCCATGCTCCGCCCATTTTGTGACCCCACCATGACATCAGCTGATGGGAACACCTTCTTTTTCTGTTCCAGATGCCTGCTTTCAGCCAATTTACTATGCTTTTCTGTAAAAAAGCATAGTAAATCAGCCAATTTAACAAACACTGAGTCTGTTTCCTTTTGTGAAACAGAATACTGGAGTTTGTACAGTGTTTTCCTGACTACCAAAGAACTGATTTGATTTGTGGATAGTCCGGAAAAAAAACGGATAGGTGGCAACAGGGATGATTTCCAATTTCCCACCTATTGGTCAAAGTTATGCTTAAATAGGGCTAGGGATGGACTCTGCTTCACATAGATGGAAAGCTTGTTCCAGTGCATGGAGACCCTCCGAGACACATTTGTGACTCATCAACATGGCCTATTTATGTCACAAGCAAAATCTGAATCCTTGGATCTAATGGTTCTGATACTGTTTGTTTTGTGGATGTCCAAAAGGTTCATCAGTGCTGGATCCAAGGATACCTTGTATGCCAGACATAGATCATCTCTCAGTAACCTGTAGGAGACCCGGTACAGTGATAGGGCTTTAAGGTGATCTGTATAAGACAATGGTTTAGACACTGGATTCTTCTAGTAACGAAGCTTTAAATAGCGAGGGTGAACGGACCACATCAAGGACAGCTTTCCAGAGGCAAAACGGACTTCAGAACTACAACTGCTAAGCAAAACCTAGCAGTTACTAAACAACAAGTAGCTGTATTACCAAGAAAAGTGGCAGATTGAGGTTCTTCTCAAGAAATGCAACCTCATCTGTTTATTCTTTGCAAGAAGCAGCAGAGCATAGGGTTGCATGACTTTTTGCATAAGCTGTTCAGTTTTAACTGCATTTAACTTAGTGTGCACTGAGTTACTGCTTTTCACAAAATTATATTCAATGGCTCTAACAGTATATTCTTCCTTATGTTTTAGTTGCCTATTTATTTGGGGAGGTTGCTTTGCTTCTCACTTTAAATTCCCATGTAGCAAACAATTGAAAATAAAAAGCAGTAATGCATGTACAGTAAACAAAAGCACCATTTTACATTATCCAGAAAGGTGAGTGGAGCATCAAATATTAAAAATGATAAATACAACAAAGTCAAATATGTGTTGTTTAACCTGCAGGTCCTGCATAATGCTGCAACATTTCCTGTTGCAAGTTAATTACTGTATTTGGGTCATCTGATTTGACACTTCAAAAAATTACCAAAAATGGAACAGAAATTCAAGCATCAGGGTGGCAAAAGGGCAGTATATGTTTTTATTTTATTCATTCTCTTACTTTCTTTCATAGTATTTCCCTTACAGCTATATGTCCTGATTAAATTGCAAATTTGGAAAAGCTGCAAAATAAACTGTAGTGAGTGCAGCAATAGCCTGAAATGTCGATCAGGTCATCAGGAAAATAACCATGTCACTATAAATGCAATCAAGGTTAAACATCAAACATTAACCTTTGAGAACCAGTTGTTGATCTTTTTTTCACCACATTTCAACAGCTGAAAAGAAAGAAGGCTAACTTTCCCAAGTAAGCACACAAGACAATACTCCCACTCCCTGGTGAACACTCCAACCACAGTGTGTATAGCATAAATCATTGCTTGAAACCATTAGTCCTTAAAAATCGCAAATATCAATACAGTACAAACAACTACATGAAGGGAAACTTGAAAGTTGCTACTTAAAAAAATCTAACTGTAATGCTTAATAGCGAAGACCACCTACTTTATATATCTTCGGGATTTGGACAAAAAGTGAATCAAAGTAAAAGTACTAATGTCAATAAATACATGTCAGTGTTACCTTTGTATTCGCATCTGCCAGTGAATCTCTTCTAAACTTGTAAAACAATCCCGGCTCTTCAATTGGTTCACTATCATGGCGACCAATGAAGGGTCTCCGGCTCTGGATGGTAATCCAGCCATTGCTATCTTTCTTACAATGCAACAAATGTACATAAGAAAGTTCAAAACTACACCAGCTGACCAGTGACCATAACATCCTACAGTGTTTAGTTACAGTACTGCAATGTGAGCCCTAATCGGAAACAGAAGACGGGGGACTGAATTAGGAACGGGCGAGAACAAGAAGTTTAGAGTAAAGAAATGCTCCTGAATTTCTTAATGTTACATAGAAATATAGCACACCCCCTACTGCTCCAATCCAGCAACAGTGATATGATTCTGCGTACAAAGCGATCTTAGTCAAAAAATACAGAGATATAGAGGTCTCTGAAGCGTTTCTCCTGCACTATAGTGCTCTACCTGACTCACCAGGCTGTACAGCCAAAAAGCACACCAGGACCGCAGGCAATTAGGAGGGGAGAGAGAGAGTAAAGATGGTGCGGGAGAAATGCTTGAGAGACCATGGCAGTGGCACAAAACCCAGACTACATGTGTCCGATTTTGAAGGACATTTGTAACCGGACAGTCCGGTCAAAAACAGGACAGCTGGCAACCCTAGGTTTAGCAGACACGTTTTAAAAGAAGGCAATACACACTGAAATTAAATACATTGTTTTACTTGTGCATGGAAGAATGTAAAGTTTTGATCAGACTATCTGATCTGATGAACAAGACTAAAGGAGACAACTCTGGTGTATCTACCTCTCATTTTCATGACCATTTAGCATTTACAGGAAACTAACAGGCATTAGTTATATACATACTTTCAGTGAAATTAGGCAGTAGGTTGTCTTTTTCATTATCTGCAGTCCATAAACTTGTTGCAGGCTATAAAGTCCATTAAACACTTAAAAAGAGAAGCACAACACTGACTGAATCAATTGTTGGGATGACTTTGAGAGAGACACATTATCTGAAAAAAAAAAAACTTTGCACACATGTTCTGGAATGAGTCAGCAATGGGAAAAACTAACTTAGCATAACCCTTTTAAACCCCACCGCCAATGCATTAACTAATCCTGACCCTTAACTTCATACTGGGTCACAATTTTAAACATAAATTATTCCTCCCGGAAAAAAATTTGCTCAGATAACCAAAAGATTTTAACCCAAATTAAAATAACATAGCTTTTGTCAAGAAACAGCAGAGCTCAAACCTCTGCCAATGTGGATGCTTGTAACAGTTTAAGTTTTCACTGCTTTGCTGCTGATCCCTACAGGGAACAAAATAATTACTGATGCTGTACATCATGTCATATTTCATGTTTTTGCTGTATATTTACTAAAAAAAATGCTTCAGGTTTCGTACAGCTTTCTATGCATTTTACATCTTGTGGCATCTTCCAAAAAATACAGGTTTTGTACAGCTTTTCACACTTTATATCTTTGCTTCATCTTTGTATTAAGGTCTGATGAAGCTAGTAAGCGAAAGCGCTCACCTGTGTTCTTGTTTTGAATAAATTTTGTGCTATTTTGAATCAACGGAGTGCCTGGCTGTCTTCGCTACCATTTTGAACTGGTTTATTTATTATTTTTTATTTTGTGGTAACGATACATTTACCCTGTGGAGTATATCCTTTTAGTGATTTTTATTTTTTACTTGTTTTATACTCCTGGGGACATTGCAGATGTATTAGATGAGATCGTTGAGCTGGACTACAATCCGCCAGTACATTGTGACATGAGTACGAACGTTTCAGAGAGGTTCCAATCGTATCTTCAGAAGGATAGACACACCATCCTTCAGTATGACGTCAGTTCCATCGAGGAAGTGCCGAATAGCTTTTCAGAGGAGACAGAGGGACTTCAGCAGCTTATTGAGGAGCTAGAATTTGATTTTTTGAAGCTAAAACATCTTGACGCACAACGATATCATTTTGAAATATGTCTAGCACGGAAGATTGTTCCACGTGGGTTACAGGTTTTTAAAATACCCACACAAGGTACTCAATATCCAGAACTCTTAGCTCGCTGGCAACAGCTTAAGTTAGAGGTAAGCGCGAGCTACATGAAACTTTTAATTTACTTTTTCAGACCTGAAGAACTCGGGTTAAAGGAATTACTTCGTGTTAAACAAGAACTTATTATTAATAAATATCCATAAACTGCAGTTAATTCTTTGCTTGAAAGTATGTTAGACAGTGTCATCGTTTTTGAGCGCAAAATACTACAACAGAAGAACTCTTGAGAGACACTAATAATTCTGTATCAGGCCATGTCTTCACCTGGCCTAGAAACAGACGACCTGTTGGACATTCTAATATGCATGTTAATGAAAATATTAGTAATGTATCTGTGACTTTAGGGGAACATTTAGAAGCTGTGAATGTTACAAATTAAAGTAATGTTGTTAATGCTATTGAGAAGAAGTCCCCTATAGACAAGAACTTGTATCTGACTGTTACTATTCAAAAAGCATTAGTGAATGATAAACATGTAGATGGTAATGATGCTGTTAATTTGGAGAAAGTAGTTGGACCTAAAACTAATGGAAATAAGGTCAATACTCCAAGTGTTATTACTAAGCAATGTGGAGATACCTCTAGAAACCACCCTTTTCAGTTACTCATAAATTTGGAGAGGGATATGAGGAAAGGGAGGCCAGTGTGCCGAGGATGCCAGAAACTATTTTTCTGGGGACAGGAATCCAAATCAGTCCATCAAAAAAATGTGGGGCAATGTGGAGAAACATTAATTTGGAATATTCCCAGCTATGTTTTAACGGAGGAAGAATGCTCCATTTTAAATAAAGGGCTCAACTTCATCCCTACTTGTCAGAGCAATATCTCCAATACTATTCTAGACTTAAAAGTATTTTGTAGAAACATCATGTTGAAATTAGAGTTTGGTAATAATAATTATGAACAAATATATTCTTTCAGAAAACAAGAGTACTTATGTTCCACAAAACCATCCCTTAGTGGATGCATACTTAAAACTTACAGAAGATGAAATACATAAATTCTATTATAGCAAAGGTAGTTTTAAGAAATCCAATAAGAGTAGGAATAATTTGAGTTATAGAGAAAGAGAAGCACTTAAAGAATTACAAAGAAATGAAATGATAGTGATTAGACCTGCGGACAAAGGAGGCCCAGTTGTTATAATGGATTATGAGCAATATGTTGAAGCCATGGAGAGGATGTTATCGGACGAAAAGTTTTATAGACGTATCACTATCATACAAGCACATCATATCATCAGTTCGATATCTACTATGTTATCTGATAACTTTAAAAGTGGATTATATTCCTGTGAAACATATGAATATCTACAAGTAGAAAATCTTCTGATCCCCGTTATACAGGGCTTACCCAAGGTCCACAAAGATGGACTTAGATCACCCATGAGACCACTAGTAGCAGGTGGTGGATGGGTCACGGAACCCATGTCCATCTATATAGAAAAGCATCTTCGACCAATCATAGATAAATGTAGGACGGTCTTAAGGGATACCAAACAATTCCTTATTGACCTATAAGAGTTATGTGAGTAGTTATGGGAATGTTGGAAACCTTATTTTTGCAACACTAGACGTTCAGTCGCTTTTCATTATAATTCCTAACTCATTGGGTATTTCCTATACACATGATTACCTATCTAGTGGAAGTAAATATGATGACGTCAAGATAGACAATCTGTCAATTTCTAGAGACTGCGTTAGAGAATAACTTCTTTATATTTAATCAACAGATTTACATTCAAAATGATGGCGTAGCTATGGGCACTTCTTGTGCCAATAGCTACGCCAACATGTTTTGGCCCATTGGGAAAATATTTCCCTGTTTCTATCAGAGGCATTTATACGATGTGTATCTTTTTATCATCATTTTGTCAATGATATTTTTCTTTTGTGGACAGGTAGTCAGGAACAACTAGTGGATTTTGTTTATAAGATGAATAATCCTACCAATTACTTAAGACTTATTATGACATCATCAGACATAAGGATAGAATACCTAGATGTGTTAGTTGAGAAATTACCTAATGGTCTTATAAATACAGGGATTTTTAGAAAACCATGTTATAGAAATTCACTTCTGGCTAGGACCAGTATGCATCCGGAGTATGTTTTTAAAAATTTAATTAAGGGGCAAGGAGTTAGAGCACCCAGACTAAATCCTACAGAGGAAGGCTTTGTTATGGAAATTAATAGCCTAGAGGACAGACTCATGAGTAGAGAATACAACAGACATGAGATTAATGAGAATTAAACATTAATTAGTGATTTGAGGAAAAATAGAGCACAACCATATTATGGACCAGCAGGAGTGGTTGAACAAGTAACTACACCTAGCTCTATTAATAGTTCCCTAAAAATGCCACTTTTTTATACTAGTGATAATAAACAACTCACAGATATTTTCAGCAAGAATTGGTCTATTTTAACAGTTAATCGGGATATAAATGAATTAATAGGGGATAGACGCAGATTTTCTTACAAAAATAAAAAGAATTTGAAGAGGTTACTATGTTACAATAGTGGTAGGAAAGATATAGGAGATGCGGACATGTCAACACAACCCTGTGGGAGATGTAATTATTGTCCGTATAGTAATACTAGTAAGTACCTTCATACATACAGATACACACAAGAAGTTTGTTTTTAAGACATCAGCAACATGCCTTACACCCCATGTAGTATATTTAGCGGAGTGTGAACTCTGTCATTCATTTTACATAGGAAAGAGAGATTGGGTCCTTAAGAACAGGATAAGAGAACACCTCTATAACATTCGGATTAAATCTGAAAGCAATGCACTGTCCTAGCATGTTATGAGTTTAGGAGAAGGACATAGCTTTACTTTTAGGGTGATAGATGTCATCAAACCTAGTATTCGAGAGGGTGATATTCGGAATTTTACTGAAAGTAGGGAGGTTAACTGGATTATTGCCATGAGACACATAGGGAGAGGGCTCAATGAGAGAGCCTCTATAAAACCTTTCTTGAAGAGTAGGAGAGTAGAGAAATGAGTGTTTTATAATATACATATATATATATATATATATATATATATATATATATATATATATATATACCCGCGGTGGTGGTGCTGCGGTAGCATTGTCGCCTCACAGTAAGATGCTGTCCGGTTCGATTCTCAGCTAGAGCGTCTTCTGCGTGGAGACATGCGTGAATGGGCGTACCTTCATTGAAGGTTGTGCATCAGGGCTGGTAACTCGGCACGTAAAAATCAACTACCAATCATTAGCGGACGGAGTTCGCTGTGGCGAACCTAAACGGGAAAAGCCGAAAGACACAACAACAACAAATATATATATATATATATATATATATATATATATATATATATATATATGTATATATACACACACACCTCTCTTGCATTCAAGATCTATGTATAATTTCTTTTTTTTCTCTCTTCTATGCTAAAAATACAATTGTATAAAAATATTAATTTCTTATGTAAACTGCTAAATGTGGTATGTTTTTAGAAATTGTTAAAGGTGTTATGCTGTCAGAACATAGAGTGTTAAGTGTGTAATTGTATTATTAATATGGAGCTTTTCTCCCCGGGCCTCCACTGAAAACGGGCTTTCGGGCCCAGTGGACTTCCCCAGTTATCAAACTGGAAATAAATATAGACATACATATATATATATATATATATATATATATATATATATATATATATATATTTTTTTTTTTTTTAATGCATGAATTTATGTTAGCTGTATATGAACTTATCATATGTTTATTATATGTTCATACTGTTTTTAGCCTGAGAAGCGCTTTCATATATATTCCTGTGTTTTATGCCTTTAATTTAATTAACTAGACAGACGCACCTTTATGACTGGATAACAGGAAGTTTGAATTTATTTATATAGGATCTTGCATGTTGAATTGTATTAAGGTCTGATGACGCTATTAAGCGAAACGCTCACCTACGTTCTTGTTTTGAATAAACTTTGTGCTATTTTGAATCAATGGAGTGCCTGGCTGCCTTCGCTACCATTTTGGACTGGTTAAATAAGTTTTGAGAGAATTTGTATATTTACTTGGTGACACTGTGTGGGCCACTCCTAACAGCCTTGCTCTTTTTCAAACTACCATTTGTATTAATATTAATTTCACTCAGTATATTGGGTACCCTTGGAGGAGCCTTAAGGTAGCCGGATGTAGTTTCTGGTGGCAGTCATAACTACCTTACAGTCTGGGCAGAAAGGAGCATAGCTAGTAAACCCTTGCCAGCCTTTCCCAGCTGTGTGTGTGTGTAAATCATAACTCAAAGAGCGTCTCTGTGAGCTACTTGGGCAAGGATAGGAAGCACTGGTTGGACTGAAAGGTTGCTGGAGACCTTGGTTTGGACACTCAGCTGAGATTCTCACCTCTATAGCTGTGCCACTGGGGATCTGCAGAAAGAGAGAGAAACCAGCCATGGACTGGCTGTGGTCTCTGTATGTTCTTAAGGGAAACTGTACTTGATTCTGAGAGCTGCATATAGAAATACTGTGTGGGTACCTGTTATCCTCCCAGTGAACATTCCCCACAGGTGTCAGTGGTGAGGAGTGAGGCTCCTTGATTACAGGTCCAGTGGTGGGTCCTCACAAGTGCATCTTACACTGATGCACCCCAGGGGGAGAATGGAGACCTAGTGGGAACTGTCCACACAACAGGTAGTGAGAAGCTACATCACTGACTTCTGTACTGCACCCATTGCTCATACTCCCAAGGGTGCTTACATCACATGCAGACAAAGCAGCTGGAGCAATAAGTAAAAATCTGCTGACTGCTAATTGAATGATGTCTGTACAGTGATTAGCTCTTTCCCAGTTAAGGAATGAACGGACATTCAAAATCACAGCAATCAGCCAGATTGTCAGTAGGTGCAGGACAGTTTAACACACAACATGGGATAAAAGTGCAACAATAAATACACTGCAAACTGAACATTATATTTAACTGTCATAGAACTTAGTGCATAGAGAAACCATCACACCAGTAAGTAGTACAGGAGGCAGCCTACCCTACATTAATGACCTATTATTCAAACATCTGATGTTATGATCGGTATGGTCAGACAGCTGATCTGACTAAGGATCACTGCTGCAAGGAATTCATAACTTAAATGGGACAGTACTACACATTGCACCCTCACCTCCCAGCAATGGGTGAATGGTCCACAGTATGCCCTGCAGTACAACTAAAGCAACTCCTGCCGGACATCTAGCGTGTAATGCACTGAAAACATGTAAATGCGATCCAAGTAGCTAGCAGTTTTATTAACAGGTTTAGCAGACACATTTTAAAAGAAGGCAATACACTCTGAAATTAAATGCATCGGTTTACTTGTGCATGGAGAAATGTAAAGTTTTGATCAGACTATCTGATCTGATGAACAAGACTAAAGGAGACAACTCTGGTGTATCTACCTCTCATTTTCATGACCATTTAGCATTTACAGGAAACTAACAGGCATTAGTTATATACATACTTTCAGTGAAATTAGGCAGTAGGTTGTCTTTTTCATTATCTGCAGTCCATAAACTTGTTGCAGGCTATAAAGTCCATTAAACACTTAAAAAGAGAAGCACAACACTGACTGAATCAATTGTTGGGATGACTTTGAGAGAGACACATTATCTGAAAAAAAAAAACTTTGCACACATGTTCTGGAATGAGTCAGCAATGGGAAAAACTAACTTAGCATAACCCTTTTAAACCCCACCGCCAATGCATTAACTAATTCTGACCGTTAACTTCATACTGCGTCACACTTTTAAACATAAATGATTCCTCCCAGAAAAAAAATTGCTCAGATAAACAAAATATTTTAACCCAATATAAAATAACATAGCTTTTGCCAAGAAACAGCAGAGCTCAAACCTCTTCCAGTATGGGTGCTTGTAACAGTTTAAGTTTTCAAAGCTTTGCTGCAGATCCCTACAGGGAACAAAATAATTACTCATGCTGTACAACATGCCATATTTCATGTTTTTGCTGCATGAAAACAGACTGGATCAGCGAAATCAGAAAGCCACAAGGTCCACTCAGCGATAATTAGTCTAATATCGCTGAGTGGACCTTGTGGCTTTCTGATTTCGCTGATCCAGTCTGTTTTCTTGGTTTTCTTGGTTCAGCAATAGTTTGTTTTCAATGTTTTTGCTGCATATTTACTAAAAAAAATGCTTCAGGTTTTGTACAGCTTTCTATGCATTTTACATCTTGTGGCATCTTCCAAAAAATGCAGGTTTTGTACAGCTTTTCACACTTTATATCTTTTGCTTCATCTTTACCAGGAAAGCATCTCTGTTGCATTTTACTGAAAGGAAAATGGCAGGTTTTATACAGTGTTTCATGCCAATATTGCTTGACAATGGCTTTCCAGAGTGGGGCATATTCAACAAACAACCTTCTAGAAGAAATCTTGTAAGACTAAAAAATTTGACTTCTCTGCTGGCAGAATTGTCCCTCTATGACAGTTAATCTGAACTACTAAGGAAGGTAACAGTGCCTGATATTTAGGACATCAAATCTCATTCCATGGTGGCAAGGGGTTCTTATAAAACCATGATAGTTTAGTAGGAGGAGGAAACAGGACGAAGAGCATCCTTAAAGGTTATCCACTATGGTCAAGCCTCTCTGTTTCACAGGTCTTTCATCAGGTCCTAGAAAGCCTGCCCAAACAGAACATCTCCCAAGCAAGTGGAATTCAGGATGGTCAGTCTCCACTCATACTTTTAACAGGGCAATCACCTGAGTTATGACTTTTGGAGAGGATGTCAACATGTTCTGACTGGTCTTACACAGGACATCGGCCTTGCCAGCAGCAAATGGACTGAACCCAGATGCATTACAGCAATCTATAGGACAGTCTCCATGGTGTGGGGGAAATTACTTAATATTCCTCAGCTTTCTTGCAGAGAAAGGTTAAGGAATTTCTATGAAAAAAATATGCATCATGGTCTAGGAGTTACAGACCAGTCCTTAGTGGACTTAACATTTAATTCATGCATGATTATTAACCACAGTAGTCCTACTAGGCCATCAGCCTATTTTCAGAGGAGACCTGAGGGGTATTCACACCTGGAAAAATTTGTTCAGTACACAGTGGGAACTTGCCCTACTTATCACTGTTGCAAATGGGACCCATTTTGGAGGAGCACTTTGTTTCTGTTGCAGATGCAGAGGCGACCTGGAGAAACAGGGAGGCACACAAAGTAGAAGATGGAGTGGTGAAACAAATGGAGGAGAAAGCAAATATAGAGACTGGAGAATATGTGCAGGATTCTGAGGAAATGTGTCAAAGAAATCTGTTTGATGGAGATGAGTCAGCAACTGATGGATGTATAATTACAGCCCTCTACTCAAGAGAGATGCTGGATGGTTTACTTAAAAAAATGGTAGTGCAGAGTGAGCCAGAAAATGAAAGAGGTGTTTCCTGGGGGACATTATGGAGAAAATACAAAAGGAGGATGCAGAGACAATTGTGAAGAATAGTGGTGAGATGGAAAATAAAACATATGCACTGAAAGTAAAAGAAGGCAAAAGTGGAGTAGCAGAGAAGGGAGATGAAAATGAAAAATGGAAGTATGTGCTGAGGATTCAAAGTAAAGAGAAAGAAATGGACAGGCATAAAGTGTGGGACAATTTAATAGCAAATTCAGGTGCAAATGTACATGAGGTAAGACCATACCTCCCAACCGTACTGAATAACTCGTTTTTTTTACCAAATTTTTGAGTCCAAATTATGGGGTGCCAAGTTTCCGGAGTGGCTCCCCTCCATTTCCGACTTTTTCCCAGCTTTAACTTTTATTTTAAATTTTTTCCTTGTTTTTTTATTTTGAGCTGACGTCGTCACATGCACAATGACATCAGCTCCGTCAGGGCTACCAGCCAGTTGGTTTTCTAGCTGGTATTCGTTCCCCGTGATCTGCAAGTGCTAGCGAGTTATTCAAATGGGTGCCTGGAATTGGCTCTATCTGCGAGATGAGGCAGCAAACAAATGTCTTTTGCTGGAGTAGAGGACGCTTATTATTCTGTGAAGGTAGAAAATCTTTTGCTTGCTCAGAATGAAGTGTGTGTGTGTGAGTGACGCTGAATGCAGTTTTACTGGTTCGTTTGCTCTGCATTTAAGGCAGAGTCTCTCGCTTTCCGTGCCATCATTGTAATTGCATTTAAGGTGCTGCTGGGTCTGCTTTTTGCCGTGGTTGATGCTACACTGAAATTGCATTTAAGGTTTTAATTGTTTAAGCTGGTAAACCTTCAAGTCTGTAAAGAGCAAACGTCTAGCTGCCATAACCTTTATATCTTGCCAACTTCATGAGACAGCCATGCACCTGTCTTGCTCTTTTTGCCTGTTTTTACTTGTACTAAAGAATATTCAGTCTGTTTAGATGTTATAAGGCAGGAAGGACAACAACACTGTCCAATAGCCATCGAAGGGTAATAAAGCAATCCAAAATATGTGTGTTATAACTCTAAAGCTCTAAAGTGATGTCTCACGCGCACACATATACACAAACACCTGTGTGGCCATCGCTTTTACAGTTGTCACAATTATTAGACAGTGATCCATCCCACAGAAAAGTGCATTGGTATGTGTGTGTGTTTAGAACTGCTATATCTTCAGATCTCTAAAAACTTCGCTGTGACTTAATAGACTGATTCCTAACAATAAAAACTATCCCATTAGCTCTTTAGGAGAAGTGCAAACAAGGTTTTATTTGCTTAAGCTGTAATTTAAGTGCCATAACAGTATCTTTTGCTGTGGATTTGCTCTGCATTTTTAAGAAGGATGCTGCATGCAGTTTTACTGGTTTATTTGCTCTGCTTTTAAGGCTGTCTCTCTTTCTCTTGCTGTGTGTGCATTGTAATTGCATTTAAGGAGCTGGGTCTCTCTTTTGCCGTGGTTGACATTGTATTGTAATTGCATTTAAAGTTTTATTTCCTTAAGCTGTAATTTAAGTGCCATAACAATCTCTTTTGCCATGGTTCGTTTGCTCTGCATTTGTTAGGAGGACTGCCGTAACCCATCTATTTTGCTGTGGGTTTCATACCTCTCAACTGTCCAGATTTTTGGCTCATATTTTTAGTCTGTTCCTCAAAATTTATGGTTTTCTGGGGAATCACTGTGATTATTAGGGGACTGAAGTCACTAAATAATGACATACATTTGAGTTTCAGACTTCAAATCCTTCAGAACATATATTTTAAAACAATCCCTGTTACTGTAGCAACTTTCTAAATTTGTAGCAGCAATATTTAAAATACATCCCCTCGTTTTGTTTAGCTTTGTCCAGATTTCTTGCACTAAGAGGTATGGTGGGTTTGCTCTGCATTTGTGAAGAAGGACGCTGCATGCAGTTTTACTGGTTCATTTGCTCTGCATTTAAGGCTCTCTCTCTCTTGCCATGGTCAACACTGCATTGTAATTGCATTTAAGGCTTTATTAGTGTGTGGGTATGTAAATGCTCCAGTTAGGTGTAACTGATAGTTACAGTTACTCAAACTCTGTACCTTGGGTACAAGGAGCAAGAGCCTAAATTATCTACCTATACTACCACTTTACAGAATTGTCTGGAATGTTTGGCTCATACTTGTGGTCTGTTCCTCTTACAATTTGTGGTTTTCTGGCAAATCAGTGAGAACTGAATTCACTAAATAATGATAGCCATTTAAGTTTGTCTTCCTAACTTTCAGGAAATGCATGGTAACACAAAATATTTTATAATAGCAACTTTTCTAAGATTATACAAGCAATGTTTAAAATGTGTCCCTGGTTTTGGACCCCCCCCCCCCAATAAATTTTGGCTTTTTCCAGATTTCCTGTGCTGCATAGTTCTACAGGGGAAAATAAGTTTACTGCTGCCTATGCCAAGTTTTTGTGTTTGTTGTTAACAGCACAGCAAGTAAAATACTTGCTCTTGATGCAGAAGGCTGTGGGTTCTACTCCCACAGTACGACGATGGACTGCTGATACTGTACTGTGTTGTACTTTTAAAGGGGGTGGCTGCCGCTGAAGCAGTTCATTTTGTTCTTATAAAAGAATATTGAATTTAAGTTTTGCAGTTTGCACAAGTTCAAAGTTTTATACAAGTTGAAATATTAATATAAATATAACACTTCTGTTTATTTTGTGCTTCATGATCATATTTTGTCTGTTCTTCAGTATGAGTTTAAAAGTTGGTATCCCACAATTCCACCAGAGTAGGTGGGGTTACATAATTATGTATGCAAATCTTATGTTAATCAGCGTACAGATTTGTACCTATGTTTCATGGGCCTTTGTCCAGATTTTTGATATTTCCAGGTTGAGAGGTATGGGTAAGACCATTTACTCTGATTAACAGACAAACATTTTGTGACATTATATCTGAGACTGTTTTTCAATGGAAACTTTTCTTGGAGAATATTAAAAAAAAGAAAGTCTGTAACCCATGGCATCTCTATGTGAGAAAAGCATTTAACAAGGAAACAAAAAAGAAAATTCATGTGCATTTTCGAACAGTGGTAGAAAGACTTTGAAAGGACATTTGAAAACTTTATGCAAAGTAGTACTGGACATTGCAAACGTTTATGACAAAAGGGGCTTACAGACTGCTGGCTGGGACTGTAATATTGTGTTAAAATAGAGAAAAAAATATACATATACCAAGCATAATAAATATGGATGAGAACAGGGGTATAAAAAACTGGGACAACCCAAAAACATTTTTTTGTGGAAAAGAAGGACATTTGATAAGTAACTAACAAAAGAAAATGTTACATTTGTGGGGAAATGGGACATGATGCAAATATGGATTGAAATGTTACAAATGTAACAAAATTGAACATTTATGGTTGGATTGTAAAAATGAATGTAAGAGTAAGAAAAAAGAAAAAAGTAAACGAACAAAGAAGAAATTTTAATAGTAGTAGAAATAGAAGAAAAATTAGATGAGAAAAAATAATGGAGAGGACACGGAAGGTTCTGAAATAAGTAATGAAGAATATATATAAACTGGGAGGTAGCAAAAGAAAAAATAATTCTACTGGTAAAATGGCAAAAGACAGACAGAAAATTTAAATGGATAAGTGCAAAAGAAAACAAAAACAAAGGAAATGGGTAAAAAAAGAATATACACAGGTAATGACTATAGGCTGGTATAACGGTTAAGGTGTCTGACTCACAAACACAAGGTACAGTGTTTGACTCTCAATTTTGGGAGGGAAATTGGCTCTGCTTTGAATGGCCTATTAAGAAAGCTAGCCTAGTAATTAGCTATGAGTTTATGAAACCATGAAGTTAAGGGAAAATGAAAATTTAGAGTGTTTCTGTAAATGTAAATAAAATTAAGAATATAGTAAGAGGAATAGGAATTTTGTAGTAGTATAATGCATGTGATGTAGATGTAATTAGAAGACACAAGATTTTTAACAATTGAAGAAAGATTATAAACTATGGGGAGGAAAGATCTGGAATTTGGGAAATGAGAGATGTTCTAGAAAAGCCATACTGAAATAGAAATACAGTAGTGATATTAAATGGAACTTTAGCAAAAATGGGAAGAGTAACCATTCTAGATTTAAAATATAAAGAACATGTAACCAGAATCATAACATTATATTCTCATACTAATTGTAAAGAAAAGGAAAGTTCATTTCATCAGATCTTAAACTGTGTAGTGACAAATATGAATGTAACGATAAAAGGAGACTAATTGTGATTTAAGACGTGAATGCAAAAAAGAAAGGAAATCATATAAGAAAAATATCAGAAGTTATAAGATGCGATAGTTAAAATGCTGGGACAAAAAAATCATGAACTTGCAAAAGGGGTATGTATAGAACTCAAATAGATTATTTTACAGTATCAGAAGGTTTAGTTATAGCAAAAGGGGAGGTAGTTGAAAAAGGATTTTCTGATCATCTTGCAATATGGATAGAGATAATGAAAAACAAGGAATATACATAAATAAGCTAAAGGGATAACTAAGAAAACATGGAAAGATCATGTTACTATGAGAACATTTTATAATTTTTTTTCCGAAAGGTGGATGATATTTACAGAAAAAATGTTTTTTACACTAGCAATATGATGCTAGAAAAGTAGAGAAAAACATAAAAATACAAATGATGCTTTATTACATAATGACAAAGTACTTTGACAAAGAAAATTTATATTAAAGAGATCAAAAAAAGCTACAGAAACCCTTATAAAAGCAAAAAGAGATAGTATTGAGTTACTTAAGCAGAGATTAGTGGAGGAAGATGGTAGTGTAATGAAATTAAAAAGGTAAAAGGAGAAATAGAAAGTACTCAGGAAAATATTATGACTACTGTAGTACAATGTCTACAAGAAATGCTTAAAGAAAAAGAAGGTAGTAAAAAACATGGAAAGTAAAAAAGTTATCAGGAAATGAGAATAAAGAGTCGGAAAGGAGATTTCTTTAAATGAGCTAGGTAAAGTATTAGAACAAGTAAATACTGATTTCGCTGCAGGACCAGATGGAATAGGGTATGAAATGTATAAAAATTTAAGGAACTAGCAAAAAAAAATGTTTTCGAAAGATTTTGAATGAATGGTTAAATAAAGGCTTTATATATACGGAATTACGTAGTGGAATGCTTAAAATCATACAGAAGAAGGAAGATAAAAGAATTAAACTAGAAACTGATGGTATTATAGATCTTCATGAAAACAATTCAGAGAGATTTGAAACTAAAGTGGAAAATATTACTGAAAATAATATATATAGTACAAAGGGGATGGGTTGTGCAGAATTATTAATACTTAGAGAAATTGTGGATGATATTATGAACAGAAAGGAAACACAAATCATGATAGGAGACCTCAATAAAACATTTGACACAACTGGACATGAAATCTTAATGTAATAATGAAAGAACATATAAGTGAAAAAGTTAGGAAATTATGTATGTCAGCAAAAAGTAATAAGTTAAAATATCTGTAAATGGCTAAGGCCAAGAGGTACATATGAAAAGTGGTATAAGACAGGAATGTCCAAAGACTTGTATAAACTTGTATTGCCTTAGTTACGAATGTGAAAGCATGTGAAATAAATTACAAAACAAAGAAGGCAGGGTATATAACACCTAAAGTGTTAAGAATTCCAGTTCTGTTAACATGTGCAGATGGCATTATTAATAACTGCAAAAAAATAAATTTTGATAAAGTAATTATTTGCACAAGCGAGTGTCTAGAGATAATACTGATGGCTTTAAATAAAGAGAAAAGTAAATGTTTAGGTGATGTAGTAAGGATAGGGAGTTATATTATACAATGAATTCAATTTCTGTGTTGGGTATAAAATTTGGGAATAAAGATGCAAGTACAATCCAATGGAAAACAGAAGAAATAAAACAAACCTCTCTTTTCTGGATAAAAAGAAGTTATGTTCTTAACATAACTTTCATTCTGTGTTGTCTATCTTCATTCATTCTTGACAGTTCAGTTTCGTTCTGTCCTCGGAACTGACTCGGCCAATATAGAAAACTCATGCCAGCCAGAAACTCTCGAGCTAAGTTTACCCATAGTGCCTCTCTTCCCTTCTCTTCAGATTGAGTCTGCCTGGAGAAATAATAAAGGGGAAGCTTTGTCTGAGCAACTACCCAGTCAGAGTACCAGGACTAGTTCTGCACCTCCAGAAGTCTTTGGAGGGGGTGGGGGTGTCAAGAATGAATGAAAATCGACAACACAGATGGAACGTTATGGTAAGAATAGAACTTCTTTATCTGATGTTGTCAATCTTCATTTATTCATGACAGTTGGGATAGAGTCCCTAGCTACTTTATGTCCTGGGAGGCCCTATGGAAGGATATCCCTGAGCACCACAGAGCCAAAGGATGCTCTTCCCCTGGAGAACTTGTCCAATTTGTAATGAGTAATAGAAGTACGAGGGGTAGCCCAAGTAGCTGCTGCGCAAATGTCATCCATAGAGGCTCTTGAATGAAAGGCTACTGAAGTGGAAACTGATCTGATGGAGTGAGCCTTGACTTTAGTTGACAGACTCATTTTATTTTGTAGATAAACAAAGGTGATAAAATCTCTCAACCATTTTCACAAAGTGACTTTGGAAACTGGCTTGCCTAATCTAGGCCCTGAAAAAGACAGGAACAGTTGATCCGATTTTCTGAATGATTTAGTCCTGTCCAAGTAAAAACATAATAGTCTATGCACATCCAACAGATGCAAACAATATTCTCCTTAGTTTGAAAAGTTTGGGAAGAAAACTGGCAGATCAACCGACTGGTTAATATTTAAATCTGAGACAACTTTGGGTAGAAAGGAGGGGTTAGTCCGAAGGGATACTCTCTCTCTGCGAAAAATGATGTATGGGCGCTTTACACATAAGGCCTGTAATTCTGATATTCTCCTGGCTGAGGTGATGGCTACCAGGAATACGGTTTTGCAAGACAAAAATTTTATATCACAGGTGGCTGCTGGCTCAAAAGGTTGACAAATCAAAGTTTGTAAGACTAACGTCAAACTCCAACGTTCAATGGATTCTTTAATGGGTGGTTTTAAATGCATGACTCCCTTTAAGAAGGTTTTGCAGAGATGGTGAGATATCAAGGAAAATCATTGAATCCATTATGGAAATTTAAAATAGTTGCTAAATGGACTCTGATATTAGAAGCTGAGGCTCCTGACTGGAGCAAAGTTGACAAATACTCCAATACTTTATTAACCAAGGCTGAAACGGGATAAAGTCCTTCTTCTTGAGACCAGTTCACAAATCTGTTCCATTTACTATGATAAAGTTTCCTGGTGGACAGTTTATGGGAAGTAAGAAGTATCTTTTGTAGTGGGGAAGACAGATTATTCTGCCTGGCAATTACCAGAAGTGGCGGTTTTAAGCAGTCAGCTTGAGACTTGGTAGGCTGGGATGGACTAGCCCATGTGGATGAGATAGCAGACCCAGAGTTGGGTCCAGAGTACAAAGGCAGTGAACTAGGTGAGGCCAAAAAAAGGGAACCAGACTTGACGGGGCCAATAGAGTGCAATGAGGATTACTTTACTTCTCAGCCGTTGCGATTTCTTCAAAAACTGTGGTATCAGGGGAAAAGGAGGAAATGCATAAAGCAGTCCTGGTGGCCAATCATGTATTAGAGCGTCCCTCGGGGACTCCCCCCTGAGGGGGATTAGGGTGAAGTAGCTGCTGCATTTGTGGTTCATGGCAGATGCAACCAGATTGCAGCAAGGCTGACCCCAACAATGAAAAATTTCGTTGCTACTATGGGATTAAGACCACTAGTGAGGCAGGAAAATGCACAATCACATTTGAATTCCAGGGAATGTGCATTGCTATCAAAAAGCAGTTGGAGGCTATCGCCCATTGCCATACTCTCAGGGCTTCCCAACATAACAGACAGGATCTGGTTCTTCCCTGCTTGATGATGTACCAGATGACTGACATGTTGTCTGATTGGATAGCAGATTGGAATGTTTACAACGCTAGAAGCACTGACCTCAGTTCTAGGATGTTGATCTGCAAACTGGTCTCTAAGGGGAACCAAGTGCCTTGGACGGTTTTTCCCTGAAAATGCCCCCACCCCATCAGGGATGTGTCCATGGTCACTACAGCCTTGGGTTGAGGGGGTGAAAAAGGGCGACTCCATAACTCCTCTTCCGCCTTCATCCACCAATTCAGATCTTGGTTGCAATAGTTTGTTATGGGAACAGGGTAAGACATGGGGTGTGTTAATAGAGACCACTGTGATGCTCGGAGCCAATGAAGCAGCCTCATGTGGAATCTCACCAAGGGAACTAGGGTGATTGTCGCTGTCATTGACCCTACTAGTTGTAAGACTAAGCGAGCTGGGACTATGTCTTGAGAGAGTATCCCAGGGACCTGAAATTTTAACCTATGCAATCTGTGAGGAGGTAGACCAACCAGACAAGATCTCATGTTGAATGTTGCTCCAATTAATTCTAAGCTCTGGGGACTGTGGTGAGACCACAGGGCAGTGCCCGAAATTGGTAATGATTGGCTCCCAGCCAGAAGCAGAGATATTTTTTGGTGGGTTTGTCCATTTGTATGTGGTAATACACATCCTGAACATCTAATGAGCATATCCAATCGTCTTTTTCCAGAAATGGAAGGATAGACTGAACCGTGACCATCTGGAATTTTGCATAACAAACGTATTCAAGGTACCGAGGTTCAGAGTCGGTCTCCAGTCCCCCTGTCTTTTTTGGCACTAAAAAGAATCTTAAGTAAAATCTGTATCCTACTTGGTCTGGTGGAACTGTTTGGATGACTATTTTTTGAAAAACTTTAGAATTTGTTGAGGTGCTGCGTCCCTCTGACTGGCTGAAACATTGCAGATTCACCTTTGCAGCCTTGGATAAAGATTGAAGGGGATATGGTAACCACTGGTAATTATTGTCTGCACCTAGGAATCTGATGTTATTGAGTGCCAGGTTAAGTGGTGCATTGAGAATCATCCCCCGACTGCTTCCAGAGGCAAGCAACTGGGCTGCTCTTGAGGAGCACTGATAGGGCTGGCCAGAGAAGGAATCCCTGGAGCCCTGCTTCGGCAGGCCCCCTCTGCCACGGGAGGGGCATCTTCCTGATGAGATCCCCCCCTCTGCACCAGGGAAAAAAACTTGCCACGTGTGTCACAAAAAGGCCCTTGGGACTTCCTGAACCACATTTTTTCTACTTCTCTGATTCGTGGTATAGGACCGTTGAAGAGTGGAAAAACATACGCCCACAGCAGAAGGGGTCTTTCCATCTTTCTCACACCCAGCTAACATATCTTTAACTTTTGGGCCAAACAGAGAAGCATCATCAACGGGAACATTGATGAAGGAAGACTTGAAGGGGTCCATGAAGTTGCACAAGTGCATCCAAGCATGATATCTCATGAAAACGCCTGCACCCACTGCTCTGGCCACCCCTTCGGTTGTATGTGCAATCAACCGCATGGACGGGTTAGAGATGGATTCTACGATGGCAAGCTGGGAGGCAACCTTGTCGCGTACCTCGTCAGACACTGCTCCTAAGGTTCCTGAGAGTTCAGTGATCAGGTTCCTTTGAAGACAGGTAAAATGTGCCAAATAATTCAACACCTGTATGACCAAGGTCACTGAAGCATAAACCCTAAGTTGGAGTGCGGGGAGAAAAGACTTTGGCTCTGGGTGGGAGGGAGGTCCTAGATGGCGTTGGTATCCCTCCGGCCGCTAAGCGCTGATCCACCAATCTCACTACATCAAGCTCAGAAAGGCTCCTGGTGGAACGAATGGACATCCCCAAGGGAGATTCTGGTCGATCAATAAAGGGACCGAGTTTCTGTCCAACAAAGGAGTCAATAGATGGGGAATATCAAGTCCTGGCTAGGGTTTTGACCTTCGGCATCGTGGTTGAATGACCAGAAGGTTGTGATGGAAGGGAAGTGACCAATTTTATTGAGGAAGCTATTATTGGTGCCTAGAGGGTCTGTGGTACTGTGGCAACTACAGTCTGTTCTGTGGTCAAGGATGGAGCTGTGGAGGGGGTCATAGACTCCGGTGCAGGGACAGACTTTTGCCAATTTAGGTTTAGTCTTCGGTTCAGTATGAACCTGGCCTTTGGACATTTTCGGTTCATGTAAATGAGGAGACGCTGGAACAGAGTGGCTCCTATTCTTTCTTTCTTAGGAGGCTTTGACACCTCCGCCTCAGAGAAAAAGCATCTGAAAAAGAGGTTCTTAAACCCTTTAAGATCAATTTATTCTTATGCTCTCTGCTAGGGTACAGACACTGAAGCCCTTACAGAGCTTGCAAGAAGGTTAAACCTGTAAATGTGTCACTCCTAAAAAATATACACAGGAAAGATGCCCATCAGAGTTGGGCATCTTCCTGCCACGTGTCACATTGTTTAAAGCCTCTAGTACCTTTTTTTGTCGGCCATGACAAAAAAAAATTACCACACTGAAAGCCGTTCAAGCGATCACCCAGACAGAAGATTTTATTTATTTTTTTAAATACTAACAATGGCAACGCAGGAATATCCAGAAGGGTAGAGAGAAGAAAAAAAAAGAAGGGAAGAATACCAACAATGGTATTAGAGAATTACCAGAGGTAAGAGGGAAGGGAGGGGCCTATATTGACTATGGTAAAGAAGTACGGTAATAAGGGAAGATAAATGAAACTCACACTAATTCAAAATTATCTGTTAAAAGTGACTAAGAAAAACAAGGGGTTTTAAGAAAGAAAAATAGCAAAAAAATATAAACACTTAGCTTGAGAGGAGGCCTGATGCATCTTAAAACTCTACATGGCAAACAAGATGTGAAGGGAAGGGAAGAAAGGCACTATGGGTAACCCTTAGCTCTAGAGTTTCTGGCTGGCACAAACTTGTTATATTGGCCGAGTTGGTTCAGAGGATGGAACCGAAACCAAATTGTAATGAATGAATGAGGACTGACAAGATCAGATCATAAATTATCATTCAGAAAAAAAGGCTTATTTGATAAATTCAGTGCCGATGGGGGAAAAATAACATACTTAGCAACTGTGCTTATATTGCCAACAGTATTTGGAAAGGAATTCTTGCAGATATATCTTCATTTATATGGAGTTCAAGATTAACCCCAGTAAAAACAACTCTGTATGTGAATAAAGGCAGTGGTGGTTCAGGGTTACTTAACCCAGTGGTATATGCTGCTTCATAAAACTTGCACAAAGTGGATAAATGAAAAAGATGAGAGATTTGTAGTAAAACTGTATAAATATAAGCATTATACATTTGGGGTACAGTAAAAAAAAAAAAAAAAAGAGTAAAAGATAAAAAGGGTATATAAATGAAGAAATAAGATGTTACCAAGAAAAAAAATTGTGGAAAATAAAAATTGATGATATAGAAAAAGATAGTAAATTGTGGTATAAGAATGTAATGATAAAACACTACTATGCAAAACCAACATACAGTGTAATCAGAAAGTAGAATGTCAAGATTTTTTGTTGAGACTGGTAATAGATAAATGTTGAGTAAAAGGAAATATGCCATATAAAAAGAAAAGTGATAGATTATGTTACATTGTTAAGAAGAAGAATCTACGGCACACGTTTTTGAAATTTAAGAGTAAAAAGTTATGGGGAAGTATGTAAAGAAGATCTTTTCAAAGATATAAAAAGTGGATAAAATAAACATGGACATGACTAAATATGGATATGATAAGAATAGAAGTAAATAATATGTTAAAAGAACAGATAAAAGTTATTTTATGTTATATGGGTTATATGTAATGAAAGGATAAATAAAATTGTGTTTAGTGGTAAATGTATTTTAGCACCAATATTAAGTAAAATCAGATGGTTGTTATGGAAAAAGGAATGCATGTCTAAAAGGGATAAAACTTTTGTATGTTTGTAAAGCAAATTATGAACATGTGTAAACAGATTCATCTATATATTTGTGCATTTGTAAATATTTGTAAATGTGTAAATATGAGCTTTTTTGCATATAAATAAAGGACCCCTACTCTTTTCCAGTTTGCAAGCCAGTGAGTGGCAAAAGGAAGGAGTGAGATGGAGGAGGTAATGCATAAGGAGTGCTGCAAGTTGGAGCACAGCAAACAACAATCTGTGGAAAAAATGCTGGCAACAGCAGTTATGGATGAGGAGGAATTTGCAAACTTGCTTGTTGCTGAAGTAGTTAATAAAGATAGGAAACAAGGGTCTGTGGTTACGGTACAGGATGTACTTTGGAAGACTCAATTTTATGTCAATTGATAAGTGAAGAAGAACCACAGAAAAGCGCTGCCATTCCATGGTCACAGGATGTTGAACTAGTCCAGGAAAATGAAGGAGGGTGAACCAGAAGTTTGGAATGTGTTGTGCAATGGGACAGTGAACTGTAAACACCAGCACATGCACAAGAAATATTAGAGAAAATGCCTATAAACAAAAGATACAGAAGAGAAGAAAATGGCAAAAAATTAAACAGAAAAGAAACTCTACAGTAAAGATTTCTTCAACAAAAAAATAAAAAGACTTGGACATTAGTTATGTTATCAGGGACAAAATAATTGAGTCATTAGGATTTAACATATCACAAACTGACCCCTTAATTCGTTTTGGAAAGGAGCAGTTTTGTAATGAGACTTCTGAAACATTTGAATTAATGGACATATTTGTGTATGTATTTAACTCAAAGACGCAAGGGTATCCTTGGTATGAACGTGTGTTTCACTCAGTTACTCCAGTGTTAAAAATACACTAACAGTTTATTTTAGCTATAATCACCCAGAATAAGAAGACATCAAGGTTCATTTCCTATCTGTGCACTATGTGGACAAATTATATGACAAAAGGAAAGTTTGGACCGGCAGATGGGAAATATCAGTAACACTGCAAGAAAAGGAAAACACTGTGAAGCATATTTCATGTAAAATTTATGGGTTCATAGGTATAAACTAGGCAATCGGTCTGCACACTACAAGCCTAGCAACAAACCCTACTCAAAAGTTCCCTCTAGCCTCAAGGAGGGCAAGGCAAGATGAAGACTGCCCATCCAATTATACAGGTTTACCTTGAAGGTGGCAAGAAGGTTCCTCTGTCTGGCATGTACTGGAAGTTTATTCCACCGATAAGGGATACATCGGGATAGGAAATGATCAATGAAGAACTGGCCAAGCTAACCAGTGTAGGTCAGCCAGATAGTTGAAGTTCCCCAGATGAAAGGTCTTTGGTTTAATGGGAATTTCAGCTAATGTGTTAAGATAACCATTAAGTTCAGAAGAGGGAACAGAGGATATTTTTATGGCTAGTTACAAAGTAGTAATTAGTCTTATTTACTGTATATTATAATCATCCTGGAATTCAAATGTAGTGTCTCAAGGAATCAGTCATGAGGTGATATCCTTGAAAAATACTGATACTCCCCCACAATTTCCAGTAAGTTTGAAGACATGATAGGTACTATACCTAGGTGGTTCATTGCTCTGAAACCATGTTTCTGTAACTATACATGAATGTGTTCAAGTTGCAAGAAAGCCTCAATTTCAGGCATTTCTTTTGTTTGGCTAAGACTCCTGGCTTGAAGTCGAGTCACATTAATGTGTTCCAAATTAGAATTTATTAGAATGGAATGTCCATCAGACGGACTGCCTAAAAAGGCACTATGGGAGCAGCAAACACTTTAGCCAGAATATGAAAGTCTTGGTAAGAAAGGTGCAAACCATCTCTGGCAAAGCAGGAAGACTTATCATAATATGAGGCAACCAGAGACTCATTTTCCTGAAACATAGAGATGTCAGAAATTCTAGACCACAGTTGAGCTGCAGAAATCAAATCAGAATAGGAAATGCCAACAGTTGCCCAATGTAAAACTCTCTGAATCCTGATAATAAAATTATACTCTAGGAAAGAGAGCAATGTCATGCACTGTACTGTCAGAATTGCAGGACCAGAGTAAGAGAAATTAAAACTATCATTTCTGTGTTACTCCTTTTTTGGGGGGGCGGGGCAGGGCCAAGCGGGATTCTAGTACAGGCAATACAATTCTTGCACTACACCAACAGTACCAGCATTAACAAGATGTTTACAGTAATGTCTACCTTTCACTATAATCTGAAATTATTTTATTCTAACATATAGTTTTAATATTTTCAGTTTTTATGCACTATTTACTTAAACTGCTGTAGTCTATTTTTTCTCAGGGTTTACTACTTTTATAATTCTCTGCATGTTGTCTGTGTCTTTGGCTGAACATGGTCACTGGAGAAGCCCACCTACCCAATTAAATTTAAATAATACAGTAATTGCGGTCATTTACTTGAACACCATCTCAGTTTACTGGACGCCTTTCATGTTAGCAACCGTTGTGCTTATTGTGTGTTTGTGTGTGTGTGTGTGTGTGTGTGTGTGTGGGGGGGGGTACCTTTTAGATACCGTTTAGCCAGATGCAGATTTGTAAACAAGACAATGAAAATGCTCAGTGATAAAGACAGCACGAGTCATAGTACTCATACTTATGTGATAAGGGAAGGTATGCTGAATATGTATTTTTAAGGACGATGACTGACACACGAGATCTTACCTCTACAGATTTCACAGCACCTAAAAAGTTAAATTTCAAATGGTAAGGAAATATTTCAGAAAGCATCCCTATGTTTCTCTGCTTCAGTTGGTGAATAGTATCGACAGCCAATTTGAATGGCTGTGGTAGTGAACTTTGAAGTAAACCCGTACTCTGGTACAGAGAAAAAAAACTGCTGTGAAGACATATATATATATTAGAGCCACAGATGATATTGATAAGAAATGCACATATCCTTTGTTTTTTTGTGTGTTACAAGAGATTGGATTAAATCGGTGTTTAATCTTAAAAGCAAATAAAATCAAGTTAATCATAATGAAGAGAATTCTGTGCTACACAGAGAAAATGGCCTGACTACCTGAAACACAGAAACAAATATAAAATGTAGTCCCATATCCAAGGACCATTTCCCTTTAAGCCAAAAATACAGCAATACGAGTTATGAAAGAACTGCTGAAGATATTAAAGTCTAAGTGCTAAAGCTTCAGTCAGCTACTAAGAAGAAAGAAATGTGACCTTTTTAAGGTTTCTACTCACTGATATAACTCTATGTGAAGCTACTGATCCTAGTATTGCTAGTACCATGGATTAACTAAAAAAATAAATTCTATGAGATGGAACAATGTCTTTTATGAAAATCTGAAGAGAAAGAAATATTTAAGTATCCTTACAAAGGCAGCATCTGTTGTTTATATGGTCTTTTAGCCTTTTCTATGAATTGTGATATTCGCATACGCCGGAAAGTGTGTTGATTGCAGGTGAAACTATGTGATTCTATTTTCTTCCTTCAAATTAAACCTTGACAACTGCATGTGTGTTCTACAATTTACCCTGGGACTAACTGGTTTCTTCCTGTTTGAAAAAGGAGATAAAGCCTGAGGGTGGGTTTTAGTATGGCACACATGGTCAGACTAAAACAGCCTTGAAACTCCTATGAAACCTATGGATTTGTTTCCAAGCTTGTTTATTTTCATCAAGCCTGGTGCAGTACATATGCACAACACATACCTTTCAACCTTTTAGCAAAAGACATCTAAATAAAACCTAAAATAATGGAGGGGGGGGGGGGCAAAGGGGAAAATTACAAAAAAAAATGCAGAAGTTTGCTGGCTATCTGTACACCTACCATAGTTCTATGCAGTGTAGGCACAGAAACTGCTTTGGCTTTCAAAAGGAATACAATTATACTGATGGAACTCTGAATGGGATAAAGACACAATTAAGGTGGGTAAAAGCCAAACTCTGACCTTCTGCTACAGTGACAACCGCAAGCCCTAAAATAACACTGTATATATATCACAGCACTATATAATAGCTGACAGTACTAGCTGTAAATGTTAAATGCTTTCAGAATACTTGCTCTGCAGATAAAGAAGCAAATACTTATTCTTTTTTCTATACACATCAAACCAACACAGTATCTCCAAACAGAAACATATAATCCATGAACAGGAACACCACTGCAGGACACAATAAATTTGTTTTATTAACGAGTTCTGGTACCTCGGCTTCTTGCCTTCTGCTGGAACATTTTTACAACACAATTATGTCCCTATATATACACCCCCTCTTCCAATTAACCGATTGATCAATTAACAATTATAGTATTGCTAAATCAGTACTTAAAGTAAACAGTACTTTAAACACTTGCAGACCTTTAGGCTATTGCATTTTCCTTTTACACCCGATAGCACCAAATACTTAAATAATACATGTCAATACATAATATGTCAGTACATTTTTAATACAATTTTTAAATGCATCTTTTAACTACATTTAAAAAACACATTAAATAAATAACTATATATTTAATTAAATGTATCATAATTATATATCTTTGCTATCATAAAATATTTTATGTTGTATAGTGCTGTGACCTTTACATTTCCTTATTTCAATTACAAATATGCATGATTCATATCCCACTTTTAAATGAATTACAATAACTAATAGTTATCACTTTTCTATCATACTTTAAATACATACAAAAATATTATAAAAAAAATTTAGAAAACTGTTTTCATGTATAATGTCCAATACCTATTACACTTTACCCTCCTTATTTTAAATATTCACATTTTCCAATAATCATTCTGCTCTCTAGTCTGTTTGTTTTTTAAATTTTTCTCCAGTTATTAACTGGTCGTGCTATAACACTGAAAAATAAACTACTGTCTGACCCTTGATGCTTAGACAAAATGCATGGCTACAGGATTTTCTAACTTCTGCCTTCTGACATCACCCAAATGTTCTAAAATTGGGACTTTGGCCTTCCTGGTAGTTTGACCAACATACCAGGAAATGGGATCACAGTCACACTTTATAATATAGATCACACCGCAGCTGTTACAGTTGTAAAATTCATTGGCCCTATACAATTTTCCATTGATTCTACTACCATGTAAATTCTTTACCCGATTACATACTGAACAGTTTCCACAACTATAGATACCTACTGTTCTACCCATCATGCCCTGACATCAAACCTTTCCTATTCAGCAATTCTTTAAGATTATTGTACCTACCATAAGAAAACACAATATGTTTAGGAAACAAAGAGCCAATGGTATTATCTTCACTAACAATTTCCCATGCCTGCCTATCTTTTCCAAAATGGAAGAAAACTCAGAATTATCTAGTAACAAATAATAATTTTTCTTCTTCTCCATTTTTCCTGTAGATGATTTCTCCTTCATTACAGTTTCTACCCACTCTAGTATGATTCTCCCCTGCACCCATAATTTTGTTCCTTGCCTATTGTAATATTCTATCGTCATACCTCTGTTTCTTAATCTGTTATACACCTCATTTAAACACATTTTCTTTAAACTAACTTCAGAGGTGTTCATGAAAATCCTTTTAAATTCTCCATATGGCAATGACTCAGTAAGGTGGGGGGGGGGGTGCATATCAGTGGCATGTAGAAAATTAACAGCTGTGGGTTTCCTATATGGCTTGACTGTATCCTCTTTTTACTATCTACATAAAGAATTACATCCAAAAATAAATACTGAATCTATCAGTACCCAAAGTAAATTTCAATCCATGCGGGTTGTTATTCAAAGCTTCCATGAACTCCTCAATTCATTACTCTTACAAATAAATAAAACATCTATGTATCTTTTGTAGTAAACTACATTTTTTACAAAATAATCTTCTAACACCATAAACTGACTTTCAAAATCCCCCATGTAAATAATGGCATAAGATGGGGCGAAGGCCGCCCCCATCGTCGTTCCCTTCTTTTGTAAGAAAAACTCATTCTTCCATTTGAAATAATTATGAGTTAAAATTCAAGGAGGGTCAGCAAAAATGCTGAACGTGGTCCTTCCCCTATTTCTTAGCCACTGCTTCCATGCCCCATCTCTTATCAATGTTAGAATACAAAGCATTGACATCTACTGTTCCCCAAAAATAATTCTTTTTCCAGTCAAAATTTACCAAATATTGACATATTTCCAGAGTATTTTAACATGGGAAGGTATTGCAGTCAAATATTTTTTAAGATGAAAATCTAAAAAAAATATTAACTTTCTCCATAAAAGATCATATTCCCAAAATAATAGGTCGGCCTGGAAGTTTAAATAAATCTTTGTGGATCTTAGGAATGGCATACATAAACGGGTGTTTGGGTGCACTAACAATCAACTTTTTAACATCTTTATTTTTTAAAAAAAAAACAAATCTTTCCCCATGTTCCAAAATATCACCTGTCAAAAATCTTTGTAAGGGATTATACTGTAACTTATCATAATACCCATCTTCAGACAATATTTTTAACACCATTTCATCATATTGAGCCATGCTCATCAACACCCAGTTACCTCCTTTATCAGCTGTTTTGTATACTATCCTATCCAGGTTGGACCTTAGTTCCTACAATGCCTGCCATTCTTCTTTATTGAGGTTATAAGAACAGAATGTCCTTACAAAATTACCATAACAATTTTCAACTTTTTTGCATACTAAACTTTCGAACACATTGATAGCTTGACTTGTTCTAGGGGGCTTGACATTACTATCAGGTCAGTTTAGGCATATCTAAACATCCATATCCAGTAAAAAATGGTTCAGACAAAATATAAAATTCAGCATAATCACCCTGATTCCCATCACTAAGTCCCATACATAACTGAAACATTTCATTTTCATGAATACTTAAATTCAAATAATTATCTTCTTCTGAAGATTCATTGACATTCTTCACTGGTGAAAACCACATCCTGCCTAGTTTAAAAAAAACACTCAACTTTAACTGACAACAAAACATCTATAATTATGTATGCAAGGGATAGAATTCTAGTTGGAACACATTTTGCCCCTCTAAGTAATACCCTTTCAACATCATCAGAAATATTAATGTCTGTTAAATTAATGATTTTCAATGCATTATTTTCTTCTTGAATACCATGACCCTCTACACATATTTCAGAAGTTAAACAAACATCCTCTTCAACAACACTAATATTACCATAATTACTTACAATATTTGGGTTGTCAAAAGCAAAAGAATCATTCAACAGTCCATCGCATACATCATGGTTAAGAATGCACAGTCTTATTTCTGTTTCTTCCATTGTTTGTTCCTCGTACCCGCTTCGGTTTGGCTTGCTGTTGAACCTGCTGTTGCCCTTTCACCATGGTTTTTGTGTGCGAGGAGTCTTCTGAATTAACTTCTTCAAACGAGACACTCTTTCTGCCTGAATATTACTCACCTGATGAAACTGAGTCACGGAGTTCAGATACAGTCCGTTTACCCTTTCTGTAGTTACTGGTATGTCCCCCTACATGGACGAGTATAGATCAGACAGTTTTCGAAATCCTTATGTTTATATTTAATTTTTTCTTTTTGCGCTCAATGACATTTTCTGCTTTTTGTACACTTGCAATTAGCTCATTGAAGAACTGTTTATACCTTTGGGGGAGATTTCACTTAACAATGAATCCTGTAACAAAGTGACCCCCCCGCAGTTTCTTCAAATTTCCCACGTTCTTTCTAATCAGGACCCGCAGATGTGCATTGCAGTAAGGCCTGCCTCCATTCAGCCAGGAGAACACTCATCATCAATGAACTCCCCAGCCAGCGACTGGTCCACACAGAGGCCCCTCGGGGTAATATTCAATGCAACATATTCCTCAAGAAGTTTAAGGTCATAAAAGACAGTTACCTCTTTGATCATTAGTCTCTCTAATGACCAAAATTTGTCCATCTCCCCACTCTAAGATGCAGAAGCCCAAGGATCTACAGAAGCCAATCTATGTTCTTGGTCACGAACCAAATCCGCAAACAAAGTACTGGCAGTAGTACCTGGAGGTCAGTGGTCCCCATTTTCCTGGAAAAATTTTTTCTATACACATCAAACCAACACAGTATCTCCAAATAGAAACATATAATCTACGAACAGGAACACTACTGCAGGACACAAATTATTTTATTAATACGTTCTGTTACCTCAGCTTCTTGCCTTCTGCTGGAACATTTTTACAACACAATTATGTCCCTATACATACCCCCTCTTCCAATTAATTGATCAATTAACAATTATAGTACTGTTGAATCAGTACTTAAAGTAAACAGTCCCCGGGATTCATGAACCTTGCGCCAGGCACCAGCATAGCGTCGGCGTTATAACGCCAAATATGGCTGCTTAGCGATTCAGGTATGAATGAATTCCACGTGCACTACCGGCATGGGCCGGACCGTCCCCGCCCCCGGCGTAGGTATGCAAAACACACTGTGTGCGGTATTGCACCATGCAAATGAGGGCAAATAGCGATCCACGAAGTGGCGCGGCGTAAGCGTAAGAACGCGGCAATGTAAACCAAAAAAGCGGTTTACATTTACCCAAACATACCGGAGGAGTAACGGAAGGCTGTCAAAGTCAGGTATCATATAGGTGCAATATGCCAATGTGGAAAGGCACCGAGAATGTCCAAAGAAAATATGCACAAAATGTAAAAATGACATAAATGGCATTATGTAGAAAGAACAGCAGACCCCGGATATGTGCACAGAAGTTGTAAAGCAATGAAATAATATGACAATGTCCTAAAAGAGCAGTAGAACACAAATCAGCTGCACAGCCACCACACACCATAGTATGTATGTAAAGCTGCAACCCCAGCGCAATGGTTGTCAAGGAGTGGTGGCGGTGTCGGCGCCGTAACCATGTATTAGTAGTCAATTCCATGCAAATGAGGCAGATAATAGTGAATCGCAAAAAGGGCGCGGCGTAAGGATGGAGCAAGCGGCGTAGCGGTACTACACCGAGGAGTGGCCTACGAGATACATGTCAACCACAGAGGGTGTGCCACTGTAGGAGGAAGGATATTGGAGGTCAGCAAATCTGGGCTGTACAATGCACATCACAGCATCAGGACTGGCGTGTTAGGAAATAGATGCGCTGAGAGTACAGAATGCGGCGTACAAATGCATGTGCGCGAGGATGACTCGTTCCCTAAACCAGTCATGTGGGGCCTCACCGGCAACAACCAGGGATATAGGAAGGTAATGCGGAGAATCACGAAATCACGGAAGCAGTGTAAATGGATCCGTAACGAGCAATTAACACCAATCAATGCAGGAAGGGCAAGCGCCGCAGCTGATAACTCTGCATGCAGACTCCTGCATAACGGGAAAGGGGAGGCATATGAGTGCAAAGATAGTAGGGGATGTAGTAGAAATGCAAAGAGCAAAGAGCAAAGAACCGAAATAGCACAGCCAAGTACAGAGGTAGCATAACTGCGGCTGCAGATAAAATGCATCATATGCCATGTGCCTGCAGGATGCAGTAATGTAAGATGCCAGGCGAAGGCAATGCAGGCAACTGTAATGTAACACTACAGGCAGTACCGTTGCAGCTGCAAGCGTAAAACCACGGAAATAATCCGTGGATACGACGCCAGACACACCCAATGACATCACCGGTATACAGCACAACAGTATTAAATGTGAATGCACACAACACACAGCGATTTCCCAAAGCGCCGCACCGTGGTGTAAACAGGCGGGAACTTTTAATATGTATATGCTGGGTGCCGCGGCCCGTGATGCATAGGTATGTGGCAGAGACAGGCGGAGTTGCGGAGGGTGGTGCCGACAGCGACCGTAGGCCTCACAGGAGAAGGAGAGTGTTCAGACCAAGGGTGACCTACCAGGGGCTGCGAGACCTGGAGATAGTAGAGCGCTACAGGGTGGACAGGGACACGTTACAGCAAATTGTGGAGCTGTGCGGCCGCGCCTGAGAACAAGAGACAACAGAGGAGCCCATCCCAGTGGACACAAAGGTATGTGTGAGCTTGCGAATACTGGCTACAGGTACCTTTCAAAGGCCAACCCGGGGACATAATGGGCATCTCACAGGCATCAGCATCCAGGGTACTACACCAGTTCCTGGATGCCATGTTACCACATGCCCATGAGCACATAAATTACCCCACATCTCAGGAGGAGTTGGCTAGCAATATCCCCCGCTTCCACCGTGTGGCACAATACCGGAGGTCCTGGGTGCGATAGACTATGCGCACATAGAAATTAAGTCACCACCGGGGAGCAGGGTAGGCGCTACATAAACCGCAAGGGATACCCCTCCATCAATTGCCAGGTTGTGTGCAATGCGCAGGGCATTATTATGGATGTGTGTGCTGGCAGCCCTGGAAGCTACCACGACTCCCATATCTGGCATGCCTCACAGCTGTATCAGGTATTAGCCAGGGGACATCACACAAGGTCACCTTGTGGGGGATGCTGGCTACGCACTGGAGCCGTGGTTGATGACACCCATCAGGAATGCACACACACACATGCAAGAACGCCATAATGAGGCACACGCACAAACTAGAATAATCATAGGCGTGTGTTGGATGTTGAAATCACGGTTCGGTGCTTGGATACATCCGGTGGAGCCTTGCAGTACTCTCCAGGCACAAGTGCCCACATATTCATAGTATGTTGTATGCTACACAATATGATTCTGCGGAAACAGCTGCTGCAGGGACATAATGCGAGGAGCCACCAAGCCCGCCACAACTGCCAGGGCAAGCACAGGCACAGGCGTTCAGCGCCATGGACACACTGAGCCAGCCCCAGTAGGTAGACAGGCGTACCCAATATGCCTACGCCCTGGCAAAGAGGAGCGCGCATAGCACATCGTTGACAGTGTAGGCCCCATGGACTGACACCTCCTGACCTGCACACACAGTAAAATGGGCGCCACACAAGCGTGTCCGCCCGTAATGTGTACCGTATGTGCGACGTATGTGTGACTCCAACAAAGGCACCGCCCAAACACCGCACACCCAATAGCCAGCAGAGCATGGAGCGCCAACACCTCAGCGCCGCCCGGTTCTACAGCACACGGCGTAGCCGTATGCTGCCACTATCGCGCCAAGTCGACCACATATGTACTCATGTGCATACACAGATACGGAAATACACATCAGTACACATGTAGAAATATATGCGCATACACAGATATAAAGTACAACAGGGTAATATGGAACCCAGGGATGCAAGTTCACAGATAAGTAAGGCGAAATCACCACATAGTAAACATAGTGACCGACAACCCGATCATCCTGGAGGGTGGGCAGGGCGAATGCGCCAACCATGGAAATGTTAACCTGCATCAATACATATCCAGCGTGTCGGGATGGTCACCAGTCCACGGTACAGTAGCGGGATATGTGTAGGGTTACCACCTGTCCCACGTTGTGAGGACAGTCCCCTTTGGGCAGTTGTGTCCTGCAAAAACATTGACAAAATGGCAAATGTCCTGAGATTGTAGGACAAAACTATTTCCCATAATTTCTATATTAGTCGCATAAAACAAGTGATTTTGTAGAAGAAACATCTAAATATGATAATAAACAGAATAAGCAACTGTAATGCTACAGGTTTGTATCCTGTCAAAAAGTGAATTGCTGTCCTTTGTACTGGCCGTGGGTATGTGTTTGCATGCAAAATCTGACGTTTCCACAGACAATGTCCCACTTTGTGTATTTGAAAAGGTGGCAACCCTAGATATGTGCGTGTCATATCCATAGGATATGAGTCTTGCGGAGACTGCCGCCACGGCGATAGCCAACGTAGTATTGTGTTCAACCGTCGGTCTGAAGCGGAAAGCATACCAGTGAAGTGTATGACATTATGAGGAGCGTACCTCATTTGGGGTGTAAAACAGTTCATGTTCCTCGCAGTTCCTCCAAGTTCCACATTGAAAATGTCTGTCAAACATCCATTGTTAGGAATGTATATAAATGACATCCTGGTAAATAGAATGTACTCATAGTAAGTCAGTAAAGGTTCTTCACTGTAAGTAAATCAGCATATTACAATCAACCTATGACCTACTTAGCTGAAGTTGTCACTATGCCATTACTATGTGTTCCACATTATGCCCATTTGTTTCACATTACTACTGTGTGTGTTCCTCACTCTGGAAATAGAAGGTTGACAGCCATGGCGGCAATATGTGTGTGTGTGAGGTGAGGTTGTCGTGTGTTCCGCTGTGTGTGTGTAATGTGTGTGCCACTGTAAACTGTGTATGTAGATGACATGTCACAGGCGGAGTGTAATAACAGGCGTAGGCATACAGTACAGGAACCATAGGCGTATGTACAGCAGTACCCACAAAGTAGTACTGACATCTCCTCAGTGGCTATGCGTGGCGGCGTAAAAGCGATGCAAAGTGGAAATGTCCCAAAGTGTACCACAGGGCCATAGCCAACAGGAGATGCAAAGGGCGCATGTACAAACCATGACCGTAGGTATGGCGGCCATAAGGGAGACTCCACGCGGTCCGTCGCCAGCGTTACACAGCATCAGGCGTATGCGGTGAAAATACGAATGTGCTATCCGGCACCGATCGTGAACACCTACGGTCCGTAAATACCGCGGTGTGTAAGCAAGCGGCACACGAATAGGAGGCTACCGGTAGCATACAGGCCGCCCCAAGTATAGGACCACATTCACCGTAACTATCAGCGACAAAATGCCAATGGATAGTAGGCGCGGACGAACATCCGCAGATATATAACCGATGTGAAGGAGGAATCGTGCAGGAAGCACACATGCAGGCGATACCGACAGCAGGCGACATCAACCAAACAAACATTCCCGAACAACAGACAGGTAACCCGCAGCTCCCCAAGCAGGGATGGAGCACACACACAAGCATATCTGGTATGTATAAATGCAAGACTCACACCCGTACCCGTCACCCACATCCGCAGATATACCCCATTGCACATATCAAAGGGATAACAGCTAAAACCGTAGCAAACACATACAGGCAGTGAATGACAGCGGCATACCCACAACAAGCTCCTGGGAAACACTAGCAGCGGCTGATGCATCCCTGCATCCGCTATGTACAGGAAAATAACAGCTATGTAACACATCTGAATGCACAGCGCCATCGACAGACGCCGCCAGGACACGGGGACCCACATGTCGAACACAATACCATACTCAACACACACAATCCACGGCTAACACCACAGCGAAATGTGCCCGACACCACACATAGCGGATGCAGTCACACAAACATGATACAATACATACCATCCTCACGAAGGTATTGCAAATAACCAACGGCCACGAGGAAAGAACCATGGGCTAGTGCCGGCGTAGCGAGCGAAAGGAAGGGGATCACCGCCGATATGCGCATAAGTACACACGAGGAACAGCTATTGGCCTGATTAACACACATGCCTCAGGTGACGGCGAATATAAGGAAGACTCCTGGATATTCAAACCGTATGTTCATACCGAACTAACACGAATAGAGAAGGAGAAACAAGGGAATAGAGGCGAACCCAGAACAAAAGGCTGGAAAGGTATGTCGAACCCGACATGTACTGGTGTGTAGCGCGCGATACGTATGGCGAATCTGTACAGTATGTGAGCGGTGTGTGTAGGTAAAGATACCTGTCCATCAGGCAGAGAGGCGAAGGTTGGATATGTAATGCTAAAGCGCGCAGCATACCAGCGACTGTGGACAGCGTGTGCACAGCAGTGGGACAACATGTACACACCGGGATAACCCCAGGTTGACTTGCCACCTTTTCAAATGGCCAAAGTCGGAAATCTACGGGACACACATCAGATGTTACAGGTGGACACATACCCATGGTCAGTACAAAGGTTAGAACTCTACTGTTTTGCATAAAGAAAACTGTAGTCTTGTAGCAGTTAAGTTGCTTATTGTGTGTCTTGTAACATTTAGGAATGTACATACATAAATAAGTATGTGATGCAACTCTTACATAAGAATGGCATATAGTGATGTCCTACAATCTCAGGACAATTGCCATTTGTAATATATTTTGTCAGGACACAACTGCCCAAGGAGGGACTGTCCCTTGCAAAGTGGCACAGGTGGTAACCGTACCCCAGGTCTGCCATAGGGGTTGCAAACACAGAACAATGCCACCACCGCGCTGATGCTGGCAGTGGATATCCAACAATGAAGTGCCACAGCAGGGGATAGGACATGTATGTATAGTGTCACAGCACACATGTGCATGGGCATATACCATCGATGTCATACGGAATGTGCGCCTGGCGTGCACGTATCACGCAGTAGGGCGACTATGTCAATTATGTGTAATGCAAAGCTGGCATGATGGATATGTTCACAAATCATAGACAGTATCACAGGCATAGCATGCATGATGGGCGATGGCCTAATGTTATGTACATACACAAGATATGTATGGCCTGCACATATGGGACAATGTAGTAGCAGAATAGGTACCGAAATGGAGGAACAGCAAGTGAGCATTGCCAAGCCTTCCATAGCAGGTGCAATGTGTGCCACAATGATGTCCAGCAGAGCCGTGTGTAAACACATGTGCAATGTACACAGTACTGACCCCCCCATGGTAGTGTCCACTGAACGGCAGAACTGGATGTCAACTGTCATGTCTATACAATGCGTCCGCCGTGGTGGTACCATGGGTCTGTGTCACCCTACCAGCAAGGAAGCTATCACATGACTAGTGACACAGTGTGCCCCTGTGGGATGTGCACAGGACCCATGTCCCACAGCATGGTGTGTGTCCAGTCTGTGGATGTCACACAGACGCCCGGGCTGAGCAATGTGGCATGTGTGCACACATGCAGGACTGCTCCTCCCACCCTGCCCACTGCAAGCGCCATGTAGGAGTACTACATGCATCAGTACTGTGGAGAACATGGCCCATGGCAGAGTAGATTACACCCCTGTGTTAGTGGCATGCAGGTGAGCACAGATGTGTTACATGACTGTCATTTGCATATGTAAACTGTCTGAGCTGGGTAGAGAGCACAGCATGACTATACTGAGACATGTAACGTTGTATCCATTGTGTAAGGTACACCACACGTGTTATTGTAACACGGCCTGCGTGTACATGTGTGTATGGCACTGGTACAAGGGCACCCAAGGTATCAGCCAGACATACGGTCCAGAAATGCGTGGTCCTGCATGGTGTAATATGGCAACCACAGCACCATGTGGGCCATGTGTGTGTACATCAACCATGTACAACGTGATATGCCTGTATAGGGACAGTATCCATGTGATACACACCGCATGACTGTCAGTATGCAAAGGTGATGTGTATGCACTATGTGTGATGTAACTGATAAAATGATATCTACATGATATATCTGCCACACTGACACCTGTATGGGTGTCAGCAACATGAGTAGGATGAGCTAGAATGCTGCCAGGTATGTAGAAGTGGTATATGTAGGCATGTACAGTACTGTGTGACAGCAGGTAGTGTATGTATGCAAATACTGAGCATGAGGGGCCACATGTCTGAGGACCGTGCAATGTCACACGTCCCTGACTTGTTGTAGTTAGCATGATATGCCTGCACCACTGTGTGAACTGTACAGAAGGCACATGGCGTAACATCCCGATACACAGGAGTGCGATGTGATGCTGGATGTGTACACTGGCAATAGCATAAAGTGGAATGGTGCTGAAGGGCAAAGAAGCGGATCATGTCTGATGTGATACCCTCTGTACCACCCCAACCACCCATGCAATAATATGACAGGTGGCCAGCATGGGATGTGGTGTGCTGTGGCGCACAGAAGCCCAACAAGGGTGCCAGGAAAGGCATGCAGGTAGTCAATGAGTGTGTGAAGCATGTATGTCAAGATGTGGCCCAGTGCCATACTGAATGGCCCAGTCATGGGTGTAGAGATGCAGCCCCATACGTGCAATGCAGTACCATCCATGTGTAGTGTGATAGATGTGGTAGTGTGGTGGTCAGGGTGCACAGCGTACATGACTGGGCTAGCAGTCACTGGCGTGTGCTGCTGCAGAGACATGTAACAGCCAGGTTGGCGGGATACAACAACTATGGCGGTTTGAGGTGACATCGGGACTGTGTTCCCGGACATAACATGTGCATGGCAGTACTATGTATGTGTCCACAGGGTTAATACAATGTCCAGCCAAGGATTGGAACCCTGTAGTGAGTGAGAGTGTGTATTGTTGGTAGGTACCCCATTGGCAGGCACGATGACAGCAACATCTGTGTCGTCAATGCCTGCATGACCGTGGTATGCTGCATTGAATGTGGATGTAGTCAAACAGCAGAGACATACCACCACACTGCGTGAGGGCCCACACTGCAATGTCTGGCAGTCATGTGTAGGTAGCTAGTTGTGGAGTATGTCATGCACCATCAGGACACACCATGACTGTCAAGTGACACACAAGACACAGGTGAACATAACTACCGTGCAACAGCCTGCACATGTGCCCATACAGCACGTGTGCATGGAACAGGAATACCACTGTGGCGTCTGTGAAAAGGCCAGTACCACCATGTCTCAGTGTGGAATAGCATGGTCCCTACCAGTGTGTAAATGTAGCAGAAGTGCACTGTGATCAGTGTTGGCATAGGCACGTAGACTGTCCATCGTACGGGTGCCATGCCATCAACTACCACTGTCAGTGGATGTCAGTAATACCGGCTGTAGTGTGTATGTACCATGCATGCTGCTATGGTTGTGTGTTTAGGGTGTGGCTAGCAGGGATGGTAAGCATGGATGTTCAGCAAACAGAGGGAGGTGTGTAGGCCTAGCACACAGACACATGGAGGTGTGGTGCATGCTGAGGGTAGTGTAGGTATGGTATGTGTCGTGTAATGTGTCACCCAGCTATGTGTACTGCATGGCCAAGCATGTGTGGGTACATGGGAGTCCATACTAGGGAAGGGCGTGTTGCTGGCAATACATAGCAGTAGCAACTGTCCTAGGTGCAATGTACAGTATGCCAACCTGACCGGCATGTAACCTGTGGTGTACAGTGTATTCACTGTCGCGTGTCACAATGCGTGGCGACCACGAACATGGGTATCTGAACATGGACTACCTATGATGCAATGTGTCATGGGAATATACAGTATGTGTGTAAATCACGGTGTGGTGTGGGAACCACCCACCCGTGTGTTACAGTCCAGGTATGTGCCTGGGAGGTATGATCTGTGTACAATCTGGAATGGCAGGTGTGCCGTGTAGGGCATGGAGGCAGGTCCCAGGCACTGCAGATAAATGACATGTGTGCTGTACTGTGTGTGCAGTGCTAGTGTACAGCACAGTGGAGGGTGTAAGCATTGTCACACATCACTGCATGCTGTGCCTACCTGTGACAGCCCTGCTGGAGACAGACATGTGACACCACTGCACAGGCAGCATAGCATGTGAAGATGTACATGTGGGCTGCACACCTTAGGCAGATGTCCACATGTCATGTGTGCCACGGTAGTGTGTTTGAACACGACTATCAGACTGGACAAACAGCACATGCCTGCATAACAACAGTATGACCATAGTCAACAGTCCCAGTGACAGAGTAGGCCAATGTAGACTATCCCTGCATGCAGACCAGTGGCTACTGGACACCTGGCTAGACACACACCTGGAGGTTAATTCACCATTGAGCCATCACATGTCCAAGTGCATGTGGGCGTACAATGTCATCACAGGGTGGTCACAATAGCAGGTGCAAGGCAGAACCACGGTGTACCAGGTGATGTGTCATGTGTGCATATGTCAACTAGCACAGCCGTTCACATGTCTGCAACATACTGGTGCACGATGTATACTGTTACATGATGAATGGAACTGCACTGTCACCCACTACAGGGCCATCTGACACAGGTGTGTTGTGACTGGTGTAACCCATGTTTGCACAGGATACACACTGCTGTTGTAGGCAGCCATGCTGGTGGCCACCAGTGATATATGCAGTGGTCATACAGACATACCGTACACAGTGTTCATGCAGGAATGTCCATTGTTGTGGACGATCGCTGCTATGTGAATGTAGGTGTTTGTTGTGAATGTCACACATCCAGAAGACACCATCTGGTGCAGTCATGGTTGTCAACACCGGTACACACAGCCACAGCAGTCAGAACCCAGTCCTGACAATGTGTGTCAGTCACCCTCGTACTGTGTGACATATGTGCACATGGCGGAACACCTCCCACTGTCATCTAAGCTGGCTACATGATGGCTGGAATGTATTGCCAGGTACAATGCTGGTAGCGAATGAAGTACCTGGAATCAGACACAGTGCGCTATGTCAGCCATGTAAACCATGCACAACAATGACCGCCCAACAGACACAAACAATGCATTGACACATGGAACATGTGCACATGACAACCCCAATGAGGTATGTTGCACATATTGATGTACAATTGTCATCTATGGCCATAGCATGGATGCAGACACACATACTCCACAGGTAGTACCATGTGATGTAGGTAGGGGGCATTGCTCGTGTACATGTCACAGTAGATGTCCACACACATGTCCTGCATAGCCGTCATGTAGGGGTAGCTGTGGTATGTGACAACTGGACATGCCCATACAAATTACCATGTCCCACAGGAGATGTGTTAGGTGTGTACCACATGTGACATGCTGACAACAAGCTGCGATGTGTATGGCTGCCGGTGTACCTGTGTGACATTGTCTGTGATGGGTGCAAAGGCACATAGTATCGTATTGCATGCACACAAGCCCCACATAGGTGCATAGCCTGAACATACAGTACAAGGAGTGTGTGGGATGATAGCAACCCACAGGTGGAGATGGGTATGGACGGCAGCCCACAACCACATGTGTGTGTGTACGGTGTTCACGTCCATGACACATGAGCATCTGAGAGGCTAGCGTCACAGCTGTACAGGGTCGCATGCATATATGTTCAGCAACATCCCTGTATGTCCCACCACTGGCCTGTGGACCAATGGACACCAACCAAATGTGCAGATATGAGATGTGCACAGCACATCACAGATGCCTACCGTAGAACAGGCCTACCATGTACACATGTGCACAGTAGGTCTGCGCCACCTGCAGTCAAACACGTTAGGTGCCAAACCACACCAATAGTCCAGGCAATGACACAGATGGACGTGCATGCCTGTGTGTATGTATGTCTGTGAATGCCTCCGGCATAGCAATATAGCTGTGTCACCGTTGTGAACAACAATATGAATGGGTTGTATGTGTGAGGGTGCATCATATGTGTATGGTCAGATCGTCGATACCATCAGTGGGCCTGCTATGTGAACATCCCTGTCCCCATACATGGATACCTCTGCTGAGCCCAACACCACATTCACAGAGGGAGGGATGGCGGTGTGTAGTGCAGCAGCAGACATGTGGGTGGCAGCGGGCACTGGATGTACACATATGTGTTACCCACATCAGTTCAGGCAGCCATCCATGTGCATGGGATAGTGGTGTGTGTCCACATACAGCACTGTGTCGATCAATATCCCAGCACATAGCACCTGCCAGGGCTACAGTGTATGCATGGATGTGTGATACCTGCATGCAACAGACACACCCTCAACAAGCAGTGTACAGCATACCTCGCTCGAGGACAGTGCCCACACCATGGTGATAAACATGTTGAATGTCCATATTCACACAGCTATGACATATGCAATGGACAGCCACCCTACCAATACCGTCAACCCCAGGTGGATCACACCCAGTGCCATGTATGTGGCATACCCTGCCATATCATGCAGAGCTGACCAGCAAGGCTGCATGAGCTATCACAGTCCCACATGGTGCAATGGACAAAAGGCACTCTCACTATCAACCATACACAGCAGTAATGTGGCGGCGATGCACCCTGTCATGTTACAGGTGCTGTGTGATGCTCTGCACAATGTGTGTTTGTACATGCTATGCATGGCCTTTCCTGCTAATGTGTCATGGTTACACATTGCTCCATGTCTATCACATATGCAACACAGGTGAGCTGTGGCAAGTTGTCCAGCACCCGTACAGTGCTGTGTGGAAGTACATGGCACAACACATGCATGTGCAGGTGTCCATGTGTATGTGTACAGTGCGCTGCTGGCGTTCACAATGGACACAGGCGTGATGTGTACTGACATATACACGGCGTCCAGGTGAACAGTACCACAGGCGTCACATGGGGACCTATGCCAACTGATATGGACATAGGTGCAGCCAGGTACACATGTCCATGGCAGGCTAACATCTACATGGTGCGTGTACAGTGTGATGGGGTGGCACACAGATATGATGTGACACCCAGTGCTCAATGGTGTGAAGCCAGAACATCGGCTGTGTCACTGCCACGATGCCCTTCACAGATCACTGTGCAGATGTCGTACATGTCATAGCAATGTATTTCCAACAGTATGCCAGCACAGCAGTGTGAATGTGACCTGCCACCATCATTATGTCTTCCAGATAATGCCACGTTCCGTCTTCCACCATTCAGCCGACAGGAGGAGGAGGTGATCATTCCATACCTCCATGGCAACCACGCCGCCCTATTTAGCCATGTGCCACAGCAGGCACAGGAGCGGCAGGAGATGTGGGAGGAGATGTGCAGGAGGGTGAACAGCGTGGGCGTAAACAACGCAGCTATCAACAAATCCGCAGGCACTGCACAGACCTGATCCGGCATGCAAGACAGCGTGCGCTGCAATCGCCAGGCAACAGCGTGGGACAGGTGGTGGGCCACCAACCCAGCCCCACTCACAGCCACGGAGGAGCTCCTGGCCAGTCTGGGGACACCCGCGGAAGAACACGCAGAAACACTTGCGTCCATTGTGGAGGTGGGTGTCCCGAGATATGAGCCTGGAGCCGCATGGTAAGTCAGTGTTGCATGTTTGTATGATAGGCGACGTGGGTGTGGGTGTCATAGTACAACACATGATATAGCAATACATGCCAGGTATATGGCCACACAAGATGCAAACCATTGTATGCTATGTTGTGTTAGCAGACATGTGCATAGCACATGCTACCACACACATGCATGATGTGAGATGCACAGTGCTGACTGTGGAGATAGTAATGGCTAATGTGTATACCTTTGTGCAATGCCTTTACAGATACGTCTGGCGTGTCGCAAGGACAAGGGTCTGTTGCAGGTAAGTCTGTTGCTAGTCAAAGGCATGTTCTGCTGTATTGATATTCCCCATGTGTCTAGGCATGACATGCTCACCTGTGTGTGCCCCAGTCACGGTATACAGCTTGCACCACCCGACACACACAACACCCATGTACAGTAGATACACCCGTTAGCGTAGAGTGCTATGACACCACACAACCTATTGGTGTGTTACGTGCAGTCAGCTATGCATACAATGGTGTAGGTGTTACACAATGGCTGCATGTGTAGTATGCATTGGTATGCCAGTGCAGTATGCACACAGTACCACATAGTGAGCTGTGATCTGGCCAGAGCACAGGTGTTACCAATGTGACCCATGCCCTGCATCGGTGCACCGCGTTGTGACATGGCACATGCCATGTCCCATGCATGTGGATGTCTGGCTGCAGCATTGTCACACCATGACATGACCTATGCACAACATAGCAGACATCCACACTGTCAGCATATCCGTACAGAATGTGACACCTCACACTAGTATGGTTGTATGTCACATGGGCCACCACAGGGCCGTGTGCCGCGATGTCTACCACACACAATAGTCAATGACTCAGACAGACAAGGCCATGGTTGATACCTACAGGCATGTTGCCACACAGCACATCCACAGTGGGTACTCACCGTTGCACCCTCTACACACATAGTGGGTTCATCACTGTAGTGGACCCCCTGGACATCAATGTAGTACACCAGTGACATGGGCGCCTCTCCACAGCTACTACAGGTGCCTCCAATGTCCACCATATCGTGCTGCTGAGCATCTGAACTGACTTACAGACATGGCAATGTAATGCATCCAGGTCACGCATCGCACAGACACATAGCTGTGTCCTGCTACTGTGCAGTGGCACAGAGCCCGCACTTCACACTGTACAGCTATGCACACAGCTCACAGCAAGCGTACCTGCACAGACATCACTGTTACCCATACATTGTATCTGTAGACTGTACACATAACACTGCACCGTGACAGCCATTGTGATGTGGTGCATGCGGTGGGTCACCATCGTCACATGTCCACAAGATACCGCACATGTTTGCGGTGTACATTACATACTGTCGGCAGCCATGTGTACTCTCAACTTCGCCAGCGGCCACCGCGGTGTATCACGCTGATGCATGCAAACTACCATGAATGTGTGTACTGCATGCCTACTAAATGACACCTGCCTGTTGTACTGTCCCCACCAGGGCAGTGTACATACTGACACTATGAATGTCTGGTCTGCATTCACTGGTCTGTGTTGTGTGAATGCTGCATGCCACCTGCAGTATCACATGCATGCTGTCTGTGTGTGTGTGTGTGTGTGTGTGTGTGTGTGTGTGTGTGTGTGTGTGTGTGTGTGTGTGTGTGTGGGTGTGTGTGTGTCTGTATTATAACCGATGGTATGTCTTTGTATTGACAGGTGCTGTAGGTGAGTTCCCCTCCTGCGGTCAATCTGATGCTAGTGTCCCCACAGATACTAGTGGTGATGACCATGTGCATGAGGCACAGGCAGGGTCGTCACAGGCAGACACTGTGCCAGTGGAGAACATCACACATCGTCCCTTTCATCCCGCTTACGGTTCAGATGCCGACACATACCCCAACACCGTTGACCATAGATGACGGTCAGTCAGCGTCTGTTGTCCCGAGCAGGAATGTGTGGTGGCTGCAGAAGGTGTGGGTACACCGCGATGTTGCCAGTGTAAGGACTGGTGCAGTGCCGCGCAGGCATGTGGCAGGTGCTGCTCGTGGGGAGCACCGCTAGACATACACCTGCCGTACAGGGTGCAGCAGCTGGTATAACCAGGCGCATGTTCCAGACTGTAATGGCGGCGCAGGCACGCGTGCGAGCGGCAGAACCAGGAAGGGCAGAGGCTGCAGAGGTCCGCAATCCGTACCCTGAATGACAACATCCAGGCATTGGCAAATGCACAACAGCATCTTGCCGATGTTCTGGATAGGAGATTGGGTGACATGGCTGGTATCCTCGACCGAGGCATGGCCATCCTTGGCGTCGCAGTCCGTGCAGGAACACCAGTTAGGGGTGAGGCATAGGGCGCGTGGGCGTGTGCCAGCAACACCACCTGCTGCAGGTCAGCGTGTGCGTGCCACCTCCCATGCCCACCCAGACAGTGCTGGTAGCAGCAGCAGTGCAGCTGCTACTACACCATCCACACCAGGACAGAGCAGGCCACGTGGACGTGGCCCTGGGCGGCCCGTCGTGAGCACGCGTTTCCAGCGGACATGTGACATCGGAGAGTGGACAGTCCGTACCTACACCCGGTCGTGCCCGTGCGACCCCAGGCAGGCGCGGGTCAGGTCGCCGCCAGCGAACACAGTGAGCGTAACACCTGCACTGTACAGTCAGGGGCTGCCAAGCATACCCGTGTAGGCATCACAGATGACTGAACTGTGTACACACACACCCACACACAGCAGACACAACTGTAGGGCTCCACCACACCCACATGCAATCTACATAGTCATGCCCACTCAATGCACTGGCCCTTACACACACACATGATGTCATCCATTGGTACAGCCCATGCCTGTGGCACTATATCACCCTGTGCATATGATGAAGTCTCTGCCGCATAACTGTGAGCTACACCATCACTGCGGTTAAGCTAACATATTCTGATGCACAGGGTGGACACGATAGTGAGAGGTGTATGTGATACCTGTGTCCGCATACTACGTGATGTGTATGTTGTGGTGTGTGTGTATGGCTGGTGACAGGTATGTATGTGATGTGGGTTGTGCACGGACATCATGCAGCAGACATACCATGCAGGACAGGTGCAGCATTCATTGATATGTGTACACAGTATGTGTGGTGGTTACATGTGTAGCACCATGTCGGTGCAGTTAACCCGTATGATACTGCTGGTGTACTTGCGTGCCTACTGGGAGCACTGTAATTAGTTCCCCGCGTGTAGTCATGGGGTACCCACAGGCATGTCTGGCAACATCAGCATAGCACAGTTACCGCATCCGGCATGGACCCTACATAGGTACATAGGCGCACATGAGTGTAACAGGATATGTGCCCTACGACATGTGTGGACCTAGCATGACTGTGTGTGGCGTCTAACACCCCTCAGGATGGGGATGCCATATCCATCAGTCCCCAGTCCCTGGTCTAGCAGTGACACACAGAGGTTGGCTGGCGCATAACTATCATCACACATCCACATGTCATTAGCAGTCCTGGACAAAGGCAGTCAGGGCCTTTCCTTCACATGGCCTGGCACTCCTCCCGTGTTGTAGGGGTGTCTGGCCGTTAACCCTGTTCCCCCAGCACGTCCCACTCATCTTTGTGTTGAGGTGTCTGACAGTCGCTTCTGTGCCCGTGTTTGCATGGAGCCTGGGAGGTGGAATGTGCCCATGTCACCCAGGTCAGACATGGCCGTGTATGTCAGGCACAGATCACCCGGAGCAGCTGTGCTGTGAAGCTCCACTGCCGGGGTCCCCTTGGCCGTGCCGCTTGTGTCCCATGTCCGAGCACCGTCATCCCGTCTTGTGGAGCGTTTGCGGTCCTTCCGAGTGCTGCAGGCGTCAGGTTAGCTACAGGCCACATGTGCCATTGTATGCAGTCATTGCTCTGGTGTGTGATGTGTACAGGGGTACAATGAACACCCCTGATGTGGTTGACATTCCATCCAGACCAGGAGGCCACAATGGAATGTCTTCACACCCACATTGCCATTGTGTGTGTTGACAGAGGTTGCCGACAGGTGTGGTAGCCATTTCCTGAACCGTCCACCATCTTTAATGGCGTACCACCTACATGTGACATTGGGACGAACATGTCCTTCACACTGGGTAGGGCTGCACCTTCTCTGGCATTTAGTAGCAGGCCATGGCTCTGGCACCAGTCATCCTTGTCTATGGCGCCCTAGGTGGATATCCGTGTAACATGGGGTGTTGGGTATGTTGGCTGGTGGGTAGTCATCTGCATACCTTGCCTGCTACAATCCCCTATGATTGCATGCACATTGGAAGGTCGGATGCCATATGGCAGGGGCACAGGAGTGAGCCCTGTGGGCCTCCACTGGGTCCAGATATGAGTGTGACAAGGCACCTTGAGCACCAACCCTGTGTGGTGTGACCTCCAACCTGTCTGAGAAGCATCGGGTGACATATGTCCCCACATGTATGCTGGCGAGCCTTTCTATGGGTCCCATGTGTAGTGTGCTGCGAGCGTTCCCACCAGGTCATGGTACTGTGTGCAAACCCACGTATCCCCATCAATGGCCTTGGTGACCACTCCAGACTGGGCGAGCAGGTTCGGGAGGCAGGATCTGCCCTTGACTATGTAGTTGTGGGTATGTTCGGTATTGGCTGTACACGCTATCTGTAACCATGGCCACCTGTATGGACCTCCACACAGCTTTGCAGACAACACTTGTCAAGCGTATAGGGTGTGGCTGTTGACGGTCCATAGGAGCACTACCCTGGCATAGTGGGACCACAGATGCCATATGGCATCCATTGGGGACATAGCCCATAGTAAGGCTAACATGACACAGTGGCGCATGTGTGGGCGAGGGCCTCAATGAGGATGGATAGCACACAGCCAGGGACACCATCGGTGCCCATTGCTGACGTGTCAACCACCATAGAGATATGGGATCACTCAAGGCCATATGACATGTTTGGGAGGATACACTCTGGTGGGATGGATATGTTCCCTGTTGGGGGGGGATGTATGCATGGAACATGTCCTGTGGTTTGCAGACAATGTCTGTGGGTGCAGTGACTGTTGTACCATTCTGGACCATTTCCAGGCAAGTCTGTGTGCCCCCAACCATGTCCTTACCACAGTTAGGGAAGGCCCTGTGGTTGTCTCATGTGCCCTCTGCAGTACCACTCCCACAAGCGGACCTGGATGATGGTATGTGGGGCCGTATGGTAGCGCCGGTATGAATGGGTGATGGTTTCCCTGGTACTGTCATTGCTCTGCCATGTAGTAGCTCAACTGTTGATGTACAGGTAGCCAGTGGCTGCAGTCCACCACACCATGTGCCTACCTGTGGTGGACAAGGGCCTGATGTCATCATGTTTGCCTGTTGCAGACATGCATGTGGGTGGTCGGGAAGGCATTCGTTAGGCGTTTGCAGGTCTGGCCTCTGTTCAACACTGGCATGGAGGACTTGTAGGGTACCACACGGTCGTATGATGTGTGTGGTTTTATGTGGAGAGGTCATCACTGAGGTCACCCATGCTGGTGTTGGTTACAGTGAGTGGATGACCAGTGGATCCACTATACGGTCTTGCATCACCATTGGGGCTGTACATCCTGTGTGGGGCATATCCTCACCATGTGTGATGGCCAGAACTGTCACACATCCCCTAGTATGTATGGTGCATGGCTGTTTAACAGTGGCCAGGTGTGTGAACACCTGGGACTGCTGGCGTACTGTGTTGTGCCATGGGTAATGTTCCCAGGCTATGTATGGGTGGTTCATGTCACCCAATACGGTGCTGTTGTGAGAGCATGCCCACTCACCAGTGTCCTCAGGACATCTGTGAAGGTATCCTGTGTTTGGGAGGGTTGTCTGTAGCATGCAACAAACTGTAGGCCAGTCCTACACATGGTTAATTGCACCTAGATATTCCCGCAGCAGCGGCCACGTCTGTGGCATGGCGGGTTGCTGTTGTGTGGCGGACACACAGGGTGGTCCGCATTCCGCCACCCATGCCGTCGCACCATGTGTATGCATGTCTGATCTGTGCCGACTCTAAGTGTCTGAGCATGCCCAGTAGGCAGCTGTGTAGATAGACACACAGCACAGTGCACACAGCGCCGTCTGCAGTCATACCCGGGTGCATGCCTGTATCCCCTACATAGCGGCCACGTCTGTGGCATGGCCAGGTTCCTGTTGTGTGGCTGGACACACCACGGCGGTCCACATTCCGCCACCCATGCTGTCGCAACATGTGTATGCATGTCTGCCCTGTGCCGAGTCTAAGTGTCTGAGCATGCCCAGTATGCAGTGATGTACTGATCAGTAGTTACTTGTTATTTCCGACTGCAGCACTAGCGTGTTGGTGTCTGGCGACAGGATGGTAACAGACTGCGTGACTGCGCACTCTGTCGAACTCGATCGGGCGCATTGCCTCTGCAAATCATACCACTCACGTAGGGGTATGCCTCCTGACAGCGCTCTGCTCAGTAAACTCGGTAGCACGTTCTGTAAATGCTTCATACTGTAGTGTGTTCATGTAGATAGGCGTAGGTTCGTCCCCCGTCCCTTCCGTGTGTGTGTGTGTGTGTGTGTGTGTGTGTGTGTGTGTGTGTGTGTGTGTGTGTGTTTCCAGCTGCCTCTGCGACTGATTATGATTTTAGACGCTCCGCAACACATGCCTTGGCCATTGCCAACTATTGTCTTGCGGGTGACGTCAGCAGCCTACAAGTATGCCTGTGACAGCACTCTGTTTAGTAAACTTCGGTGGCAGCGTTCTGTAAATGCTTCATACAGTAGTGTGTTCATGTAGATAGTCGTAGGTTCGTCCCCGTCCCTTCCGTGTGTGTGTGTGTCTCTGTGTGTGTGTGTTTCCAGCTGCCTCTGCGACTGATTATGATTTTGGATGCTCCGCAACACATGCCTTGGCTATTGCCAACTATTGTCTTGCGGGTGTCGTCAGCAGCCTACAAGTATGCCTGTGACAGCGCTCTGTTTAGTAAACTTCGGTAGCGTTCTGTAAATGCTTCATACAGTAGTGTGTTCATGTAGATAGTCGTAGGTTCGTCCCCCGTCCCTTCCGTGTGTGTGTGTGTGTCTCTGTGTGTGTGTGTTTCCAGCTGCCTCTGCGACTGATTATGATTTTGGTCGCTCCGCAACACATGCCTTGGCTATTGCCAACTATTGTCTTCTTGGTGGCGTCAGCAGCCTACAAGTATGCCTGTGACAGCGCTCTGTTTAGTAAACTTCGGTAGCGTTCTGTAAATGCTTCATACAGTAGTGTGTTCATGTAGATAGTCGTAGGTTCGTCCCCCGTCCCTTCCGTGTGTGTGTGTGTCTCTGTGTGTGTGTGTTTCCAGCTGCCTCTGCGACTGATTATGATTTTGGACGCTCCGCAACACATGCCTTGGCTATTGCCAACTATTGTCTTCTTGGTGGCGTCAGCAGCCTACAAGTATGCCTGTGACAGCGCTCTGTTTAGTAAACTTCGGTAGCGCGTTCTGTAAATGCTTCATACAGTAGTGTGTTCATGTAGATAGTCGTAGGTTCGTCCCCCGTCCCTTCCGTGTGTGTGTGTGTCTCTGTGTGTGTGTGTTTCCAGCTGCCTCTGCGACTGATTATGATTTTGGACGCTCCGCAACACATGCCTTGGCTATTGCCAACTATTGTCTTCTTGGTGGCGTCAGCAGCCTACAAGTATGCCTGTGACAGCGCTCTGTTTAGTAAACTTGGTAGCGTTCTGTAAATGCTTCATACAGTAGTGTGTTCATGTAGATAGTCGCAGGTTCGTCCCCCGTCCCTTCCGTGTGTGTGTGTGTCTCTGTGTGTGTGTGTTTCCAGCTGCCTCTGCGACTGATTATGCTTTTAGACGCTCCGCAACACATGCCTTGGCTATTTCCAAATATTGTCTTGCGGGTGGCGTCAGCAGCCTACATGTATGCCTCTGACAGCGCTCACGTCAGTTAACTCGGTAGCGCGTTGTGTAAATGCTTCATACTGTACTGAGTTCATGTAAATAGGCGTAGGTTCATCTCCCGTCCCTTCCGTGTGTGTGTGTGTTTCCGTTACTTTCGAAAATACAACTGAATGAGCAAATTGTTACAGTGTTCACAATCAACACTGTGATATTTAAAATCATGTTAAGACTCACATTGTTGATTGTTAACATTCGTAGACATAGCATTTTTCCTGCACACGTTGTGGAAACAACGGAAACGTTGCATGTTTTCATGAACTGTTTAAATGTTACGAAGACTTGTGTTGTGTCGAACTACGGGGACTATTCTTGCTGCAGGTTGCTGGTTTGTTTGTGTTTCATAGTACAATATCATGTAATAAGTGTGTTCATAGTATGCTTTCTGTGATGTTGACATGTGTGTGTTTCGTTAGCAATACGTCTCTGCTTTCTATGCTGTGGCTACATCTCCATTGCTCGCATAGAAAGTGACAAATGGAAGTGTAAGGGTGGATATTTAAAGCCTGGATACTTCCATGTTATGTGTAAGTCTCACGGGGCCAATGGGTAATAAGCGCATACATGTCTATGAAGTACCTTTGGATACCATATGCGACCTGTCGTGGACGAAATGTTTATGTTGACTGTTCCATCTACCTATGTGTGACATGGTTTGTGGCCATAGGGTGCCAGCAAGTCTTCCCTGTTCATTGGGTGTTTGCCATGGTGTATTGACATCAATCCTATTAATTCACGAAGGATGTCTTTCTTTGGTGTCAGCGCCATAGTTTGACCATCCTATGTCATTCCCAGCAGGCGTGGAGATTGTGCCATTGGTATCTTTACACAGGTGACCCATCTGTTCCACTGTATGGGCGTGTGATCCCCATAGATGTGCTGGCACATTGAGTGTTGTGTGCGCGGTATCTGCCCAGCGGTCTTGCTTTGAATGGGGAGTGTGTACTGTAGACCGTATCTGTGTTCCCTGGGTTATGCCTTGCAACAGCTGTGGGATTCCCCCAGGTTTGCAGCTATGGGTGCCATCTTGGCGTCGTTTGTCCATCCATGGGAACTGCCTACTGGACACTAGTATCGGGCTGTCAACATTTCACAGCTGCATTCTCCATTTCCGGTGGATGATCGGTATTAGTATTGCGAATGCGCATATGCCATGGCCACGTCCGCTTTGCAGGCGGGACGAATCATCTGCCAATCCACACCGACACCCATATTTGCATACCCACGATCCCATGTCTGGAACCCTCGACAGTACCGCTTGCACACCCTTCATGTGTGCGGAAATGGGATGTGAGCGTGCGTGTATGGGCGCAGCAGCCTGGGGAGTCCTATTCATATGTCCTGCATTTCATGGGCGGCTGTCATCACCCTTGAAGGCGCTTGTGGTGCATATATCTACCTGTGCGTAGTCACGGCTGTCACCTCTTCGGTTCACACTATGTTGCCTACACTTACCTAAGGAGTAATTTTTGGGTCCTGCAATGGACACCGATGTGCATATGTAAAGTTTAGAACATGTTGGACTGTGTCCATTCGGCCAGTGGGTTTGACTGCCGCCGTATGTTCCCCATTCGGATGTCTGTCCGCCTACCCATATTATGTAGTGCTCGTAACCCGTGTCCTTCCACAATTTACCCATAGGGTGTTACTGTAGTCATGCAGGTTGGCAACTGCTTTAGATAATCCTCACAGGTACCATTGCGAACTATCCGCCACTGTATTGTCAGTATAACACAGCGGTACATGTACAACCTATTTATTGATGACAGTATGTCGTTTATGTGTGTGAGCGCCATATTTTAGCGACAGTATGACCTTCCTACTTGGCGTGGTTCCTGTGCCATTAAGATGCGTTCCACAGGTGCCAGGTATGTTCCGCAGAGTGGGCGGGTGATCCCCACATACTTGATAGCACCTTCGCTGCTGTATGCGCTGGGATTACGCGGCAGGATGGATGTCTACGGGTGTATCTACTGTTGCTTCCATCATAATGTCTAGTGTCATGCCCCACTACGACTGTGTGATTCCAGCAGGTTTGCTATTATGGGTGCCATCTTGTCCGTGCGTTTGTCCATCCTTGGGAAATGCCTACTGGACACTGATCTAGGGCTGAGCACATTTCACACATGCCTTTAGCATTACCCTATGCATGCTTTGCATCCTTACTGAGGACTAAGGCACGTCCTGTACCCGCAGCCCTCCCGCAGGCGGGACAGCGGATTATCTGCCAAACAACACCGAGCCCCATTTTGCATACCCAGGATACCATGGCTGCAACCCCCACAGTGCGCATGACACATGCTTCATGTGTGCGGAACTGGGATATGGGCGCACATGTATGGACCACGGCACTCTGGGGACCTCTGTTCATATGTCCTGCATGTCATGGGCAGGTATCATCAACCTTAAACACGCTGGTGGTGCATATGTCTAGCTGTGCCGTAGTCACGGTTTGTACTCTGATTGGCTGATCTCGATGGATAAAGGTCATAGCGCCTTAATTTGTGGAGTCCTACAATGGACACCGATCTGCATTTGTAAAGTGTAGAGCGTGTTTGACTGTCCCCATCTGGCCAGTGGGCTTGACTGCCGCCGTATGTTCCCCATTCCGGATGTGTGTCCGCCTACCCATATTATGTAGTGCTTTCGTAACCCGTGTCCTTCCACAATTTACCCATAGGGTGTTACTGTAGTCCTGCAGGTTGGCAACTGCTTTAGATAATCCTCACAGGTACCATTGTGAACTATCCGCCACTGTATTGACAGTATAACACAGCCGGTACATGTAGAACCTATTTATTCATGACAGTATGTCGTTTGTGTGTGAGCGCCATATTTTAGCGATAGTATGACCTTCCTAGTTGGCGTTGTTGGTGTGCCATTAATATGTGTTCCACAGGTCGCAGATATGTTCCGCAGTGTGGAAACGGGTGATCCCCACATACTTGATAGCACCTTCGCTGCTGTATGCGCTGGGATTACGCGGCAGGATGGATGTCTACGGGGTGTATCTACTGTTGTTTCCATCTTTATGTCCTGTGTCATGCCCTACTACGGCTGTGTGATTCCACCAGGTTTGCTATTATGGGTGCCATCTTGTCCGTACGTTTGTCCATCCTTGGGAAATGCCTACTGGACACTGATGTAGGGCTGAACACATTTCACACATGCCTTAAGCATTACCCTATGGATGCTTTGCATCCTTACTGAGGACTGAGGCACGTCCTGTACCCGCAGCCCTCCCGCAGGCGGGACAGCGGATTATCTGCAAAACAACACCGAGCCCCATATTGCATACCCAGGATACCATGGCTGCAACCCCCGCGATGCGCATGACACATGCTTCATGTGTGCGGAACTGGGATATGGACGCACATGTATGGACACGGCAGTCTGGGGACCTCTGTTCATATGTCCTGCATGTCATGGGCAGGTATCAGCAACCGTAAACACGCTGGTGGTGCATATGTCTAGCTGTGCCGTAGTCACGGTTAGTATTCTGATTGGGCGATCTCGGTGTATACAGGAGCTGTCGTCGTAATTTTGGAGTCCTACAATGGACACCGATGTGCATTTGTAAAGTGTAGAGCGTGTTTGACTGTCCCCATCTGGCCAGTGGTATTGACTGCCGCTGTATGTTCCCCAATCGTGGATGTCTGCTTGACAACCCATCATTTGTATTACATGGCCTATCTATATCCACGTGCCAGTATCGCGGAAATACAGCAAACCTTGCGACCTGCCCATCTTCCTAAGCGACATCATGAAACATATATCGGCAAAAACAGTGACTGTCAAATACGATAGGCTCCACAGTGAAAGGATACTGAGCTCTCTCACCTACTAACATGGGGCATCGTCGAGATGCGGAATGCATGACATAGCCGTCCCTTATACACTTCCTTCAGAGTCGGTTTAAAGCGAAATAATCAATAAACCTGCTCATAGTTAGGTGGACAGTGCTCCAAGTCTTGATTATATCGTGACATATACATATCAGTGTTGCATGCCTTACTTCATGGAAACAATAATACGGCAACAATGTGTCAATATATATACAATATTGGTAAATACAATCGGTATCCGGACACATAGTTGATAATTGCTGAGAGTGCACCTTAGAATGTAGTGTGTTGATCAGGCTATTGTATATCAATGTGTATAATAGTAGCATTACGATAACAAAGCATGGAATCAATAAGTACTATTTAAGCATATATTTGACAATTATGAATGTAAACGTGTGGAGGAGACATCCGTAACCTTCCCTGGTTCCACTGGATCACACACGCACACTCGCATGTCCGGATTGTGGGTTACGCGCACATGCATATCCGTAGTCCGTTTATATATGTTTACAGTGTCTGTGTGGTTACGTGTTTTGCGTTACTTGTGACTATTCCGGTAACATATGTCTGATCCGGTTGGCGGACGTGTGCAGAAAGCACTTACAGCTTTATATATGTAACAGTCTTTGCAGCATGGGCGCTTTACGTACACGTGCACATGTATATGTTCTATAGTCTTCCCTCTTTTCCTCTCTCTTTTCCTAACCCCTGCCTCTTCCCTTTTGTTCATCTTACATTCCCCTTTTACTACTGTATCCTTCTGAGCTTCAACTGTTATCCATATGGCAAATGCCTTATTGCATAACCTTTATGTACTAGATAAAATGCTTTGAAATTGACCAAACATTATGTATGATATTAAACTGTTTGAGTTCCTTAATGTATGTTGATTTTATTAACAAAATTGATTTATATTTCTAATTTTATTGTATGTCTTTATTAATAATATGTCTGTCTGTCATTATTATGTTATGTGTGGAGCTTTTCTCCCCGGGCCTCTAATGCAAATGGACATATATCCAGCTAGACTAGCCCGGTCATCAAATGTAAAATAAAATAAATTAAAACTAAAATAAATAAAAATAGTAAGTAATTGAGCGTGACTGCATTCACGTTTGGCGGTTACTGTGACCAGTGCCGTTAGCTGTTCGTTGTCATTAATATGCATACCCATGGTACCTATGTACATTTACATATCCCCCGCACATACGTCACAGGCATCCATTCTCCTGCTGGGAAAGGTGCGGTACTGCATGTTGAACATTCCTAATTCCCCCTCGCTCATGGCCCAGGATGCATATGTCGTCACCGCAGGGCTGTTCAGATGACAGCTGCTTATATCCCATACGCATACAGGCCTTGATTGTCAGGGTGTTGCTGTGGTGCTTTGGGTTTGGTCTTGGCAGCCCACTATGCGGGACTGCCCTGACCCTGTCTGAATGTTAGATGAGTCACATGGGCGCGTTTTGTCCGTGTCCATGGTACCATATCGGGCCCCAATTATTCGTAACCGTGTGATCGATTGGCGGTGTACCCGTTGTAGATGTCGTTATACTAATTGCACACGGTCTGCTCGAAATAACCAATTTCCATTACTAACCCTCCGTATGTATGGCCTGTGTCGCAATATTACAAGGGTTTAACATTGCGTGGCGACTTTCAGTGAGCCACAGACATGTCCGTTGCTTTGTTTGGACCCGGTTCCGCTGTGCTACACACATTTAACATGGCGTAACAGGTTGAACATCTCGAACCACGAGGACATCGGGTTGTCCGTCGCTGTCTATTATTGAATGTCTCTGTGGAGTTTGTTTCACAAAGCGAGACAATGTCGGCATTGTTAGCGGGCATCCGCGCGAATGCGTCCGCACCGCCCGGGTGGCGATATGTCTGCCTTTGGCGGCGAACAGGCATTATGCTGTGCCATTATGTCTCGGGATATATGGTTTCCTTACATAGATGATGTGCCATACTAGGAATGAGCCTAGCAATGTCCCGGGTCTGGGTGTGCGTACTGCTGTATTACCCGCGGGAAGAGTGGCCTTCACGGTGAAGTGGTGACCTAGGCAGAAGTTGCCACCGATACATCACCGCTACCCCCTCCTGGTCTACCTACACCAAATAGAGTCTAGAAAGGTGCCCGGTAGAGCAACACCCTGGCGGCTACCTACTTGGCCTATGCCTATGGACGGCTATGTGTGTGGTCCCTTGGGCATCGGACTCGGGAACGTGCCACGTCTGCCGTGGGTATGTCCAGCATTACCCACACCCAGCCCCAAGGCAGTCAACACAGCATCCATGGCTCCACATGGTGTCCCAGCTGTGTACTCCAGGAACTCTAACTCACACTTAGGACAGCTGTTTAATCTTAGCCTCACCTCATGATCGTGCCTGAGTAGTAGCACAGAGGCGACTGTAGTCACACTCCACATAGATGGTGCCTCCACTGAGCCTGGTTATTACCATACCATTAGTTTGACAAGCCTTATCTGCAAAGCCATGGAGATGGATCATAATGGGACACATAGATATAGACATAGGGGACCGCATACTTTGGATACAACCCAGTTTAGCTTGGTCAGAGTCAGATCATGCCCTTTACCGTGTTTCACTTTGTAGACTCAGTCACCAAGGCCATTGCTGAGGGTAAAGCAGTCCATACAGCCTACCTCAACCCGGCAGAGGCCTTGACACAATACCCCCTCGGGTATAATTGATAAACCCGTCATCTTGAATGTAAATCCATACATCGCCATATGGGTTGCAAGCGGGCTAAGTCACAGAACACACATGGCCATAGTTGCTGGTGCCATGTCATACTCACAGCCAGTCACAGGTGGTGTCCCATGGGGCTCAGTCCTGGGTCCACTATTTCCAGCATCTACGTTTCCAACGTACACGCATACAGAGACGCGTTATGGGTGACAATGTTTGCAGATGACTGCAAACCGGGTGCCAAAGTCAGACACACATCTGACACAGATATCCTTCAGGAGTGCCTCACAGATGTGGATAAGTGGTACCAGAGACATGTCCTACAGCTAAATGCCAGGAAATGCATAGGCATACCCTTCGGGAAGAACAAGGTTACCCGAGCTAGCATATAGGTGGCAATCCACTGAGGACAGGGGGGGTTACCAGTGATTTGGGGACATGTGTTGTTGTTCACCGTTCGGTAGACACACATGTTGCTAACATAGTTAGGTAGACCTTCCACATTGCCCACATCATCATGAAGGGATTCACATCTAGATCAGGGAGGTCATTGTCCCCTTGTACTCATCGCTCAATAGACCTATGATTGGGTACAATGCCCGTTCAGAATGTATCTGACCCAACACCTGCAGCAGCTGGAAAGGCACCAACAGTTCTTCGACAAACAGATGCAGGGTCTCAGGTATATGTGCTATACTGACCGACTGAAAGAATTCCAGCTGTATACAGTTGCATACCACTTGCCCAGAGGTGACCCGTGCCTGGCATACTGCGGCTATGTCGAACCCAGATCTGATGACTATGCTTCACGTAAATAAGTTAGATCCCTCAGAACCACAAGGGCAGCTGCCGTACACCTTGACACTGTCATTAATCGAACGTGTTGTTGGGACGGATTCATCACCCAGACACTCACTATGCTGTGGAACAACATCCCAGTACATGTGAGGGCAAGCACCTCGCTGGCCTTGTGTTAGTATTTACACATGGATGACTGAGTTGATTTATTTAAGTAACCTTCTAACTGAATATTTACATTAGCACATTGTGAATGTTTACATTTCGTTGGTCTATTTTACAGTAGTCATAATCATACGGTTTATGTGTATATATTATGGTTCATTTATATTACTAGGTGTCTGCAGTTCTGTTAATATATTGGCACAATCCGTAGGACATATATATGTATCTTACACAGTCAGACATTTGGAAAACATTTTATGTTGGTTCATGTTTCATATATGTACATATATTTATATTTTCCGATGAAGACTGTACCTTCCGAAGCAATGTCTGATGTCCTCACTGTGTGGGATCTGCAGCATAAGTGAGGTTTGTTAAACTTGTCTGCCTTTAAGGCATGTAATTAGTACCTAGCACATGTAATGTACTGACCAATTAATGCTTGTAAATGTAGTAGGTTGGACTGCATTGTATGTAGTCTGAATAAGTCTGCTTATGAAGCAGGCGAAGTGAGCTCAATAGACTATGGTGACTGCCTTTAATTCTTGGTGTGCTCTGGTTGGTCACTGGCGGTCCCTACAGTACCTCGTCTTTGCTTTAGACTTCATCAGCGGTGTGTCTGTGTTTGTTGTATGGGGAATGTCAACTGTAGTCCCTATGTGTATGTCTTGTCTAATGCATTACTAGGGCACTGTAATTCCACGGGTTTGCAGTTATGGGTGCCATCTTAGTCATCGCTTGTCCATCCATGTGAATTGCCTACTATACACTGGTATAGGGCTGTACACATTTCACACCTGCATTTTGCATTCCCCGCAGTATGGTGTGCATTAATAGCGGAGAGTGACGCATGTGCTACGCACATGTCCCTCCCACGGGGCGGGACAAAGGATTGCCTGCGAAACAACACCGAGGCCAGATTCTACATACCCAGACTCCCTTGACTGCAACAGTGCACAGTACCCATTACACATCCTTCATGTGTGCTGGACTGTGATGTGGGCGCAGCTGAATGGACCCGATACCCTGGGTAATTCTATGCATGTGTGCTGCAGTTCATGGACAGCTATCATCAACATTGAACACGCTTGCGTGCATATGTGTCGTGTGGCGTGGTGACGACAATTAGATCACATGAGTAATGCAGGAAGCTAGCAGGCATTCTCTGAACAGAATTTTTGGGTCCTACAATGGACACCGATGTGCATATGTCAAGTTAGATGTTGCTGGACTGTGTCCACCTGCCCAGTGCTTTTCACTGCTGGTGTATGTTCCCCAATCGCGGATGTCTGTTTGACTACCCATTCCACATGGTGCTACATAACCAGCTGATTTAGTACTGTGAACAAATTACATACATCCAAAGATGCTGGTTAGCAACTGCTTCATATAAACCTCAGACATCCCAATGGGACATATCCGTCACTATATTTCCAATATAACACCACGGAACATGTTGCTTACCTATGCATTCATTTAACCATGTTGTCTTCATAGGTGGGAAAGCCATAGTTTACATATCCTACTTGTCGTTGTGTTTGTGCCATTAGTATGTGTTCCACAGGTCGCACATCTGTTCCGCTGTGCGGTGGCGGGTGCTCCTCAGTCTGTTGCTGGCAGATTGAGTGCTGTATGCGCCCGGTGTTGGCACGGCAGTCCTGCTTTGTATGTGGAATGTCCACTGTAGTCCCTATGTGTATTTCCTGTGTTATGCCTTCCAGCGGCTATGTCATTTACCGGGTTTGCAGTTGTGGGTGCCATTCTGGCCATACGGGTGTCCATCCATGACAATTGCCTACTGGACAGTAGTATAGGGCTGTACACATTACACACCTACATTTAGCATTCTCCGGAGTATGGTTTGCATTATTAGCGGAGAGTAAGGCAGGTGATCGCACACATCCCTCCCAGGCGGGAGAAAGGATTGCCTGCGAAACAACACCGAGCACAGAGTCTACATACCCAGAATCCCTTGACTGCAACAATTGACAGTACCCATTACACATCCGTCATGTGTGCGGGACTGTGATGTGGGCGCAGTTCTATGGACTCGGTACCCTGGGTATTCCTGTGCATCTGTGCTGCATGACATGGACAGCTATCAGCAACATTAAACACGCTTGCGGTGCATATGTGTACCTGTGACTACAATGAGTTCCGTTAGTTGATTAAAAAAGGCGGAAGAGCTGTCTTTAGACAAATTTTTGGGTCCTACAATGGACACCACTGTGCATATGTAAAGTGTAGAGCTTGTCGGACTGTGTCCTTGTGAGCACTGGGTTTCACTGATACTGTGTGTTCAGGAATCGCGGATGTCTGTTTGACCACCCATTCCACATGGTGCTACATAACCAGGTGATTTAGTACTGTGGACAAATGACATACATCCAATGATGCTGGTTAGCAAATGCTCCATATAAACCGCAGGCGTCCCAATGGGACATATCCGTCACTGTATTTGCAATATAACACCACGGAACATGTTGATTACCTATGTATTCATTTAACCATGTTGTCTTCATAGGTGGGAATGCCATAGTTTACATATCCTACTTGGCGTTGTGTGTGTGCCATTAGTATGTGTTCCACAGGTCGCACATCTGTTCCGCTGTGCGGTGGCGGGTGCTCCTCAGTCTGTTGCTGGCAGATTGAGTGCTGTGTATGCCGGTGTTGGCAGCGGTCCTGCTTTGTATGTGGAATGTCAACTGTAGTCCCTATGTGTATTTCCTGTGTTATGCCTTCCAGCGGCTATGTCATTTACCGGGTTTGCAGTTGTGGGTGCCATCCTGGCCATACGGTGTCCATCCATGACAATTGCCTACTGGACACTAGTATAGGGATGTACACATTACACACCTACATTTAGCATTCTCCGGGTATGGTTTGCATTATTAGCGGAGAGTAAGGCAGGTGCTACGCACACATCCCTCCCAGGCGGGAGAAAGGATTGCCTGCGAAACAACACCGAGCACAGCGTCTACATACCCAGAATCCCTTGACTGCAACAATTGACAGTACCCATTACACATCCGTCATGTGTGCGGTACTGTGATGTGGGCGCAGTTCTATGGACCGGTACCCTGGGTATTGCTGTACATCTGTCCTGCAGTACAAGCACAGCTTTCAGCAACATTAAACACTCTGGCGGTGCATATGTGTACCTGTGTCGACATTGATTTCAGATGCGCATTGAAATAAGACATAATTTGGTTCTTTCCACAATTTTTGGGTCCTACAATGGACACCACTGTGCATATGTAAAGTGTAGAGCTTGTCGGACTGTGTCCTTGTGAGCACTGGGTTTCACTGATGCTGTGTGTTCAGCAATCGTGTATGTGTGCTTCACTACCCATACTGTGTTGTGCTACAGGAACCATGTCTTCCGACACCAGACACCAATGCTATACATCCAATGTTGCAGGTTAACAACCACTTTCATACCATACCCAGAGGTCACGATTGGGAGGTATTGCCACTTTATTATCGGAACAACACCCCAGACTGTGTACATCATGGGAACTTTAGGCCAGTCTTACCGGCCATTTCCAATTGTAATTGGCAGACACATGTCAATACATGTATGATAACACATATTGTCATGCAGAAGTTGATCTATGTTGTGTGGACATTGGCTTCTGCTTTTGGCATCCGTTGCTGTGAGTGTTGCCAGTTACCATACACATTGCTTGCTCAGAGGCAGACTACACAATACTGCCCCGTACTGTGGTCTCCTTTAAGGACCCTGAGCCAGTGGTCGATGAATGCGGCAGCCACTGCATCAATCACATTGCCATCTACCAGTACCTACAGGACTGCATGAGCCAGTCATTCACTTACCCAACTGTGGTTCACTGTACCAATGCCAAGCATCCAGTGTGGTGTACCCCAGCCATACAGAAAATGTACAACACGAGGAGGTGGCTACTACAAGGTGGAGCAGACACCTTGTGAGGTGTGACACCCTTGGTCATCATATGTGTAGACTTACACACTGTCATGAAATAGTCAGGGCACATTCCACAGATATACCTACATGGACCTGGCTAACAATCATACCACCTTCAGTTGCTATGCTGGACACCTGGGAGCTCAGTCCCACATATGCTCTGACTGGGTTCACATACAGGTGGGGTTTACTCAACATACACACATTGCCAACATACAGGCTGGCAAGTCCAGTGAGGACATCTCCACACCCTCCCCGACACATGAGGTGATGTGTGTACCACAGGTTTGTGGTCACCAAATGTTCTGTGACACACAGGTGGGACATGCTCTCTCCAGGGTAGTGGACATAGCATCGATGAGACCAGCTGGTGACCCCACTTTGTACTCCACTATCTCGGTTATGAATTGGACCCACAGTTAGGACAGCTATTTCTTCGTAGCCTCACCTCAGGTAGGGTACCCAGGTTGTGTCACATGGCAGCTGTAGTCCCGTCAGAAGGCCAATGCCTCCACTGAGGCTGGTTATTCCTGTCCCATTACCCTGAGGAGACCTATCTGCAAAGACATGGGGAGGGATCATACTGTGGCTCGTACATGACTGCATAGGGGACATACTTACTTTGCCTCACACACGGTTTGTCTTGTTCAGGGGCGGTTCATGCCTTTAAAGCATGGTTGACATTTTCAGGACAGTCGCCGAGGACACTGATGGGGGTGTTGCAGTCCATACAGCCTACCTCGACCTGGCAAAGCCCTTCATCACATTACCCACCTCAGGTATCGTTGATAAACCCATTGGCTGGGATGTGAACACGCACATCACAGAATGTGTTGTAAACTGTCTATGTGACACAACCCACACAGTCATAGTTGCTGGCAGCATATCAGACCTACTGCCTGTCAGAGGTACTGTCCCATGGGGCCCTTCCATGTGTGCACTCCTGTCATACACCTACATCTTCACGGTACAGGCACACACAGGGGTGCAATGGGCAACAGTGTTTGTAGATGATTGCAAAACAGGTGCCATAGTGGGACAGACATCTGACACAGATATCCTTCGAAGGGGCCTCCCAGGTATGCATATCTGCTGTCAGGGACATGTCCCACAGCTAAATGCAACGTCATGCAACATCATACCTGTGGAAGTACTAGGTCACCCCTGTCCAGCATATAGGTGGCTGTCCACTCAGCACAGGGGTGATTACCAGGAATCAGGGGACAGTGTTGGATGGTCACCATTCATTCCACACACTCGTTGCTATCGTGGTTGTGTGGGTCTTCTACATTGCCCACCTGTTGGTGCAGGGATTCACATCTACATCAGGCTAGGTCATTGTTCCCTTGTACCCATTCGTGTTACACCTATGATCTACTACATTGCCCCATTCAGACTGTATCTGACCATACACCTACAGCAGCTGGGAAGCCCACATAGGTTGATCGTTGTACAGATGCAGGATGACACCATTTTGTGTAATGCTGCCCCACATGTAGGACCCTGCCACATCCGTCACATACCTGCTGTTTGTTGTTGACCTGTGCCTGACATACAAGGCCATGTCAACCCATATGTCATGTGTATGCTTCACCTACTGTATCCGCATCCCTCAGAATCACTAGGGCAGGTGACATTTACCTTGTCACGGTCATTCATGGGATGTGTTTGGGTGACACAGATATCACCCAGACAATCATTATGCTGTGGATCTACATCACAGTACATGTGAGACAGACATCCTTCCTAGCCTTGTTCGCAGCTATGTTGTCCATTGGATGGAGGATTGCAGGTATAGGCCAGGGATTACATCATTATCACTGCTTGACGGAGATACAGCATTATCATGGGTATTTCATCTGAAGAACAGAAGGTTGGCAAAGTCATCCTAACTATGGTGTAGTATTATGGCTGGGCCTGGGACGATGGCCTACCCTGTACCTATGGACGTGTGAACCTATAGTCATAGGTTGGCACATGTACAATTGTCTATCCACTATAGTCTTTCGCCACTGTATATTTCTGTGGCACATGATTGTCCTCTGTATTACATGCAGGTTTGCTGTGTACATTGCACATAGTCACAGTTGATGACAGTGTATCTGTGTCCCTAACACTGTGATACTGAGGACTACCACACATCCTTCACAGCATTCCATGCATATGTCCATTCTATTCTTCTTTGGCCTATGGGGGGGGTGTTAAGGCAAACATTACTCAAGTCCCTGTTTGTGCATGCTTCATGTTGGTGTTTGACCAGGCTCCGTTGCAGTCATGTGTTGGACAGTAGTGTGTCTGTGTGTTTGCCATGTGTTTTTATTGCCAGTACATCTGTGGGAGGTGTAGTTGGCACATGTTCCTCTTTGCAGGGACACCCATCCTGGTGTTTGTGTCATGCATCTGCACTTGGCACGTGCCATATGTCCTGTACTATTCCCACAGTCGTGTATGCCTTCATGCACTACTACTGCATGTTACTGGCTGTGTGTATGTGGTACACATGGACATTGTGATGTTTGTCTTGACCTATTCCAATGCTAGAGCGTAAACATCTGTCAATTAAGTCTTTTAAATCAAACTGTAACACTCATTCGTATTTTCAACATGACACTCATTAACACAGGAAGCTGGGATTAATAACATTTTATTACTGTGCAGCAGGAGGCAAAGGAGTATGCAGTCAAAGTTTAGACATTTGTTCAACTCTATACATGTTACATCTGTATGAGCATTCTGTATACTATCATCTTTTGCACACATTAATGATGTTGTCAGTCACGAGGCATTTACATTGCTAGAGTACAGAACATTGTATTCCTACAACAGTGCTCAGGTAATGCTTATTACATGTTTTCCCATGAGGATAGCCCAACCTTGCGAGACACATATTCAGTTAGACTGTACTTTGGTAAGTTCTGCTCTGACACGGTTCCAACACTGTTCATATTCAGTCCTCACTCCGTGTCATACTAGGTTCCTGTGTCTCTCTGCTGAGCAGCTGTACTCTGTGTTACAGCTCACAAGCCTATCCTCCTCAGTAGAAGGATGACAGATATACCTGTACATACATGTATTATTCTGTAACCGAGCAGATGACTAATGCTGACTGACATACACCTGCTGCACTGGTTACTGCTAGGGTTAGGGTTCAATCACACTGCAGCTACACTACAAGCAATTACATGCATGAGAAGCTGTACTGCTATATTGTCAGGTAGAATAATATGCATTATACACTATTAGCTTCTAAAGTTGCACGTCATATTATGTTTAAATATGCATTTTGCTAACATTCTCCCTCCTTTGATTGCTTCTACTCTATCCAGAGACATATACAACATTATTTCATTCCCTGGCGTCTTCCTCTGTGGACCGTTTAACTAGGCAGGTAATTTGATGTACATTGCAAGTAGGATTGCATTTTCTATTGACAAATACCACTACAGGTCTTGATCCATAGTCTCGGGTACAGGTATGTTGCCAGAGTGCCTGACTAATACTTACATGCACAGTATCCCACACTAGACACATGCTCCCAATATGAGCAGAACAACACAAATGGCATTCATGATATTCAGTATGACTGACCCCATCCACCCAATGGTTTGTGGAAATGGTTCGGCAGTGGGTTTGGGCCTGTTTCCGCCATGGATGACACCTGCTATATTACCTGTAGGTGGGCGTTGCTTTTGGTCTCTTCATGTGGTAGTTGGACACAGCGATCTTCTTCAGTAAGCGCGCACGTACCAATTCTCAGCGCCACGGTGCAGTCGTGCACTATTACATTTTGTGACACAACAGTTCTCATTGCATCCAGTTCATCAGTCACATGTTCAGGAGCGGATAGTCACATTCATCCTTCCTCCGACAGTTTTGATAACTTCCTCTGTTCCCTGATTGCTTTCACTACTCCAGAAGCTGGGGTGTTCCTGCCCAGGTTGTGCCGCTGTCACTGAAGTCCATATGAATCGGTATTCCTTTATCTCTTGCAGAGGACTGACATGTCAGAACAGCTTCCATTTCACCCACTGGATTAGTAGGTTTCCCGTCTGTGTTCCCAGTTCTTCGTGCTATATGTGTTATAGTTAGTTTAGCACCCACAGGCAATTGTACAGTATGTCATGTGACTGGAGCCAGATAGCCCAAATAACAACTGCGGACCAATTCCCAGGTAACCATTGCTATGGTTATTTCCCACAAACAACATAACTATATTCTACTTTATTACTGATGCGGGTTACCTCTGCATGTAACAAATTCCTGTCTCTAACAGAGTACTGTTTATACAATTCAGGATGTTTCTGCACATCCTTCAACATTAATCTCATGATGTTTCAATACAAATTAGGAATGGTGCTACAAGTAGTACTGTGATCTTTGGCTGTTATATGACATTCGTAAGACACAGTTATGTTACAAATACTCCCACCAACTGCAACTGTACCATGTTTATGATAACATACAATTCCTTTTTGTGTAACAGGTAAGTACATTGCCACGTTGTCCTGTGATCTCACAGAACCTGTATCAAAGTGTAGATATTCACAAGTCTCAATCTATCCCCAAGGGGACCACATGCATCGGAAGTCCTCCATATGATGTAGGTATGGCAGTACAAACACAGCAATTTAAAGTGTTCCTGGTCTCTATATGCACCGCATCATGCCTAGGTATCTGTTGAGGTGTGGAAGACACTCTGTGGCCAGTTCATCACGTATCAGTATTTGTATCCGTGTAGTTATATGCAGGTGAGGTTCGGAAATTGTAGCGTAAACACAAACATGGTTAATAGGTGTATAATCATTAGGACAGCAAACATAAATGTCTTTGGGGTTGCTTTGTATTGTTATACAGTCTTTGCCGGGTGATTCGGGCTCTTTGGTATATCAGCTACGAGATGTCAATCAGACTTGATATCCTTTACCAGTTTGAGAAATGTGAGGTGGACCCAGGACAACCTCTCTGCAAACTTTACTGCGGTGGCGTTGCCAACAGTACCGGTACAGACATTCGCACTGTCCACTTGGCAATAATGTTCTTTGGATAACAGTGACATACACACAGGATACTGGTGTCAGCTATGCTTCCGTCTTCGTTTGCTCTTATCTGTAACAGACTTTAACTGAGGAACAGTGTTACTAGTTAACAATCCTCTCATGTCACCTACTACTGAGTCATCGACCTCCGGCTCTGCAGGCATGACAGCTTTCCACTCTGGCACATGATATGCCATTCCACATACTACTTGAAGTGGGTGCAGCACTTTACATTTGGAACTGTTGTCATGCTTAGCAATGGTAGAGGTAGACAGTTCATGTAACTTCGTCTGGATGTCACCCACCCAACTCCTCTACTTATTTCTCGGGATCCCATTCTGCGGCAGCAGTCGTGCTGAGTGTGGGTTGTACATGCAATTGACATTCATGGTATCTGAAGTAATCCCCAGGTAGCGTGATTGTCTGGTTAACTACATGTGTTCTATTGTCACTGTAGCTTCTTTACAGCATGCCAGATCTATGGATACTTAATTTTACTGGCACCTTTGCCACTGCTGCTGCATCCGGATTACTGGTTGGGAATGCTTCTACCCATTTTGATTATCTATATGTGTAATCGCTAAACAGTCTTTGTTCCCTTCACATTTATGCAGATGTATGAATTCCATACAAATAGCACGGAGCGGTTAGGGTGGTGTAGGTCAACTCACTCCCTTCGGTTTAAATTCTCCCTGTGCATGATATCTCGGCAAGCGTGACCGCTGCTCATGAGGTTTGTATGTGGTTCGTAATTCCGTATGTTAGGGGTATTCTGTTAACCAAATGTACGATCGGCCGTGTTGAGACATGTCTGTACCCATGGCACCACAAAGCCGCATATCTGAATATATTAGTTGTTAATATTGGCTTTCTCACTGTGGATATGTGCAGTCCGTGTTCAAGGATTGCTCGTTGTCATAACCACGTCGGCTTTTCTGCTTCGTAGTTGCTGTTTGCATTGTTTGTACAGTTTCTACATCTAAACAGTCTGAGGTTTGTCATTCCTCATTCACACAGACACTTTCCAACTGTGGCGCTGCTTGTTTTGCAGGTGCATGAGCTCATGCCTCAACTTTCCTACTGTTATCCTGTTGCATTCTATGCCCTGCACATTTACAATTACCTACTTCAGTGGGTAACTGCATGTAGTGTAATGCATTCAGGTTCGTATCGCATGCTTAATCGGTTTACCGGTGGATGTTATCATTCCCTATTCTTCCACTGCTGCTCATAAACATGCACTGCACAGACAACAGAATGACTATCGGGACATATGTCCACACATCATTTTCGCTACAGTACAAGCACGTGTTAAAGCTATCTATTCTGCTGCTTGAGCAGACACGTTATGCTGCAGGGTTTGGCCGTCTACAATGTCATTATCAATAACTACTGCATAAACTACTTCATTCGTTCCTGTAGGACTCTGTCTACATGATCCGTACACATTAACTGTCACCTCTGCATCATCTAAGGGTATATCAGTGTTATCATGTCTGTGTGTAGTTATTTAAGCCATTTCGTATAGGCTACTGTGTGATGTACCATACACAGGTGTCAGGCGTGGCGTTGATAGGTTTCATGTTGTACAGCGTTCAATCACCATGTGAGGTTGACTCAGTGGTATGGTCAGACATGACACATGTGTAGCACGAGTCAGGAATTCTATCTTCTCTTGCAGCAGATTGATGGCAACTGCATGACACATTCTCACAGTGAGAGGGTGGTCTAGTAACATTACGGCCGGGGCCTGTACTGCCATGGGTGCTACAACAACTGCCTGTACACAATGTGGCAGTGACCATGCCACAGTGTCCAACTGCAATGAGTAGTCATCTATTTGGCGTTGCTTACTTCCCTGCTGTTGCATCAAGACTGGCGTCATATATCTCCGCTTACAATCTACGGTCTGACAACATGTGTTATGATTATTCACGAGACCTACTACAGCTGTTAAGGCTATCAATCGTTCTAGTCTGCATATCGCTGTTTCTGCTACTGTAATCCGGTGTACTATGTGTTGTGCTGCCATGGGTGTATTAAAGGTTAAGGCAAACAAGACAGCGGATTCCACAGCATTGTTTGGTATCCAGATTTAACATGTGTTAGTCGGCCCAGACACGACATCATTCCCTTCTTGTTAGTTGGCTTGGGTGCTTATTATATTGCTACCTTCCTATCGTCATGTGATGTTCTACCCTACTTGGATACCAGATATGCCATGTAATTGACCTGTATTCTCTGTATTTGCAATTTATGCTTGCTTACTTTATGTCCCTGTTCTGCTGATTATCTCAATAATGCTATTGTATCTTCCATACATTGCTGCTGGGTAGGGGCCGCAAGCAGAATATCATCAATTAAAGTGGAGCTTGACTGGCCCGGGTGGAGTTGACACGGAATGTAGCTAGCCATCCCTGTGAGAATATCGTTGTACTTTCACAGTAGCCCGCGATAGCGGGTATGGCTGTATCTGTCACCCTGACTGTACAAGCAAAGCAATACGAACTATGTGGATGTATAGGTATTGCAAAGTAAGCATAGCTTATATGTACCACGGTAAGATACTTCTGTGGCATGTTCATAGCATTGAATATAGTGTGTGGGTCTGGCACCAACGCTACCCTAAGTATTCTTACATTATTTACAGCTTATACATACTGTACCATCCGCCATTCCCCTTTTGGTTTCGGTTCAGGAGCTACAGGGGTATTGCATGGTGAATAAGCGGTTACTTTGTGGATGGGAATTCCCTCTCTGACTTTGCAGATATCTTCTGGTGTCCACGGTCTATACGCTACGGGGGTTGGGTCCTGGCCTTCCTGTCCTGCATGATGGTTCGGTACTTCAATTAATTGACAGATATCCTCACTCTGTTTTAGTACTGTGTTCTTACTCGGGTGTCCCTAGGTATGTTACGTGTTCGGGATGTGGTTTCAATAGCTTCTATTACATTTGTTCGTTGTGCTACCTCTGTTGCCACAGGATAGCGTGTGGGGACTATCCTGCCCTCCGCTTAATATCCTGCATGTGGTATCTGAGGTGGTAGGGTGTTGTGGGGGCGGCCGGTACTACTGTATTATGATCTTCTCTGTATGCGTATGATGCTTAGCCATTTGTAGTGTTCTATTCCCTTGATTACACTACCTCAGTCCACCGATGTGCATAGCGGATACCCAATTGTCGCTGTTTTGTCGCCTGCACATCTTAGGGCTGCCACCTTTTACAATGCACAATGTGGGACATTAGTGTTGAGCGTGTAATTTGCCTTGAAAATGCATACCCACGGCCAGTACATAGGACAGGTATTCACGTTTTGCCAGGAGGCGACCAATTGTTGTAGCATTTCAGTTGCTTATTCTGTTTATTATTATATTTTGCTGTTCCACATACAAATTTACTGTTTTACGCTACCATCTTGATATATATCTGGGAAATGTTTGTCCTGAGATATCAGGACATTTGACATTGTTCGGTTTATTTACAGGACACGACTGGCCAGAGGGCATATCCCTCTCAGGGTGGAACAGGTGTTTACCTTGGAACATATGCATCAAATTTTCAGGGATTACAATGTTTCAGTAACGATATGTTGCCTAATATACCATCAATGTCATATTTATTACCCCATTTTGCTGCGTAACTCACAATTATGTGCTCTCTGCGATTGCATATTCTTCCGTCACCCGTCAAGCGGATCACATGATCTGTTGCTTGATAATCTCCCATATCCTCTACCACGACTGCTACGTACCCTTCTGTCATAACACGTGTGTCTCCTTCCCTGTATCCACTGTAGTGTCTACAATCACTATTTACTCTGCTGTGTGTTCCCCTGACCTATGTTCAGATTTAACAGTATGTGGGTAGGTCTTGACCCGATATCACTACTGTTAACAGAAACACAATGTAGTCTGGTCCCTGATCTACAATAGACACAAAAGGCAGACACTCCTTACCTGGGCCTCCTGTTTAAGGCTGCACGTTTTCTTCTTGGGATCCAGTTTTCCGCTTTTCAGCCACAGATCAGACAGTAAACAGCCTCTTTACACACAACAATTCAGTCGGAGGTCTTTTCATTCAAGAAGAACCATTTATGCATATTCTCCAGCGTACATGTCTAACCAGCCATGCACTCTGACCTGTAGCTTACCAAGGGAATTCGGATTACAAGGATCACGATGTGAAATAAGTTGTTACAACCAGACTGTAGTTATCAGTAGGCTTTTCTAAGTGACAGCCGATAACACAGGAGGCTCGGGTTCGGAAAGTTTTAGTAGTGTACACAGGCAGGCTAAATAATGTACAGTCCAAGTATGAGAGTTTTGTCTGACTCTATACAGTAAGCAGTTTCTTTATATAGTGTTTACAATCAGCTTTTGCCCACCTTACTGTCGTGGTCGGTCACAGGGCATTTCCATCACTATGGTCCGCAATAGTCTATACATACGTGGGTGCTGGGCTCGTGCTTTTAAATTGTTTTCTCATGGGAATAACACAGCCTTGCAAGGCACCTTGTACATTACAGTATCCTTTTGTGATTGTAGCTGTTTCAAGGACCCTAGACTGTTACGATACAGTGGACAGTTAATTTCTTAATCGTTGCTTTGTCTCTCTGGTAGGGAGTTGTACTGCTATCTTCCATTGAGCTCACAAGGCCATCCTCCTCTGGGGAAGGAGTGCTGTTATGCATGTACATACATTTATTGTTCTGTAACCCAGCAAATAATTAATGATGACAGACATGAGCCTGCTGTCCTGCTTACTGCCAGGTTCAGAATTCCATCACAGTACAGCTTAGCTTCACCAATTACATGCAGGCTTAGTTCTACTGCCATATTATGCGGTACAATTCAATACATTATATAGTATTTAGAGTGTAAACTGGAACTTCATATGTGTTTCTATATATTTTATGAACAACATCCATCCAGCCATATGCATGTTGTTCCATCCTTTACCTTGACCGTGTGTATTTGTCCGTCCAGCCACGCTAATCTCCACATGTGATGTCCCAGTTTCCCCTTCTTTGCCTGTAGCACCCTGTTAGGGCGTCCTGTGTGGTAGGCACCTGTTCCGCTATATGTGATCGACTTCACTGCAAAGATAATCATCGATGCGGTGGTCCAACGACCGACTTGTCCACATGTGTACACTTATGTGCACCGTGTCGTATGCAAACCTAGATGGTTTGGGCGGGTACATACTACATGCGGATGTACACATTCTGCTGACACATTCACATGCAGCCATTTACATATCTGTACCTGCGGTGGGTTGGTGACATGTGGAGAATGCGTATTTGCCAGCGTGGCATTGCCTAACACAAACTTCTTACCACAGTTCAGGTATGCACATTGTGTGTGGTTGTATAGCTGCACACGGATGCTAGCAGGTTTGGGTGCAGGGGTATACATGGGTGTGACTGACATGTACAATGAGGCTATTGTGTAGTACATCCGAATGCATGGGTTCTGCTTCTGGATATTGCACTTCATCATACACCATCCAGTGTATGCAACAGAAACGTTGCTGGGTCTGGGATATGTTGCTATGCACATGTTTGCCTGTGTTTGAGGTATCTTGCTTCCTTACTGTTGTTATGTCAGCACAGCTACCCGGCTATGTACTGTCACTACTGCTTGTGACCATTATGGTTGGCACCTTTTCCAATGCCCATAGTGGGGCATGTTATGTGGACACTTGAATTTGCAGGACTACACATACCCAGGGCTAGTGCAGTTGACAGAACTTCACTTGTTTGCCATACTATGAGCTTATTCTGTAAGCGTTTGGGTTCCTTATTTCTTTTCTTATGCCATGTCTGTGTTCCATATCGTAATGTATATGTTTTATGCTACTATTTACATATATATTGCGGGAATTTGCGTGGCAGGGGATCGGGGGTCATTTTCCATTTTCACGATTGTTGCAGGGACACGACTGTCCAATCAGGGACTGTCCATGGCACATTGGGACAGCAGGTAACCCTGGTGACCATGCCCATGTCGCTGCTGGGGTTTCCACCTTTTCCATTTTCCGATCTGGGATATTTCCGGGACTCACATCTGACTTTACAGGCCGACACATACAAGCGGTCACTATATAGCATAGAAATTCACTTGTTTGCCTAAATAATTTGCTTATTATTGTGGCAATTTCCTTGCTTATTCTGTTTATTGTGTCATTTAGGTATTTCTGTTACAGAAATAACCAATTCATGCTACCATTACATTACATACGGGATATCATTGTGTCCTACAATCGTAGCACATCAGCCATTTCTAATCGTTTTTAGGGACACAACTGTCCATGGAGAGACTGCCCCAACCAAAGTGGGACAGGTGGTGACCTTAGTCGCTGCTCCTATGTCGGTGCGGCGCTGACATCTTGACTGTACACCTTCTCTGAGTGTAAACACTGACAGTGCATTGCGGGACGAAGGCGGTCTTATCGTATCCTTTGCTCCTTGGACGGGTACACTTATGCCTTCGTGGCTTCTATTTGCTTCTCCGTTAATTTGGAACGGGGACTATGTTGCATACTGTACGTGCGTTTCATTCTGCACGGGACCTGGCTGCTGCCATTACTATTGTGGGCGGACCGTGGCTGTCAGCACATTAGGTTGCTCACCTCATGCGGGCCTTAGACCGCCTCCAGACGCATCCTACCTGGGCTCGCTCACGTACACTACGCACGTGTCTGTGATTCCGGTGCACTCTCATTAATATGTATATGGCGCTACTGCGCCGGATATTCCATGCACCGCCGGCGCAGGCCTTACGCCGGCCTTGCGCCGAGCTTCATGAATCCCGGGGAATACTTTAAATACTTGCAGACCTTTAGGCTATTGCACTTTCCTTTTACACCTGATAGGACCAAATATTTAAACAATAAATGTCAATACATAATGTCAGTACAATTTTAATACACTTTTTAAGTGCATCTTTTACATACATTATTTAAAAAAAAACATTAAATAACTGTATATTTCATTAAATGTATCAATTATATATCTTTGCTATCATAAAATATTTTATGTTATATAGTGCTGTGACCTTTAAATTTCCGTATTTCAATTACAATTATAAGTATGCATATGTATAATTCATATCCCACTTTTAAATGAATTACAATAACTAACAGGTATCATTTTTCTATCATACTTTAAATACATATAAAAATATTATAGAAAACTGTTTTCATGTATAATGTCTAATACCTATTACACTTTACCCTAGTTATTTTAAATACTCAAATTATTTTCCAAATTCATTCCATTGGGATATAATGTATGGAAATGAATAATCATTCTGCTTTCTAGTTTGGCTGTGCTATAACACAGAAAAATAAACTACTGTCTGACCCTTGATGCTTCTGTTCTGCCTCCTGTTCGTGGATTATGTTTCTATTACTTATTCTTTTTTTTCTGCATATTCACAAATACTGGCCGCGGTGGTGCAGCGGTAGCGTTGTTGCCTCACAGCAAGAGGTTCTCCAGTTTGATTCTCGGCTAGAGTGCAGGGAGTGCCTTCTGTGTGGAGTCTGCATGTCCTCCCCACGATTTGGGTGGGCATTCAAAAGACATGCGTAAATGGGCATGCCTTCGTTGAAGGATGAATGTCGAGCTGGCACCTCGGTGTTTGTGAAAATCTACTGCCAATCATTAGCGGACCGGAGTTCCACTGTGGCGACCCCTAACTGGGAAAAGCTGAAAGATGAAACAAAACACAAATACTGGCAAGACTGCAAGAATACATTTTTACTCATGTGACCTCAATCATGCACACTTCTCAACTGTCCCTATTTGTAGAGGAATTTTCCTATTTTCAGGCCTGATTTTCCCTTTCATACACCCTTCTGAATCCCTCTAATCAGATGTGAAATGTTACGCTGTCTAGTACTCAGAAAACCACATCACATGACCAACATACTACTGGCAACAATAATAACATGAAAGAGGGCACAAATATTGCATCTCCTTTTTGAAAGAAAAAATAAATGACCTTGTGTGGTAAAAGTTTGCAACACAGCTCATTAAAGTCTTCAAATTTTTCACAATCTCTTTGACAATGTGCTTGTATTTTTCCATTGTTTTTGTCACTCTTTTAAACATACAGTAGACTCCCTTCTTATCCGGTCTTGCTGGGACTGGACTTCAGGCTGGATAAACGAATGGCTGGTTAATCAGAAAAAGCATTCAAAATAGCATTTATAGGTTATAAATCATCTAAAATAACAGGATGTGTGTTAGTATGCATTTTCTAATAAATATGTTTAAAACTCAAATGTCTGTCATTATTTAGTTCACAGGACACAGAAGTGCTGTTCTTCTCTGTTGTCTTTTTCTAGGGCTATGGCAGACATTTGATGGCCAGTGAAAGAGGAGACTGGTTAGAAAGAGGCCAGGTAAGAGGGAGTCTACTGTACTTGCCACTGATCCAGGGAACTATCGCCCTATTAGCCTGATGAGCCTGGTCTGCAAGGCCATGGAACGTATCATCATGGAACTCATAAACAAAGACATTGGTAACCTCCAAACTCTGGATCCCACCCAGTTCAGGTTTGTGAAAGGCAGATCATGCCTCCTGAACCTGATCTACTTCGTTGAGGCAGTCACCAAAGCCGTAGATGACGGTAAGGTGGTTCACACAGCCTATCTTGACCTCGCCAAGGCTTTCGACATCATCCCCCATTCTGGAATTATAGCTAAACTCACTAAACTAGGTATAAATCCCTACGTCACAAGATGGGTTGCCAACTGGCTCACTGAAAGAACCCACACTGTACAAGCTACAGTCTCCAAATCTGACCTCAAACCAGTGACAAGTGGAGTACCATAGAGTTCAGTCCTGGGACCTCTCCTGCTTGGTATCTACTTCTCTGAAGTACAGGCTAACACAGAAGGCCTCTGGCTAATGAAGTTCGCAGATGACTGCAAACTAGGAGCCATAGTCAAGTCCCCAAATGATGTGGACATCCAAGGGCCTCGCTGAGACAGATGCCTGGTGTCAGAGCCATGGCCTCAAGCTCAATGCCAAAAAGTGCAGTGTCATCCCCTTTGGTAAAAACTCTGTACCCATGAACTACCACATAGGCAGCAATCTACTTAACACCGAATGTGTGATAAGCGACCTTGGGACCCAGGTGGACAGTAGTCTCTCCTTTGATAGTCACATCACCACAGTAGCCAGGAAGTCCATCTACGTGGCACACCTCATCATAAAAGGGTTCTCATCCAGGAAAAAAGAAGTCATTGTTCCCCTCTACCAGACACTCATTAGACCCATTATAGAGTACAACGCCCCTTTTGGAATGTACCTCACAAGACATCTGCAGCAGTTGGAAAGGCCACAGAAGTACCTTACAAAGAGGATTACTGGCCTCAAACAAATGTCCTACACTGACAGTCTCAAAAAAATAAGAAGTTATGTCTTACCATAACGATCCATGTGAATTGTTCATCTCGCCTTTGTTCTTACACATGGGTTCGGAGCCGATCCTCTGCTCCGAGTCGGCCGCATCACCAGCTCAGCATCTTCGAGAATGCTCGAGGCACAGTAATATCCCATGATCCTCAGGTGCTAACCCTCAGATCTAGTTTGCTATACCAGAAGAATCCCTATTAGAACTGTGTCTAGGACACTTATAAACAGATACTACACAGTGTCTGGAACCCTACTGTCAAGTAGAGGAAAAAAGATGCCATTACTAATGCACAATGACATGCCCACCATATTTAGAAAAGGCTGAAAAGGAATCTAGTTGAATACCGTTCTCCCAGACCGCAGGATGGGGGATGGAGGGGGGGGAATGTAAGAACAAAGGCGAGATGAACAATTCACATGGATCATTATGGTAAGACATAACTTCTTAATGTGAAATTGTTCAATCTCGCCGTTTGTTCTTACACACGGGTAGCGTCCCTAGCTCCTTTTTCCCGGCTGGCTCAAGGGAGAACATTCCTGAGTACAGTGGAACCAAACATCGCCCTGTCCCTGGAGTTCTTGTCTAGCTTATAGTGGGCGATAAAAGTATGTGGTTTTGCCCAAGTTGCCGCTGCACAAATGGTATCTAAAGGCAAACGAGCGGTATGGGCTGAAGAGGTAGCAATCGTCCTTGTAGAATGAGCTCTGGGTTTGAAAGGGAGTTGCTGTTTCGATTCAGCATATACCAAATTTATGCAATCTGAGAGCCATTTGGATAAGGTAACCTTCGTTACTGCCTGTCCTTTTCTTTGGTCAGCATATGAGACAAATAGCTGATCTGACTTTCTGTACTCTTGTCCTATGTAAGTAAAATCTTAGTTGTCTGTGAACGTCCAACTTGTGCAATGTGTATTCTAGCTTATTGGAATGATTTTTAAAGAAGGTAGGTAGTTCGATAGATTGATTGATGTTCTGAATCGAACAAACCTTCGGAAGGAAGGACGGATTGGTGCGCAAGGTTACTCTATCTGGATGAAAAATCATGTACAGTGGTCGGATAGATAGAGCCTGCAACTCTGAAACTCTCCTGGCGGAAGTGATGGCAACCAGAAAAAGTGTTTTCCACGAAAGAAATTTTAACGGAGTTGTGGCTGCTGGTTCAAATGGGGGCAACATGAGTTGTGACAGCATGAGATTAAGATTCCAAGGGGCTATTGGATTACGAAAGGGGGGACGGAGGTGAAAGGTACCTTCCATGAAGGCTTTACAAAGCCTGTGGGACATAAGAGAACCATCCTCACGGCCAATATGAAAATTGGATATAGCGGCCAGTTGAACCCTTATAGTGGATGTTGATGCTCCTTCTTGAAAAAGTGTGGTAAGGAAATCTAGTATCTTGTGTACTGGAGCCCCGAATGGATCTATACCTTGTTTGGAGGCCCAGTGCGCAAAACGGTTCCATTTGCTGTTACACAATTTCCTTGTAGATGGTTTGTGAGAAGATACAATAATTTGTTGTACTGCAGGGGATAGTAACTCCGACCTGGCTAAGATGGGAAGCGGAGCCAAGCTGTCACTTTGAGGGACTTGAGGAAGGTGTGAGGAACTCCCGACGAATGTGTCAACAGGTCTGGCTCCGGGTCCAGTATCCATGGTTCCTCCACTTGATGAGATTGAAGGAAGGGAAACCAGATTTGTCGAGGCCAGAATGGGGCTATCAGTATTATGGTCCTGTCCAGACATTTGGCTTTCTGCAAAAACCTGGGAATTAGTGGAACAGAAGGAAAAGCGTAAAGGAGACCCGGGGGCCAATCGTATACCAGTGCGTCCCTGGGGACACCCCCTGAAGGGGGTAAGAGGGCAAAGTAGCTTCTGCATTTGGCATTCAATGGGGATGCAAACAGGTCGCAGCAAGGCTGGCCCCCATCTGCGGAAGATCTCTTCCACCACTTGAGGTTTGAGGGACCACTCGTGAGGAACAGGATGGCTCTGCTCAACCTGTCTGCGATTACGTTGGAAGTCCCCGGGATGTGCGTTGCTATCAGAAAGCGTCCAGTGGACTTTGCCCATTGCCAAATTCTGAGGGCCTCTCTGCATAACGGGTAAGATCTGGTTCCCCCTTGCTTGTTTATGTACCAGACCACTGACACGTTGTCTGTCTGAACTGTCACTGTTCCCCGAGGTAAGGACTTGTGAAAGTGTTGCAACGCTAGAAACACTGCCCTCAGCTCTAGAACATTGATGTGCAGATTGTACTCAAAGTTGGACCATTGACCTTGGACTGTTTGTCCCTGAAAGAATCCCCCCCACCTTATCAGGGAAGCATCCGTGGTTAGAGTTGCTACCGGACTGGGCAAGACAAACGGTCATCCTAGTGTTAGCTCTTGACTGTGTATCCACCACAAGAGATCCTTCTTGCAAGAATTCGTGATCAAGATTTCGTGAGACAGTGGAAGTTGTAGATACAACCACTGGGCGAATAGCATCCATTGAAGAATCCTCATGTGCATCCTGCCTAAAGGAACTACAAGAAGGGAGGCTGCCATCAAGCCTAGCACTCTTAATATTTGTCGTGCAGGGACTCTCTTGTTGTGAAGGAGCGAAATTTGATGCCTGAGGTCTGATACTCTTGGTGGGGGGAGAGTAACTTGAGCCAGGGAAGTGTCTAGCTAAGATACGCTGTGACGGCGATGACAGATTTTCCAAAATTCACCGTTATGCCTAGTGAAGAGCAAAGACTGATGGTGTAGTCCCTGGCTTGTAGAAGACGATACTCGGTGGTGGCGGATAGGAGCCAGTCATCTAGATAAGGAAACACCCAGAATCCGTTTTGTCTCAAGTGAGACGCTACTACTGCCATGCATTTGGTGAACACCCTGGGGGCTGAGGTGAGACCAAAGGGCAGAGCGCGAAACTGGAAATGACTGGCTCCCAGCCGGAAGCGCTAGTGATCTCTGGACATCCTGGCCATCTTGATATGGTAGTATGAGTCTTTGAGATCTATAGAGCACATCCAGTCGCCCTTCTGCAGTAAAGGGAGGATTGACTGAAGCGTGACCATCCAGAACTTTTCCTTTTTCACAAAGGTATTTAACTTGCTGAGGTCTAAAATTGGCCTCCAGTCCCCTGTTTTCTTTGGAACTAAAAAGAACCTTGAGTAAGTTCCGGATCCTATTTGGTCCGCTGGGACTGGTTTGATGACTCTGTTTTCGAGCAACCTTCCTATCTCTATGGTTGCTTGGTCTCGCAGACTGGGTGGAACGTCTGGGAGTTTTTTGGAGTTGGGTGGCATTTTTATGAAGGGGATGTTGTAGCCTCTGGTAACTATGCTTTTTACCCAGTAATCTGATGTAAGATTTAGCCAGGCCTCTGGGTATAAAGCCAAGTGACCCCCGACTGCCTCCAGAGTAGGACAGCCGGGCCTGCACTCAGGAGTGCTGGAAGGGCTTTCCAGAGAAGGTCTCTCTGTCACCCTGATTTTGCGGACCCCCTCTGCCGGCTGGGCGGCGTCTTCCGTTTCTTCCCCCTCCTCTGCCTCTGGAGGGGGTGTCACTTTGGGTGTGCTGAAAAGATCCCAGAGTCTTTCGGAACCACATTTTTCCTCCTCGTTGCCCTTTAGGGTAGGGTCTAGATGGAACGGAAAAACGGACCCCTACGGCAGACAGGGTCTTCCCTTCTTGTTCACACCTCGTGAGAATCTCCTTTACTTTGGGCCCAAACAAGGAGGCACCATCGAAGGGGGCGTTGGCAAAGGAAGACTTAAAGGCTTCCGCAAAGGACCATAAGAGCAACCAGGATTGTCTTCTCAAGGCGATTGCTGAAGCTGCCGCTCTACTCGACCCTTCGGCTGCGCATGAAATCAGCCTCATGGACGAGTTGACTATGGAATTTAGGGTGTTAAGTTGCGCTGTCACTTTCTCAGCGACAGCAGCATCTGTGTGTCCCTGGAGAGCATCTCCTGGTTCCTTAATGAGATCTCTCTGTAAACGCGTGAAATGTGTAAGGTAGTTGAGCGATCGGATGGAAAAAGTCGCCGAACTAAATATGTGCTTCCCATATCTGTCCATTGTCCTAGAATCCTTATTAGGAGGATGGACAGAGGAAGATGATTTAGATATCTCTTTCTTAGTGGCCGCCGCCACCACCATAGTATCTACGGGAACTCTTTTTGTAAGATAGGATTTATCTTGGGGAGCCGTCATGTATTTATTTGGTTTATGGGGGACTGGTTCCACTGTAACAGGTGTTTCCCAAGCCCTCCAAGCTATAAGATCCATGAGATCGTCAAAGGGTGGAGTCACCCAGGAGGTAGAAGGTTGAGCCCCAAATGCCTTCAGTAAGACAGATTCATCCACAGAAGGGGTAAGGGTTTGCCAGTCCCCTCTTTGCTTCAGGATTTCCAAAATGTCTGCAAACGAGACATCCTCAGAGGTGGACCGTGGGGACCCTTCTGTTTCATCTAAATCGGTATCAGACGTGAGAGATTCTTGAGGGGAATCTATGTGCCTCCTCTTGCACAGTCGTTTCCTCGAACATCCTCAGCGGCAGCTTCTGGGGATGCATCTGAGGAACCAGGGTTGCCCTGTGGAGACTTCTGAGGCATTGGGTCTCGATGCTTGGTATGTACCGAAGGCACAGAAGCAGAACGCGGACCTTTTGGGGAAGGAGATGAAGATACCGATGAAGTATGTGTCTGATCAGACAAGACCTTCCTCATGATGTCAAAGGCACCGGTGCCCCGACCCGATCCAAAGAAGGAGGTAGTTTCTCTGGAATCAGAACCACGGGCTCCGACACAGAGGACGGATCCGAACTGATCTGAGCCGAGGCACCGAGGGGAAGAGTCGGAACCAATATCTCGGTTCGACTATCCCCCCCAGAACCCAGGAAAGATCTTCGGCTCAGAGACTCTCCGGCTGGTTCCGAAGGAGTCGAGGTCAACGAAGCCGATAGCACTACTGGAGGCTTCGGCACCGAGGGCTCTACAATCATCGGTTCTTCGACTCCTAACACCAATGACTCGACGGGTCTCGGAGGAGGAAGTGTTGAGGGAACTGGAATAGCTTTGAGTTTCGAAACCAGCTGGGACGAAACCTCGATTAATTTGGACAAAGCCGAGTTCTCCATAAGCTTCTGTACCACTCGGTCCACATCGGAGTCGGAAAGTGGCCTCGAAGAATGGGTCGAAGGGAACGAAGCAGTCACCGAGCGAAGGATAGCCGAAGGTGGTACCTCTGATACCGGCTCCAAGACCTGAGCCTCGTGCAGAGATAAAGTCTCGACACCCGGCACCAAAGTCATAGGAGCCGGTGTCTGAATCTCAAAAGAGGTGCTCGGAGCTGATAACTTGGGCTCCGGCACTCTTGAAGACTTCGACCCCTTCAAAGACTTTGACACCTGTTCAGCCTTGTCCAGGGCCTCCTGAAACTCGGGTTTAAGCAACCCTCTGTCAACCAACGTCCTGCATCTTTCCAGCATGACCCACCCACTAAAGGAATGACAGATGGAACAGTCTTCCTGCAAGTGGAGAGGGCCAAGACAGTAGACGCAGGATGAGTGGTTGTCAGTAATGGACATCTTCTGTCCACACTGACACCTTTTAAAACCACTTTTGGTCTTTTCTGACATTTTTTACAGAAAGGAAAAAAAAATCCAAGAAAAACTACACCACAAGAAAAAAATTTCTATAATATAATTTAAATGTAATATATATCTAAACTGTAAAACACTCTCACAGCACACTATGATATATATATATATACATATATATATATATATATATATGAAAAATAGAAAAAGTTCAAGGCAAAAAATTTTTTTTTTTTTTTTTTTTTTTTTTTTTTTTTTTTAAGTACTGTAAATTCTTACAGAAAAACGGCCTAAGGCCCTTACTAAGAATTTTGAAGTAACAACCTAACTAAACTAGCCTTAAACAACAACTAAATAATAAACCTATCAAACACTATAAAGAAGAGTATAAAATGTAAAAATTAGAAGTAAATGACAAGAAATATATAGTAAAAATTCTACTGGCCCGAGCCTCTCGATGTGATCTGCTGCTAGTGGCAAACTAGATCTGGGGGTTAGCACCTGAGGATCATGGGATATTACTGTGCCTTGAGCTTTCTCGAAGATGCTGAGCTGGTGATACGGCCGACTCGGAGCCGAGGATCGGCTCCGAACCCGTGTGTAAGAACAAACGGCGAGATTGAATAATTTCACATCTCCAGCTTTACTCCACAGCATATCGCCTACTCTGAGGTGATCTCTGCCTAACATATAAAGCTATGTGAACCCCAGAGCTGCTGGACATACTATACCTAAAGAAATCCCAATCCCTCCGAGCTATACGCTCTAGGGACCTAAATCTCATCACCACAATAAACAGAACATGCTGGAGGGATAGATTCCTGTCCCAGAGACTTCCAATACTCTGGAACAGGCTACCCATCTATGTCAAGCAAAGTTCTTCATTAGAAAAATCTTGATGAGTGGATGGGAAATAGGAAATACACCCTGGAGATCACTTATGTGAGTCTCTGCTCGACAGTGCCACAGGAAAACAACTTTCTTGGGTGGAGTAAGCCAGGGAACCTTGTTGGCTAGGCTTACGTAGGCCCTTGGGCCGATAGCCTAGTACCTACCTATGAACCCGAGTAGTATTCCATACTCCTACTGGGAGCAGGAAGAGATGCGTGCAATTTGGTATTCAAATTTTAAGGTAATTACAAGCCCAGACTTCCTACTTTTCAAGAGCCTTTGTTCTACATTTAGTGTCTGCATGCTTACAGAGATGAACAATGTTCATGTTATTAATTCATTCAAGCAAAAATGTTGAATGTCAAAAATATGTGTAGAAACTGTATCTTGAACCCTAGCCTTGTAAAAGTAGAGGACAGAAACATTAAAGCAGTTAAGTAATACTGGAACAATTTCTGTTTCCTATGTGAAATAATAGCTGGACTATATACATGATCATTTAACTAGCATATGTTAATGAATTTGTACACCTGTACAAGATTTAGCTGTTTCTGCACACAAAAAGCTGACATGATAGAATCTGAAATCCTTCCAAGATTAAAAATACATTGTTACTATGACAACTTAATTAAGTTTGTTACAAAACTGCAAAACACCAAGCTAAATCTCTGCTACTGCATAGACATGTGAAAGAAACACAGGAGACATACAGAAATGGAAGTATGTGAAAGATAACAGCACAGACTACCTTTATCGACTGAATGCTGACCATGGAATATTCCACTAAGATTATACACCTCTCAACTGTCCAGATTTTTGCAGAATGTCAAGTTTTTAGCTCATAATGGCCCTTTTCAGGAGAGACTGACATATTTATTAAAGCTATGTAGTCATATGTCAACCTTCACGCTGCTCTACAGTGTCAGTACTGGAATACTGACTAAACGATTAGTGTGGCATTAGACAGCTTTCTGCACCAAAGGTGAGCAAGTAAGTTGTTGAGCCAATGACTATAAAAATCACACACCCCATGAACAGCACAAACTTTACATACCAAACATTTTTTATTCTTTCTCTGGCCTCTAGTACTCTGTTTTAATTGGGTACAAGTGGCTCCCACTCTGCTCAGATTACTGATCACTCTGACACTTCATGCAGTATGCTTATTCCCAAGAATTCTATTCTTCATGCACAATCCTGCCTCACAACTACTGTTTTAACAGCATCCTTGGTTTATCTCTCTGTCACATGCGTCACCCATCTCCAAAGAACTTTCTTCTCAGTTCTCTGTCTTAGTCAATGGAAAATGAGAAGGGAGAGTTATCCCACCGAATAACATCTAGGAGGAGTTGTATGGACAGGTTAGTAGACATCTATAAAGGACTTGACAGGGAATGGTACACTCTACAACTAGCTCTGTAGCACACAGAGAAAGTAATGCATCACAAGTAACAAGCATTCAAATACAGACTCAGGTCTCTACAGGAGTCAGCTGGGAAGGATGGGGATACACAATCTTTGTTGGCTTGTCATCCCAGGGGGAAAGTGGCTCTAATTCACCACAAGAGTCACACTTAGAAGGTGCACTAGATGTTACCTGGTGGTGTTGAGACAGCACTTTCAAAGTGGAGACACACTTCCCCTCGAGAGACTGCAATAGTGGGCACACAGGAGGAGCCACTACAAGTGTGTGTGGGGGGGGGGGGTTGCTCCCAATAGGGAAATGGCACGCCATCCCCCAAGAGCAGCAAGCTGGCCTACTTCATACCACCTGACTCTCACTGGCAAAATGAAGGGCTTACCAGGATTCATAGGCATGAATGGGCCATAGGGCTTTCCTCTTAGCGTGAGAATTTCTAATGTTTACGATCCCAGAAACAAATGGGCTAAATGGCTGTTTATAGTGGACCATTAAGGAAGGTTGGGTATGTGTAAAAAAACATACTTTGTCCCCCCTTTAGCTCCTTCATCTTGAGGGTTCAGCTGTGCACCAGTGACATTAGGCTGGCACACATACTTCTGTATGCGTTGCCAAGATGACTGCCTGAATCCACCAATCACTACTCTGGGAACAGAGCTCCTGCCTTCATTTGAAAGCACTTATGCAGACACTGTTCCCATAAGAATCAGACAAGGAATGGGGACATGTTCAGCCGACGCTTGCTTAATACTCTCCAGGTTTATGGTCCACCATCCATCTGCAACTCATTCTAAAACTGAGAATGCAATTACAATGATCTAGCCACTGACCACCATATCATCTACTGCCACATACGTCTTACACAGGCAGAAATATTAGGAATGCTATCCTACACAGAGGACAGATATTTTCAAAAGCTGTCACTGGAAGCCATGAAACATTATCCCGCGTGACAGATGCAACTACTTGACAGTTTCATATAGACTGCACCCATGATTACTTAAGACATACATAATAGATTTCTCCTCACTGAAATAAATTTTGCAGTTATGGATACAGGAATGTACTCCAAAAACTGAAAGCTATGACCACATTTTATATAACCTCCAGAAAGCAGACTATACCAAACATCTGTGAGAGAGTGTAATTTTGTTACCTGAAAAATGTGTTTACTGTTATGCTCTCTCAGTAATCCAACATCCTGTATTTGTTCAGCTGACTACACTTTGATCACTCATCTGCACTCATTTTGTAAGCTTTACAGTTAATCTAGTCTATACACATTGCACAGAAACAAAACCCAGTGTATGTAATAAAACTGAGCTACACTGGCATAAGTGCATACATAGCTTATGCGGCTCTTTAAATAAAGGTTGCATATTTACACGCAGTATTTGTTGTATATATGTAATATACTGCTGTTAAAAAATGGCTGCACTTTTAAAACAGATGAGTTTTTCAGGTCAGCAAGGCCCATTCTAATCCTTCTACCTTCTACTAAATGCAAAGTCTCTGAAGCACAGGATTTCAGTAGAACTCTACAGTTCTTGGTGGTTTCTTTACAGAGACTGTCGACAGCCAAAGTAAACAGAGCATTAGCTCAATGTAAAGTCCCAACGGTCCTATCAATCACAAACTCAGTGCTAGTTGTGAAAGTATGTTTTAATACCTTCTCTCTCTCCACATGTGGCTGCCCTAATAGGTTGTGCTAGCAGACCCTGACGGAGTGCAGAAGATCAAGATGAACTACCAAATACAAATTTAAGTAGTTTCAGGCTTGCAAAACCTTTTTCATCTGAAGGAGCTTTCCTCATTAGCAGGATTCTCTTCCAGAAATGTATTCTTAACAGCATTTTCCTCTAGTCTAATTTACTGCACAAATACAAGCATTTACGACACAGCCAATAAGGTCCTTAAAATATCTGCATTCCATATCTACTGCTTTACCCATACCTGACAGATAGCCTGTCCAGTGTAACACATGACACACGTAAAGTGATCAGGTGAGGTCAGTTGTTAAAAGCATCAAGTACTCTGAAATTAACTGTTACTGTTCCACGTAATGGGTGTCAGGAAGGCATTTACTCATTATATGATAAAATCATATCAGTGTGACATCAAATTGATGAAAAATACTAAGCTATCAGAGTGTGCCTTGTTTCAAAAGAAGGAATGAGCCAATATTCTGAGTGTCTTTTCACACAGCTGTTCGTAAGTCATAAAAAAATATACTAGACTTAACAGTAATCTCAACACCACAACAAAACCTTCACCTCCTCTGTAAATTTATCCAGCACAAGGACTTCGATCCAAATGGAAATGTAAATCCAACTGCTTACTTATAATAAAGAAGAAAACTACGTAGAAAAACAAGTGTAGTTTATTCTAGCTCCTCGCTGTTACCACCTTCAAGGAATAAAAAAGACTGCAAAAGCTTTGTCTTTTATATTATACTACTAATTACATTCAATTAATCAATTTAACAATAAAAATAGGTTCCTATTTTAAAGCAAACACTTTAAATTCAATTCATTGTTTAAGCCCTTAGGAACCAATGTCTTATGTTTTAAAATATAAATACTTTCCTTATATAACTTTTGTTTTAATATATTTTCATTAACTTCTATTCATTCTATTTGCTCTAAAACAGTGCCATGCAACAAATTAACATCACTATTGTGAAACATTTTAAAATGTGAAGCAATCACTATCTTCCTTACAATTTTTATGTCTCTCATATGCTCCATAAATCTAACATGAAACTATCTCTTCGTCTCCCCTATGTAATATAGGTGACATGGACACCTCAAAGCGTACATCACCCCTTTACTTTTCCAAGAAAAAATGCCCCTAGGTTCAAATTTAACATTATTCATGCTGTAAAATGTGTTAACAATATGTGCACATATACTGCATTTACACATTTTAAAGTCCCCCTAACTGACAATGTTTTTATTTCCATGGTAGGCATACTAAACATAACAAGCACTACCATATCCTTCAACGTTTTACCCAGAGTGTATGAAAAAAAAAAAGTTTTTTTTGATAGAATATTTGCCAGAAATGTATCTTGCACTAAATATTTCCAATAATACTCAATTAATTCTACGATTTCTTTACTTTTAACATTATAAACTGATACATAATATATTGGGTCCACCAAATGCTATCTAAACTGTTTCTCTTGTTTATTGAATATACTGTATTACTCCCCCTTTCTCTATTTATTTCCTTTATTTCACCCCACATTTTATTTTGGGCTTCTTGTATATTACTTGGATCATACCCTCTTCTCAAAAACATGTTTATAGTTTGATTTATCTCTGTATCAACAAGTCCTTTTCACTGCATAATCTAGAATTTGTAATAATTCCCCATAGGTTAAAGCTTTCAAAACATGAGGTGGATGGCAACTGGTGGCATGAAGGTATTGACTACCATCAATGAAGTTTCTATGTATGTTTGTTATAATACTTCCATTTCCTTCCCTTCTAACATAACAGCCAACTATATAACTTTCGTACCTTTCTGTAGGCCGTCAAACGGACAAGCCAAATTAATTCTTCTGTAACTCAAATACAAAATTTTCAACTTCTTCCCAACCACCCTCACCATACAGATATCAAATCGTCTAGATATAGAAAATAAAAATCAACATATTTTTTCATAAAATCTAACTTAAAAAAGTAATTTCAAAAAAAGACATGAAAAAATTAGCATACATGGAGAAAAAGCTGCCCCCATGGCTGTACCTTATTTTTGCCTGTACATTTGGTTATTAAAGTAAAAATAATTACTTTTCAAGCAAAAATCTACCATGTCAACAATGAAATTAGAAAGGACCATCTCCTAGAAAATACTTAATGGCTTCTATTCCGTCCTAATGTTTAATAGTTGTATATAAACTCTTAACATCAAGAACTAGCCAATACTTATTCCTATTCCAAACTATAGGAGAAATTTTCTTTAGGAGATCAAAACTGTCTTGTACGTATACAGGACACTTCTGAACATAAGGCAACAATACTTTATGTAATACCAAACCAATATTATGTAAAAAATACTTGCTGGCCGAAATTATGGACCTGCCAGGGGGATTTCTCTAAGCATTGGTGTATTTTAGGCAGGCAAAAGAAAATAGTTTTTTCACTGTTTCTGTTAAACAGTCTATCTTTTACATCCTTCTCAGTGAAATAGCCTAGCCTTACACTTTTATCTAATATTTTTCATAATCGGTTAAAGCTTATTCATATTCTTTCCTATCACATTTCTCATACACCTCAACATTCTCCAGATGATCCATGCACATTCCATAATACTGTGTTACATTCATAACCACTATCTTATTTCCTTTATCATCTTATTTCCTTTATCTGCTGGGTTTATTATTAACTCCTTTCTGTTTTGTAATATTTTTAATGCATGCCATTCTCTTGAAGTTAAATTATAACACACACTATCTCTATTTTTTGTGACATTGTCACAAATACTCTCCCCTCTGAAGCCTATCATTGAGCTAAAATGTGATACAAGTACATTGTCAAATGGGGGGAATATATTTACTTATTACAGGAATAGTAGACACATCAATTTTACAATAATCACTTAAAACTTCAGTTTTATTCTCATTTCTATTAACCTGGAACATTTCTTCAACATTTTCACAACATGAAAAAAGCTATCATTAGATTCATTATCAACTAATAACATATTGTTGATAACTGCATTACCTCTATCTGTTTGCATGGCAAAATAATTTCTTAAATGCAATTTACGGATAAATCTATACATCTCCTGCTTTACTACATGGCCCCTCGGTATTACCGTGGGCACAAATTTCAGTCCAAGGTTTAAAACTGCCACTTGTTCTTGTGTTAAACTACAATTTGATAAGTTTAGAATGCATAGAAGTTATCTTTTTTAAAGATCCCAGTTCCAGTTGTTTTTTCTCTGTTACTATCTTTGTTACTTCTAGTAAAGTTGGTTTAGACTCCGATTTCCATTATCTAGTTATTGCTTTTTGGCAGCCATCGTAATTAGACTCAGCAAGACCTTACTATGTCTAGGCAAATCCAATTCTGTATCATAGCTCAAAAAATCATTTCCCTAGTCACATCAACTTGCTCCTCACCCAACATCTCCAACAGAGCAGTCTGCAAGGAATCTTTAAAATCACCCAGCACATTGCACTACCAGAAAAGATGTTCCCGGTTACCTTTTTCTCCCCATCACAGCTCCAACATTTGCTGTCTACCTGAGGAAAGGTTCTCTGCAACCTGCTCGGGGTATAAAAATATATATGCTAACACTTCCAAATATGCAAAAAATCTAGGATAGGATCTTTGCCTGGGAGACATACATATATCCCCCATTGTTTCTTTGTGAATTGCTTATCCAATCTATCTTCCCAATTCTTCCTAACCTCTTCTGATTGATTCTTATAGTTATCATGCAATATTTTATATGCTCTACTAATTATTCCTTTCATAGCAGCCACTTCTGTTCTAGATTCCACTAAGAACTCTACCAGTGCTTTCTCTTTGCCTGTACTCTGATATCACTCTTTGATATGGAAGGCAATCTCTCACCTGCAGTCCAAATATGTTCTTCGCATCTTCCCACTCTATTACCTTTTCCTGTCTAGTTATTTGCTCCCAATACCTGGGTTTCTTTGCCAGTTTTCTCCAATTATTCTGACCTCATCCAAAGCAAGTCCTCTGAACTCTTAATTCTCACAGACCCATCTCCATTCTTCTTCAACTGGCCAATGTATCACAACAGATTATAAATCAACCATCATCCACAACTGTATGGCTTACTCGGTAATGAACAGCATGACTTTTATAAGGAGCATAGCACAACCATGGACCCAACTATGAACACTGTCTTTATATTTATGGATAACAGTGAGTTTAATGGGTTTTTGTATCCAGATCTTACAAAGATGTGTAACCTCTTCCTCCACAAATCTGGTGTTATATAAATTTGAAGTGTATGGACTTCAAAACAATGTATTAAACTAGTAAAAAAGTTCTCCTTTTATATAACAGCTGACCCATGCGATTCCAGTCCCTCCACTTGATTACACAATGATGGACTGCAGGGGATTTGGTAACTTGCTCTGTGTTTATAATCAACAATTTAAACCTAGACATTAAGCCAATTCTCTACAATGATGATTTGGACACCTTAACCCCTGCCACACACCTACAGTAAATTAGTCTACATCAGGACCTCTGTAAGGCACTATGCAATTCTTCAGCACAGAACTTGAAATGAACTATAAAGAGGACCGAATCTATGTTACTCAGCATTCATCAAAACTGTCAGGTCTTCAAAGATTAATTAGTACTTCCTTATTATAGTGGCCCTGGTGATATAGTAACACAAACAGTAAATAAGGCGATTAATCCAGTTTCAGGTGAGTATTTTACTTTGAATTGCAGTGATCCAGAGTACAACTGAGGTTCCCTGGCATTGGTCCTGCACACTGTACCAGGCCAGTTGGTCCGGCACGTATCGTCTCCTGTACTTGAAGAGTGTGGTTGTGATGTAGGTAGGGAGATGGATGGGAAACTCACTTAACTAACAATTTTGAGTGCTGCTGTCATTGTACATGCTGTATTCACACACAACCATGGCCTGGCTACTTAAAGTAGGTGGCTGCATCCACACTGCAGAAATGGGTTTGGCCAAGAAAATGAAAAGCGACCTTTCCTCAGGTATACATGTCATGTGTCTCGATAATTGCTCCTGATTTTGTCACACTTTACATTCCCCCCTGCCGAGCTTTACACTCCAATTAATAAATGCAAAAGTACAAATGCAGTCACTTGTTTATGTTGCCAGGTAAGGAAATACACCCTACCTGCAAAAGTTCATTTTAACTTTGGGTACCAAAGCAGGTGGACCACACCTTATTTCTTAAGCAGAATGTTACCGATTTGCCAAGGTCATTTTGAATTTCATCAAGGCTGCTATAATAAGGAAGTACCGATTAGTCAGTCAAGGGTTGTACATTTGAAAATCACTATAATGAGCAAGTTCTTAGGTTTGTTTCTGGATTTGACATTCTCTTTTTCAAGATACATACACAAGCCGTTTGTAAAGTAACCTCCTTACTTGGAACCTGCTTGAGAAATAATGCATTTTTAACAAAGGTAAATACCTTTAGTAAATGTTTACAGATTCTTAGTTTTGAGAATGCCCTCTGCAGCATTACTGAAATCTCTTCTTACATCTGAATACTGTCACAGGGTGCTTTAAAGGAAAACAGATTTATGATGCAGTCACTACACAGTGAACAATGTTACATTAATCTTCTCAAAAGCAAGCCTGCCTCCCATTAATCAGCAGTCTACCTGCACAATGATCTGTAATCTCAAGTCAGGGCACTGACACTCCATAGCCTGGAAGCTTAAATTCTACAGACAAATAAGAAAACCTACAGTGGGTGTCGGCTACTACTTCACGGTTACTGACAACAGTGCTCACTAACCTGCAGCACTAAAACTTTTAACATTTATACATCCAGAGCTTTGAACAAATGACCCATCAGAAACAAAACTGTTCTATCCTATAACAAGTATATGGAAGCTGAACTCTGTAAATGCACTGGGGAAATGACTAACAAAACATTATGTTATGTAACATGAGACATTCCAAATTATACAACACTAAATGAGAACTTGTTTAAAGAGTGTCTAAAATCAAGGAAACATTCCAGCAGTTTTACCCGCATTGTCCATGCTGCCATAGAGCATGCTTTGCTGCAGGCAGTCAATTCAACTTGAATCTTTCTCCTCTGTGTACTTCTATTTTCGTTCATTCCCATTTGTAAATGTACTTAATTTGTGCAGTATATGCTGTGACAAAGGGGATATTGCCAGCACAGCTATCTGGAATTGTGTAAATAATTATATAATTTGTGAATATCAACATGATTTATGCAAGATGCTTGTGTTACAAATGTATTAGAACTGTATGCCATGTGTATATCAAACTGCTGGTACAGAAGTGTGTGTTGAAAATGTTTTTGCAAAGTGCTATTTGAAATGTAACCACAGTGTTACTGGAATAGAACAGAAATGTACATGCACTATTGTAACTATTTAAATGTATATATTTTAACAGTGGAAACTGGAATACAGGAGGTTAACTTCAGAAAAACAGCTGATATTAAATTACTTTATAGTTACGCAACAAAAGATGGTATCTTTCAGTTTTCATTGCAGCTACAAACAGAGTCTGTGCTGAGAAACTTTCTGTATTGTCTTTGGAGTGAACTAATTACTACCTCTGGAAGTATGAAGGAATGCAATTGTTTTATGACTTCCAGCATCTGCCAAAGTTCTGGGGTCTATGTATTTTCATAGGTAGATGCTAAATACAGCCAGCTTCCAGCAGTGTTTTTTTTTTTTATTTCAACATTTGTTTATTTTAACATTTGTTTACCGGGAAAGTCCAACTTAGAACAAAGCCTATTTTCAGGGGAGGCCCGGGGAGAAATGCTCCAGACACGTCTTTGTTATGTGGGAGGAAACCAGAGTACCCAGAGAAAACCCACATGAATGCAGGGAGGACATGCAGACCTGCACAGAAAGCACTCCAGCTGAGAATTAAACTGGAGAACCTCTTGCTGTGAGGCAACAATGCTACTGCTGCATCACTGCACCGTCCAAAGGGTTCACTTGGAGTATAGTCAGACAACAAGAAATTGTGTCATTCTGCAAGCTATCCCAGCAGTAATATTAATTTGAGAACTCAGAGAGAGAGAGGCAGAGAGAGAGTGCATTCTGTATTCTGTCTTGGACCCAACAACAACTAAAGACCACCCATTCAGTAGGTTACTAGGAAATAGTAGACTTATATAGTCGGGAATATAGCACAGCTTAGTTTAGATATTTTTCTTTATTTTAGAAGGTCTTACAATGTTGTTTTAAATACTTCCTGTGGTTTTGAACTCTGATGTCACTGTGAATACACATGGAATATTTTCTTGTTCTTTTATTTATTATTAAATATTAGTTGAACACACAACATAGTATGTTGCTTTAAAAGTATATAGCGTAATTAGTGTAATTAAACTGTATAAGTGCTAGGATTGGTTAGTTTGAATTTGTTGAGGGAATACAAGCACTTAATGTGGATTAGTTTTTTGTCTGATGAAGCAATGTTGATCATTGCCTAAGCGCTTAAACTTTTTCATTAAACTAGTGGATTTTTTACTGCTGCTGCGTTATTTTGTTCAACTATTGTGACGACTGCATTCCAGTTACCTTCCATCTGGGTTTGTGTGTTCAACTAATTGCATCACCATTTGGGACTGCCTGAGCCTGTTGGGATATATTACCTTTATTATTAAATATATTTAAACCTTTCATCATGGCTGATCTGTCTAGAGATATTTACATTTTGAGAGTACTTGCATATTTATTTGGTGATACTGTGTTGGCCACTCAACAGCCTTGCTCTTTGTCAACCTATCATTTGTATTAAATTAATATTACAGAGTAAGATTGGACATCATTTAAGGGCCTTGAAGTATCTGATGTGTTGACTGGTGGCAGTGAAAACTACCTTATAGTCTGGGCAAAAGGGGGCATAGCTAGTAAACCTGTGCCAGCCCTTCCCGTGTGTGTAAATCAAACCTCAAAGAATGTGCGTCACCTACCTGGGCAGGGACACAAAGCACTGGTTGGACAAAAAGGGTGCAGGAGGTCTTGGCTACTCAGCTCAGATCTGAACTCTATAGCTGTGCCAGTGGGGAGTCTTATTGGGGATGTGGAGAAAAGAGGTAGAGACCCGTCCTGGACTGACTGTGGTCTCTGTGTGCTCTTAAGGGAAATTGAACTTGATGTACAGAGCTGCATGTGGAAATACTGTGTGTATACCTATTATCTTCCCAGTTAACATCCCCCACTGTTGCCAGTGGTGAGGATTGAGGCTCTTTGATTGCTGGTTCAGTAGTGGGTTGTCACATATGCTATTTGTATACAAATTTTTATTGTGACTACATTACAATAACTAGGTTATGAATAAAAAAGGAGGCTCTTGCAGTTAAATTTATATGCTAACACTTGGTTGAATCTAAAACTGCATCAGGGCACAGCAGTGGTATGCTACACTGAAGTATATCATGCCCCATAGCACAGTAACACAGAAATGCACTGAAGTGTGTGGGTTACCCCAATGCTCACTGACAGTGCATGGCACAGAACTGCAAGCTACTCCAAGGTACACCAGTGGTCTACTGCACTAAATTGTGGGTTATCCTAGTGCACAGTGACAGTGCATGGCATTTCAGTGTTAACTACCCCACTGCACAATGATAATGCACAACACTTAACTGTAGTCTGCCCGAATGCACAGTGATAGGGTACTGCACTGAAATGTTAACTGTCCCATGGTGCATTGACAGTGCACCTCTCTAAATGTATGTTGTCACAAGGCACACTGCAGCTGAACTGAAGTTTAGGCTGCCCCAATGAAGACAGTGTGTGTGGTGCACTGAAATACAATGTGCTCAAAGGCTCACTGGATGTGCACTTTACTGAAATGCAGGCTGCTCCAGCTCATTGCAGATGCACAGCACTGAACGTAGGCAGCATCATGACACTGTACTGATGCACTGCACTGAAATAATGTAGGCTGCCTTGTGGCACAGTGGCACTGAACTGCAGGCTGTTCCACAGCACAGTGCCATTACACTGTACCAAAAAGTGGGCTGCCCCACTGCACAGTGACAGTGCAGTCTGCCTCATGGCATAGTGAAAGTATACTGCAATGAAATCCAGTCCACCCATGGCAAAGGAGTGGCATGCAGCACTAAAGCAGGCTGTTCCATTTCGGAGGTAGGTTTTGATGAAACTGGAGTTAATTATTCTGCTTTCGTACAACTGGATATTACGCTGACTGTGAATATTAAATAGAGAGGGAAGTTAGATTTCTAAATCAAAATGGGGGGCATACTGATACTGAAACTGGTGCAGAACCAGCCAACCCCTTAAGGTGAAAGATGCACAAATCACAAAAAATTGCAAGAAAGAAAAAATATTATACATCCTTTAAAGTTCATGGACTCTGAACCCATTCCAAAACAGAAGCCGCATCTCGGAATGAACTTAGCAGTACAAAATAATACATTCAAAGAGTTTCGCCGATTTTTTATAAATATTGTTACACTACTATTTTCCATTTGTAGCACCTTCATAAATTATAAAGATCAGCTTAAAAAGCTTCCATCAGAAACTGCAAAGCTAGACAAACATCACATGAAAAGGAAAAAAAAAAACCCGATACAAAATAATTTAGGACCAAATGAATCAAGATCTTCCATTTCACAGCATTAAGGAAAATAATGGAAAAGTACTTCACTATAGTGTGTTAAAATAAATTTACAAATGTGCCACTCTTCTCTAAACATGCGAGTCTAGTTAATTTCAGAAGAACAGAATAAGAATATACAGAAAGACCAATTCCACAAGGCTTGCCCTCTGTATAAGTAACTTACTCAGGTGTAAGCCTGCTTTATAGACAGCCATTACATATACCATTTCATGATGATGCCAATTTTGTTTTCACTTCCCAATCGGACTCTACTCTTTTATCAGAATATAAACCACATTAGAGATCACACATTTTGAAGAAAATGAAAAACCTTCAAAACTTAAGACAATGAAATGTTTCAATCAAGAATTATAGCTCAAATGTTAATGCAAAACCAAAAAATGACTCTTATTTTTCTACAAAGAAGAAGAAACTTGAGAAGTACACAGACTGAAAGGATAAAAACCTCAAGGAGCAGGTATCAGGGTGGGCTTAACGCCTTTCATGGACCCCATGCCAACTTATGCAGAAAGGCTCAGTAAAGTACAGTTGCATTAGTAAACTTACCATAACAATAGATGTTCAAATGATCACTGCTGCCGTAGCCTAAGCAATATGGGTTGTACCCTGCATACGACATAACAGCCAGCCAGATTCCAACGCTTTCAGGGCACCTTCCACACTCCCAAAACATTAGTAATTTCAAGCTGAGCTAAAAGTAAGGTGTAGGCACCAAACCCTCAGAGCTTTCATGCCAATAGAGAGAGGGAGATTAAAGCACTGGGAGGACAATGCTAGGAAAATAGCAACAGAGAAAGACAACACCCTGGCATAAAAAAATGTAAAAATAATAAGGGGGGGGGGTGGAGGGAGGGAATGGTCACTGCAGCAGTGATTACTCAAACATATACTGCTAAGTTTACTTACTTCTGTTCCGTGTGTTCTTCATAAGATCACTGATCACCACTGCAGTTGCTTAAGCTATATGGGCAGATTACCACAGTTTATAAACTGAAAGGGAGGAGGAAGAAAGATGAGGAAGCCACTGGAGAATGGTCCTAGCAAAGCCTGCTGTAGACCTGGAAAAGGAATCTAGTTTATAGCTCTTTGTAAAAGTGTGCACAAAGGACAAAGTTGCTGCTTCCAAACCTCTCCAAAATGCCACATATGAAGCCAAGACCTGGAAGAGTGAACCTTGACCCTGTCTGTCTCGAATGTGGTGGGTATAACAAAAGTAACAGCATGTAACAGCATGGATGAACTATTTTGAAATAGTCTGTTTTGACACAGGTTGTCCTTTTTTCTTATCTTCACAACAAATGAAAAAAATGATCAGAAGTTCTGAAAGATTTTATTCTGCCAAGATAGTACTCAAGTTGTATGTGGACATCCAAGGTATGGAGTATCATTTTTTTCCCCTCATTTTTAGATTCTGGAAAGAAGACAGGGAGATGGATAGCTAAAGGTAAACGAGGATATCACTTTTGACATAAATGACGTATTAGTTATTAAGGAAACCCTATCTTTGTGGAAAATGAGATACGGTTGACTCACCATGAATGTTTGCAACTCAGATACTCTTCTTGCAGATGTCAAAGCAATTAGTAAGATTGCTTTCCATGTTAAAAACCTCAATACAGCCTGATGAGCTGGTTCAAACAGTGAGTTAGTTTTCTAACACAAAATTAAAATCCCAAGGAGGAGCCACCTGTTCCCTAGACGGCTTCATATGCAACACCCATATCAAAAACATTCTCACATGAGCTTGTACTGAAAGAGAGGTCTTTGTGGGCAGATATGCTGAAATGGCAGAAAAGTGAACCTTGACTGAAGAGTATGACAGGCCATTGGATACTCCAGTACCAGAGAAACACTAGCCCTGCATTGTAATGGTTATTTTGTTGGTACCAAATGGAAAACCTCTTCCATTTGCTATTACATGACTTTGCAGAGGCAGGCTTTCTTGCCTTCATTAATAGGTGCTGTGCTTCCTCAGAAAAGAGATGCCTAAAAAGGTATCAATATTTTAATCATCCAAACAGTTAACTGTAGTTTGGGGTTGGGATGCATCACCCCCCTTCACCTTGTGACAATAAATCCAGTCTGCAAGGAAGCTTACAGTAATTACCCTGACTATTTCCAAATAAAGGCAGAACCACTGTTGCCTGGCTTAGGAGGAAGTCGCCACAATTATCTCTGGGGAGTTCTTCTGACTCTTCAAAGTTTGGAAAAGGATACAGGAACATTCCCGTCCAAAGAAAAACATGCATTTGTTTTCCAGGCCTAATTGCACAGAATCCTGTAGCAGAATTTTGCCAATGGATAGTTGTGAGTATAAGCAAACAGATCTATTTGAGTGGTTTCCCCAATGCTGGATCAATTCTAGGAAGAATCTCGGATTCAGTTTCCATCTCCGAGAGTCTATTATGGTCCTGGTCATCTTGTCTGCTACACAGTTTTGCTCTAATGATGTACAAGATGCCGGAGGATAAGATTGGTTTCCCCTTTGTTTGTTTACACATTACATTACTGTTGCACTGTCTGTAAACACTAAGAAGTCCCCCCTCCCCCCGGGGGGGGGCAGATGGAGAGAATTTACAACAACTAAAGTCTGTTTTATGTTTGTGTGTTTTGGTTCCAAAGACCCTGCACTTTTATCCACATAGACCCTACTCCCTAAGCAAAGTCTGCGACAGACTGTGCTGAAGAAGGAAGGGAAAATGGGAGCCCTAGATTTTTAGAAATTTAGTATCTCCATCACAAAATCTCCCCTTTCATAAATCCTAAACCTGGAATATGAAATATCAGAGACATTGATGCTGGAACCAAAGAGATATCAGGTCCGAATGGAGACACAAGTCAGCAAACAAAGGAGAGTAGTACTGCTGAAAATGAATTTACCCTCAAGTCTTGGTGAGTACCTTCATGAGGTGGACCCTGTTTTTCACAAAATCTCACCAAGACGATACTAATATATAAACTGTATTTTCTATAGCATATATCATGGACAGAAGTAGGTTAAAAAAAAAAAAAAAAAAAAAAAAAAGAGAGACAGCTGGGTGCACAAGACCCAGGATAAAAAAATGCCCAATCTTGGTAGGCCAGGAGCCAGGAATGGAAAAAATGACAGTGTAGAATCCTCAAAATATGCAAACATTCCTACAATGGGGCTGGGCTAAGCCCATGGGGTGGATGCCCCCCCCCCTTTTGTAGAATGAAGTAGCAATCCACAAATATTACAAAAACTGATAGGCCAAAGAAAAGCCATAAAGGCAAAAGAGTGGATGATTAAGAATAAGAAAGAAATTATGCATTGTTACTAAAACTCAGAATTTCCAGACAGAAGTTAGAGGAAAGAACAATACTTCCACAATAAAAACTGTCAGAAGCCTCAAATAATAATGTGCGTTCATTAATACAACAGCGTTGTGAAAAAAACTGTACAGACCAAGAAACTCTGACCTGTTTGGAAAAAGAAAATCTGAAGAAGGGTGAAAATATAAACAACAAAACCTAGAGATTTTTGAAAAGTATAAAAAAGAAATATAGACATGGGAAAAAAGAGATTTGATATGGTGCAATATCTATGCAAAGTCGAAAACTAAATTAATCAATACAAAAAAAGGCAACCCCAAAGATATTCGAAGAAAAATACAGGCAAAGGCATCTAGATACAGAAAATTTCACAATGAAAAATATCACAGAGAGGAAATGTAAAAAACAAAGATTAGTAAAGCAGAAGTTGAAAAATAGAAGCCGAAGTTATGGAATGCCTGCAAAGTGAAGGATTTGGTGTAGAAGGTCTAACACAGGTTATAGCACAGCATTACGGAATAAATCCCCAAAGTAAGAAGAAATAGCAAGATCATGAGACATTTGGAGGAGAATATGGACATGGGAAAGAAAAGAGAGATTTAATATGGTGTAATATTTATGCAAAGGAGAAAGCAAAATTAATCAATACAAAAAGACAAGCACCGAAGATATTTGAAGAGAAATACAGGCAAATGAATTCAGACATGGGAAACTTTACAATAAAAAAATAAGACAGAGGAAAAGTAGAAAAGAAGACTAGTAATGGAGACGTTAAAGAAATAGAAACTGAGGTTCCAGAGTACCTCCAAAGTGAAGGATTCAGTGTAGAAAATCTAACTCAGAAAGCACCACAGCAGGCTAGAGCAATAGACATCCAAATTAAGGAGAAACCAGTGGAACAGGAAGCAACTAGGCACTTACCATATGAAGATATTTTGGAGCCTTCCACAGAAACCAGTATAAATGTTCATTTGAAGCTGGACAGCAAGGTAAGGAACAGGAAACTGTGGCAACTCTGACACCAATGTTGAGGAGTGATAGACCTGTGAGTTTCCATGTGACAGAGCAATGGATGGCACAGGATAAAATTGAAGAGAATGTGCCATAGGAAGATGCTATAGCACTCCCTACAGAATGCCCGCAGGAAATGGAGAACAAAGAATGTACTCTTAGTTTAGAAGAGAAGGAGCTAAGAGAAGAGCTGCTTGATTTAACAGAGACAGACATATTAAGGTCAATGAAAGAAATAGATTGCAGAAGGTCAATAAAACCCAAAAACTCAGAAGTGTTATAAAATAAATGAGCACAGTAATTAAGACTGTCCATAGAGATCCATGCAATATAACAGAAGTAAACAGGATATATTACTGTGCAGCATAATTAACAGGTAAAATTCTACCACAAGAATACAGGGTAGTGAGGGAAAGGAAGGGGAGAAATCAAATACCACCATAAAAGTATCAAATAGAGAAAACTAAAAAGCAATTAAGACAAAAAGTGTCACTGCTAGAAGAGTATACAAGAGGGAACAGATCAACAAAAATACTCAAAGATAGATGTGATAAAAGCAATGCTCAGTAGTACAACGGATTAGGATCTATCTTGCACTATTGCAAATAATAAACTAAAATGTCAGCACAGACAGAAAAATTTAGAAGATACACAGAGAAATATAAAGTAAAAGTACAAAATAAGCAATTTATTGATGACCCCAAAAAGTTCTATACAGAATTGGGAAACAAGGCAAAAGGAATTGAAAGACCACCAAAAAATAAAGAAATAGATGCATTTTGGAGAAATACCTAAGAAAATCCTGTGGAACACAAAGATGCTAAATGGATAGGAGTAAATGAAAGAATAAGAAGTTCAAATGTACAGGATATGAAATGGGATGAGGTACCTGCCAGAGAGATTCAGATAAAGTTAAGAAAGGCCTCCAACTGGAAAACCCCAGGCCCAGATGCACTACCTAACTTCTGGTTAAAAATATTAATATCTTTGCAAGATGATTTAGCCATGATTAAGAACTATTTATATGCGCACCCCAAACAGACACCAACCTGGTTAAGAGGAAAAACAATGCCCTAATTAAGAGTGAACTTGCAAGTTATCCTAAAAATTATAGACCAATAAATTTCCTTCCAACAACATATAAATTGCATACTGAAATTGATGCCAACAGAGGTTATAGTCATTTAGAAGAAAATTCAATTGTGGCAACAGAACAAAAGGGTAATAAAGGAAAGTCATATGGAACAAAGCATCATCTGTTGCTAAATAAAATCATAATGGAGAACTGTGAAAAGGGGAAGAATCTAAGTATGGCAAGGATTGACTACAATCCTTGGATTGCCTTGTTTCCCAATTCTGTATAGAACTTTTTGGGGTTGGGAGGGTGGCCTAATGGTTAAGGTGTTTGCCTTACAAACACAAGGTGCAGGGTTTGAGTCTCACAAGGGATAATTGGCTAAGCTTAAAATGGCTCGCATGGGCAGTTAGATTAGTACTAACCTATAAACCTATGAACAAAAAAGCATTTGATAGTATCCCATATTCATGGATAAAAGAGTGCTTAAAAATGTACAAGATACACCCTACAATGATCAACTACATTACAGTGACCATAAAACAGTGGCAAACCACTTTGAAATTAAGCCATGATAAAGGGTACATTATTATTCCAGGGATAAAAATTCAAAGGGGGATATTCCAGGATGACTCCCTGTCACAGTTGCTATTCTGTCTTGCCCTTAACCCTTTAAGATGTCTACTTAACAGATTAGGTCATGGCTATAATTTAGCTCCTAGAAAATAAAGTGTAAAGTCCTCAGATCTTCTAATTGTCGATGACTTAAAACTGTATAGCTCCTCAGATGAGGAATTGAAAGCCCAACTGCAAGTAGTCAAAACTTTTTCAGATGATGTAAGAATGTCATTTAGTCTTGATAAATGTGCAAAAGCAACCTTTAAAGCAGGAAAACTGTGGCTCCAAGAAAAGATCAGTTTGGGACAATAATGGAATATAAAAGAACTTGAGCAAGACGGAATGCATAAATACTTGGGAACTGATGAAGAACCAGCAATAAAACGTGAACAAATGTGAATAAAACTTGGTAAAGAATATTTTAGAAGACTAAAATTAATCCTGAAAAGAGCATTGACATCAAGGAACAAAATTCAAGCTATAAAAATCAATTTGTTTTTCCTGTCCTAACTTACAGTTCTGGAGTGACTGGCCCAAAAACGTGTTGGACAGATTAGACAGGAATACAAGAAGGATGCTTCATGTTCACCACATGATTTATAAAAAACAGTGCATACCAAGATTAAATATTCCCCATTCTGAAGGGGGTATGGGCCTCCTTGAAATTGATTACATGCATAAATTTGCAATCATGAGACTGCACACATCTGCTGACCTCGCAAGACACAAATTTTTTTGTGTGATGCAATTTTTTGTGTGATGCAGTTTTGGCGCCAATTTTGGTATTTAAAGTACCCAGCATTAATTATCTTTGTTCTGATGAAGTCTGCTAGTCAGATGAAAGCGCTTAACCTGTCTGTTGTGGATACTTTTGTGTTTATTTTTTGGCAATAAACAGATTTTCACTGTCCGAGCCGAAGTGTTATTGCAGTAGATCTAGTATCAGACTGTTTTCTTCATTTACGGTGTTGCTATTGGTGTGGAGTAGTGGTCGTGTCTGATATGGATATCAACAACGAGGATTCTCAGGCTTTATTGGACAAGGTGGAAATTGCCAAAATTCATTTGGAGATTACAGCATTAAAAGAGGAAGTGACTCGGTTGTTAGAACTTGTGGGGCGTACCTTTTCTGCCTCAATTTCGAATGGTGATGCAATCACTAGGGACAAGCTACAATCTACGTCAGCTGGTGGGGACGTCCTCCGTGTTGGTAAAGAGGCGGACATTATTTGTGTGGATGTTAGTACCCAGATAGAAATACCGAATGGTCAAGGGAATCGTGCAGATGACGGTATTTTGTCACCACATGAACGTTTTTACAGTCGCAATAAGGATTTAAACATCAGTAATCCTTCAACGGATGATTTTACCTTTGACTTCAGTCTTTTTCATGTGCATGACGACGCAGAGCGGATTGGGCTCACCCCAAGCGTCTGCTGCCCGTCAAAACTTACTCAGCTATTGCTAGGACTCAAGGAGACAAAACTAAAGGTACTGATTTATCAACCAAATATTCTAGTCCCAATATTAATAAAGGAGGTCACAACAATATATTAAAAAAGTTTAAGACTAATGGCATGGATAAACCAAATGGTGATGAGATGAATGGTTATTTGGATCGATTTTTGAACAACGATTATGACTTTGATAAGCATGATAACTATGATGCGTGTCATACTAATGAACAGTATACAAGTGATACCAAAGCAACTGTTAAGGATACAATATATACCTTGGGCAAAAAATTAATAGCTATCAAAAATTTAAAGATTGAAAATGCTTATTTTAGTAAATGTATTGCATTACAGATTGTTCCTAAAGGTATTAGATTTTTCAAAGTACCGATGGGGCTGGAGTTGAATAATGACAATGACAATATAGTGGAGTTTAATAATTTGTTTGACAGTTTTGGATTTAGTTATATTAGATTGTTGAAGAAAAATGATGAAAAACTGTCTCGATTAGTAGAAGTGGACAAATTAAATTTTGAAATTATTAATAATGATATGTTCAGCCAGTGGAAAGATTTGTATGACAAGCAGTTTACAGCAGCCGATCGCAAAGCAGCTAATATTTACGATAGGAAAAATAGCAAAATTATTTGTGATGTTGAACAATATGCTAATTACAGGGCATACATTTGGCCCAAAAATCATCAGATAGAGGATGAGGATAGGCATTTTAGAAATGAACATAGAAATATAGGTAGGGACTCGAATTTTTAAGGGGGCAGGTTTTATCACCCACCAAAATATACATATGCGCAAGGGAACAGGAGAATGAGATAAATAGGTCAAAGGATGAAGCATGTGTATATGACACCATCACCATAACTTCAGACAATGGACTACATGGTTTTAGTACAGATTATGCCACTAATTTGGGTAATGAACAAAGTAATGAATTAGGGGTACAGATAATCATCAAGATATTTTAGTTGATACAAGTGGAATACAGGGTAGTATTGGAAACAATATTATATACACCAAAAAAGGATTTAATGTGTTCAATTATACTAGTCTTGATATATCTGATGAATTTTTTAGGGCGTTTTCGAAAGGTATGAAATTTATTCCCACAGTAAGTTTTAATTTAGTGGATACTATTTTAGAAGTGAGATTATTTTGTAGGAGGCTAAATTTAGCTATTCAGTTTCGACAAAATAATACTGATAGTATAAATTTGGTCCCTAAAGGTCTCAAAACGAAGAGTACGTATATACCCCAAAGTAATATGATGGTGGCGAATTTTGAAAAAATGGTTTGTAACATTTATAGATTTAACAAAACATATAGGACTGATAAAGGTATAAAAACTGGTATTCAGGCCAATCTAAAAGTAGATGAATGTAAATGTTTACTGAAATTTGTGAATAATAATGTGGTAAGTTTAATGAAACCTGATAAAGGGGGAGGGATTGTGTTATTTAACAAAATGGATTATATGAATGAAATTTACAATATCCTGCACCAATCTGGAAATTATGATGCAATTTCTCTTAACGAAATCAACATTGGCTACAAGCGTATTGATTTGGCATTAGAAGAATATTTGTTAGATAATAGGATTACTATTGAGATCTATCAATTTTTAAAGGAGGAATTCCCAATTTTAGCCACGATTGTTAGAATTCCCAAAATACATAAAAATTTAACACCCCCCCCCTTTGACTTATAATTTCAGGGAGCAAATCCAAAACCTTCCCGTTGGGAGTTGCCATTGACAAATGGGTTAAGCCTGTATACAATAATATTCCACACCTTATTAAGGATTCTTGGATGTTCTTAGGGCAGTTGACCTCACAAATATGGAGTAGTAACCTTATTTTTATTACTATCGATGTTGCTGATTTATTCTCGTGTATTCCCAGAGATTTGGGGTTAGAGTATTTCAGCAGCAGTTTAAGGAAACACTCCAGTTTTGAATGGGATAAAATTTGCCTCATTTCAGATATGATGGGGTTAGTACTTGATCATAATTACATCCATTTTGAAAATGAGTTTTTTAGGCAAACTAGGGGTGTGGCTATGGGAGCATCTTGTGCTCCCATATTCGCTAACCTAGTTATGCTGGAATGGGAATCTGAATATTTGTTCAAATCGGAATTTTTCCAGTATATAGTTTATTATACAAGGTTTTTGGATGACCTCTTTGTGTTATGGAATGGGCCTGTCGAAATGGTTACTGAATTTATCAGTTACATAAACAACACAACTGATTTTCTTAAATTTACTTATTCTATTAATGCCAGTGGAATAGCATATTTGGACACATATATTAGTCATGGGGAAGATGGATTTCTATCTAGTATATATAGGAAGGAGACCTTCTCCAATGACTACTTGGAGTATAGTAGTAATCATCCCCCACGTGTTCAAAAATATTTTCAAAGGGCACTGTATTAGGGCTGCCCATATGTCATACACTAGAGGAATTATGTTAAAAGAAGTGGATTTCATAAAGTCAATGTTTACTGTTAGGGGGGGTACCCTGAAACCCTTTTGAATGATGTAGCCAATTATTTTATTAGTGAGTGGGGTATAAAGTATGTGCCCTTATTAGGGAATTCAGGTAACGTGGTCACATCACAAGTAAGGAACTTGAAGGCCGAACCAAGTCACATGGTTTGTGTATTAATGTATTCACCAGTAGTTCACAATATTGAAGTTATTATTAGATAACATTGGAATCTGGTCATAAGAGATGATGATATAACAAAGATATTAGGTATACATCCCAAGATTGTTTATAAGACTGGAGTTAACATCAAGAAGTTATTGGAATCCAATAGTAGTGATAAGAATAGGGGAACCTCACGAACTAAAAAATGCGGAGCTTGTAATCAATGCCATTGTATCAATGAGGCTGAGGGTTGCAAGTTAGACAATTTAAATAGGACGTACATATATAGTAGGGGTGGAAATTGTAATACCAAGTTCGTGGTTTACTTGGCTACCTGTGTAGAATGCAACGCATTCTACATAGGGAAGACTGAGAGACAGTTCAAACGACGTATTTATGATCATCAATATTGTATTAGAAGTAAGGATAAAAAGAACACTTTATATCGACACATACATCATAGCGGAGATACCCATCATTTTAAATTTGCAATCTTCGATATGGTGGGCATCTCACCATATGGAGGGAATACTAAAGCCCTATTGGCTATGAAGGAGAGCAGGTGGCAGATGTTTACTGATGCCACCAGATACCCAGGCATTAATGATTCAATTAGCATCAAACCATATCTAATTATGTCTTAATAGTCAGGGTTGTCTCAATAGATGACATACACACACACACACATATATATATATATATATATGGTTCTACCTGACACACCACAATAACAATTACAAACACAAAACACATCCAAAAACACCACACACAACACAAGCACACACAAAACCCCTAAGGCCCCCCCTAAATAACACCCCGTCCCCCCTATTCCCCACCTACCTACACTACCCCCTCAAACTCCTACCCTACACTCCTAACCCCTAACCTAAACTAACCCCCCCCTATCCTTCCCCCAACCTAACTCCTATACTAACACCACTTTATCCCCTAACCCTAACTCACTTAACCCCACACCCCTCGCTACCCTACTAACCCTAATAACCCACCACCCCCCCCCCCCACCGTCAATCTCCACACTTACCTGCCTGCTCAAGATCGAACGTCGTCACTACACGCATACTCACAGTCAGGTAGAACCATATATATATATATATGAATGAGTTTTTATAGTTATAAACATATGCCTCACATACCTATACCTATATATATTTATATATATATATATATATTTATATATATATATATATATATATATATATATATATATATATATTTTTTTTTTAGGGGTATACCGTATATTATTAGGGATATATATACGTATTCATGATTATTTTATGTTCATTTTATGCTATACTTTTTTATATATAGATGTTTTTATATGCAAACATGTTTATGTATTTATTTGCAGTTTGGAAGCGTTAGTGAAGTTCATTAGTATATATTTCTTTAAGAAGAAAAAAATTTTTGTGTGATGCAGTTTTGGTGCCAGTTTTAGTATTTAAAGTACCCAGCATTAATTATCTTTGTTCTGATGAAGTCTGCTAGTCAGATGAAAGCGCTTAACCTGTCTGTTGTGGATACTTTCGTGTTCGTTTTTTGGCAATAAACAGATTTTCACTGTCCAAGCCGAGGTGTTATTGCAGTAGATCTAGTATCAGACTGTTTTCTTCATATTCCCCATTCTGAAGGGGGTATGGGCCTCCTTGAAATTGATTACATGCATAAATCTGCAATCATGAGACTGCACACATCTGCTGACCTCACAAGACCCAAATGTAGTGAAAGTTTTGAAATGTCCCTGTTTAGTCTAGCAGAAGCATATCAGCATCAAGCAGGAATGGAAATCAAACCAGAAGTAGATGAAATCAGGCAGCAACTGAATATGGCAAAAAACAAAAGAAAGAATATAAGGTGAAGAGATCAGATGAGAAGGCAAGAAATGTGGAAAATGCATAAATATAGTTGCAAGTATAGAAAACTTCTGGAAGAGCATCATGTTGATCAGGAGTGAATGAGGAATGGTTAAGGAGAGGCAAATTCAAACCAAAAGATGAAAGGTTAATATCGGTGGCCCAAGATAGTGGGCTACGTACACGTTAGTTTACAAAATCCATTGAACATGTGGGAGAAACAGACTAATGTACATTTTGTAAAACAGAACTGGAAACTGTCGCACACCTCATTGCTGGCTGTGACATACTAATGGCAGAAGGACTGTACACTGAAAGGCATAATAATGTAGCAAGACTGTTGCACAGGAGATTGTGCAAACATTATGGTACTGAAGTGGCTGAAAAACAGCGGAAACATGACCCACAAAGCATCACAGAAAATGACTGATAAAGTCTACATCACATGCAATCACCCATTACTAACAGTTCAAAAGACAGATGCAAGAAAACCAAATACAGTGGTCCATGAAAAGAAGACAAAAATAACATTGATCACCGAAATCGCTATACCCAGTGACTACACAGTGTCTTGCATACAGGCAGACAAAGTCATAAAATTTCATGATTCTCAGGCAGAAATTAGAGCAATGTGGAAGAAAGATACCCAGACAGTTCCAACAGTAGTAGCAGCAATAGGTCTTACAAAAAAGAATCTGCAATCATATTTAGATATGTTAACAATACATGTAACTCCTTAAGAATTGCAGGAGTCATTGCCAGGCACATTATGGGTACTGCAAAGAGCACTTCAGGCTAGCATCAAAGATTGAAACAATACTAATTTCACAAACTTTAACTGTACTTTGACTTAGGAATGGGGTCCATTCCCGTCATAGGTTCATAGGTTGGTACTGGGCTACCTGCCCGAAGGCATATATTAGCCCAGCCACGTTGTGCGGTATTCACCGCCCCTTTAGTAGTTCCCTGGACCCTTGTACTAGCAGCTAATACCCTTGGCCCCTATCTAGTAGTGCTGTTGGTGTGATCCCCGGTGTGAACTTTCTGTTACCCATCCACTCATCAAGGTTCCTCTTGAAGAGTGATAGTGAGGGGCTTTGTCTTATGTAGATTGGGACCCTGTTCCATAGTAAGGGAAGTCTCTGCGAAGGGAATCTATCCTGCCAGCATGTTCTATTCATTGTTGTGTTGAGGTTTATATCCCTAGAGCGTGTAGCTCGAGTAGATTTGGTTTTGCTAAGATGGAGCATGTTCAACAATTCTGGGTTGGACATGGCTCTGTACGTTAGACAGAGATCGCCTCTGAGAAAGCGGTATGCAACAGAGAACAGTCTTAGCTTTTTCAATCGTGCTGCATAGAGCAACTATTTGAGGCCAGTAATCCTCTTGGTTAGGTACCTCTCTGGTCTCTCCAGCTGCTGGAAATGTCTAGCCAGGTACATTCCAATTGGTGCATTGTACTAAATAATGTGTCTGATTAGCGAAGAGTACAGGGGCACCATTACATCCTTAGATCTTGATACAAACCCTTTCGTGATCAGATGCGTCACATAGAAGGATTTTCTAACCACTTTGGCAACATGGTTATCAAAGGAAAGCTGACTATCTACTTGGGTCCCTAGATCCCTTATTATTTCTTCAGATTTCAAGGGATTACCTCCTATGTTGTAGTTTGTGGGTACTCTGTTTTTTCCAAAGGGGATTACTACGCATTTTTTTTGGCATTTAGCTTGAGACCATGGCTTTGACACCATGCATGTCTCATTTAGACCCTTCTGGTGGATCTCCATGTTGGCCGGAGACTCTATATCACCCAGTTTGCAGTCGTCCGCAAACTTAGTCAGCCACAGCCCTTCTGTGCCTTGCCTGTACTTCTGAGAAGTATATGCCAAACAGGAGGGGCCCCAGGACAGAGCCCTGAGTTACACCACTCGTTAATGGTCTGGATTCGGACATAGATCCCGCTACTCTTACTTTATGGGATCTGTCCGAGAGCCAGTTTGTGATCCATCTTGTGACGTAAGGGTTTATGCCCAGGCTGGTAAGCTTATCAATAATACCTGAATGGGGAATTTTGTCAAATGCTTTAGCAAGGTCAAGGTAAGCAGTGTGTACCTCCTTTCCCTTATCTATAGACTGAGTAACTGTCTCAAAGAAATCCATCAGGTTCAGGAGGCATGATTACCCTTGACGAAGCCGAACTGTGTGGGGTCCAGTGACTGGAGGTTCCCAATCTCTCCATTTATGAGTTCCATAATGATTCACTCCATAGCCTTACAGATCAGACTGGTCAGGCATATTGGTAGGTAGTTCCCAGGGTCAGTTGTGGCCCCACCCTTGTGTAGCGGGACCACCATTGCCATGCGCCATTCTATGGGCACATATCTTGTGGAGAGGCTGAGATTGTACAGGGTATTAAGATGCGGGGTTAATTCCTTTTGGAGCTCGCGTATGACACAGCCTGGGACACCATCTGGTCCCATGGAGGCAGTGTTTTTAGCTTTAGATAGAGCCTTGTTAACCAACGTATCAGTAATAATTGGACATACACAATCCCCTGGAATGGTAATAGGCCCTGTAGGTGGTGAGGGGGGGGGGGATTTGGTCATGGTATTAGAAACCCAAAAGATGGAGCAATTAAAATAGAAAAGTCTTGCAAAATGGATCATGAATACCATATATGCCATGAGGCCCAGAATACCAAGGAATTACCTTGGTGAGATGGAAGTCAGACTAGAAAAACTGAGGAATAGTTGTAAATAGAGATTTTTTTCCTGTAGAAGAAAAGCTGCTTGAATTGAGATACCCAGAAGACACCCCAGGTGACCAATCCTGTGGGGGTGGCGGCAGACAAAACCTTTTTAAGTTCTCTTGGAATCCCAGCCAGTGTAGGTGTTCTCTTACTTATTTGAGAATGCCTGACACTCTGAAAAAGACTGCAAATCAAGCAATCTAAATATGGAAATATGTGAATACAGGTGTGCACCACTTAATGTTCTTCCGCACAATGTCTGACCGCATTTACATCCATACCGTATTGAGTGGATGTAAATGTGATCAGACATTATGCAAACAGACATTAAACGAAGCACAATACAAAGACTTGGGTGTTCACTTAACATCTGCGCCACTTAACGTTCTACGGGATAAAACCTACCTGTACTTTATAGTAGACTATCACAGAGCCATAGTTTGTTCTACCAACTGCTTCACGGGTGTTCACAAACAGTAATGCAGGAAACTGAAAACATGATTCAGATATATAAAATCTAAAGAAACATCTGAAATCTAGAGCTACAGGAATGTCATGATATGCATCTTTTAAATCTAAGCTCACTAGAAAACACAAATAGGAAATCAGTGGTAACAAGTTGGGAACAAACAGCATTTTGAACTTGGGAACCATCACAAACTAATTCAGAAAAGAAAGATCCAAAAATGGTGCCCAAAATTCTGTTTTCTTTGGCATCAGGCGCATCCGGAATAAAACTTTCCTTCCCACTGCCATCTGTAACCTTCATGGATTATTCTCAGAACCTATCTGTCTAAAATAATCCTTTGCCAAGGATTCAGACTTTCTGGAATGATTAAAGGACTGCCAGGGTGGGTAGGGAGACATTGCAAACCCTTCATACAGTCAATTCAGAGTCATCAGACTACCCTTTGTTCTGGGGGGATCCTGCTTTCTTTTTGGAATCTCCATTGCCTTTTAAACATTTGCTTTAAAGCAGCTTGCTAAGACTGATCATTTTGCTTTTTACAGCAAGTTGTGGTGAGAACACTGAATCCCTTGGCAAACTTAAGAGAACGAGAGCTGAGAAATATGAGAGATTTCTTGACTCAGCTTTTCTTTCTCATCACATGTTTTAATGACCTCTGCAGTAGAGGGTCTAACAACTAGTATTCTATCCAATGAAGAATTCAAAATCTCATTTTTGACATCCACAGGGAGGTTTAAAGAACACGGCCATGCAAGCCTAATAACAGTTCATGTGACAGCAGCCCTGGAAACAGCATCAACAGAATCAATCACATTTCAGACAACAGGTAGTCACTTATGACAAAGAAGACACCAAGACACACAAAGTGGATTTATACTCAAAAAAGGAAACAGATGCCAAAATATTCCTAATATTCGGTACTTGCGTATTATCGCACCCAGATTTTTGCGGTAATGCTGGTTGCTTCTATTTAGGTCAAATAGTAGCACTGCAGTGTTATGAAGGTTAGAGACATATGTTCTGTAAAGTTTTTGTACTTTTAGGAAGGTTTATCATTGAAACGGCTCAAAAATAAGGTTCAAAAACAGGTTTCCCCTTTTACCACCAGCATCTCCTGTCAGTTAAGCGAGTCCCATTCTACTGCAAACGTGTTCCTTCCACATGCTGTAGTCGGTGAAGTAGGAAATCTCTGTTTTCAAACCTGTATTATTTATCAGCCGTTTCAATGATGAAGCTACCTAAGTCCACCAAATCTGTTTCTAACCTTCATAATACTGTCATACATCCAAAAAAACAAAAAGGTAATGCCGAAGTAGAAGTAGTCCTTCACCAAAAGGAACTGCAGTACAAAGTAATCCATTCCACAGATCGTACGCTAACTCCTGCACTCCTTTCAGCCCAACACATGTACACACACGCAACCACTGCGATCGCTGAATTCAATGTTTGATGTCTTTAAAGGACGCTACCCACACACCTCAAAATTATAAGTCTTACTAGTTGTTTAAAACCCCCACCGATATCCCCAGCAGACCTTCTGCCAGTCTACCCTTCCATATCACACTTCAGTGAGGTCATTTCAGTAAAAGTGAAGAAAGTAAAAGATGTTGCAAATTCTGGTTGCGATAATATGCAAGTACCTAATATTCTAACAAAAGGCAAGCATAAACTTTAACATACGAGCCTGATAGCTGGAAATTCTAAAAACAAGTGTTGAAGAACAACACACCTTTTCCTTAAATTTATCAAAAGCCTTCATGACCTTGTTAAAAGAGGAGAGAGATTGGTATTAACCAAATGTCTAGCCACAGCTGGAATCAGCAAAACAATACCTGCTGTAGCATATTGGGGATGAATGTATAGATACAAAAACCTCTGCTTTCTTGGGGCAGCAGGCTCAATGTCAAGGATTTTGCTGGCTGTGACAAAAACATCTTCCATAACAGGAACAGTAGCAGGAGCAGGATCTGTAAATACAAGTTGCAACAAATCATAATGTCTTCTGAGGGACTGAAAACATCACTGTTCTCCCATGGAAAAAAAATACTCTTTCTAAAAATAGTTTCAGAGAAAGAGAATCATTCAAAAGTATTGGCAGAAGCCACACACGCAGAATCTGAATTAGAATACTAACGAGAAAACACACACTGTGCTTTCAGAAACATTTTGAGGTTCAAACTATTGAATCTCTTCAGAAAATGAAGATGTTTTTAGAAACAGAAATACAGGAAGGGTCAAGAGAATTACCCCTATCCAGGATAACAAACAGGAGAACACACATGTTTTTTAATAGGAATATTTAAAGTAACTGGCCCATTATGTATTAAAAAAACTTTATACAGATGGACACAGCTTTCTGGGTAAGCATAGTGGCATTCACTGCCTCTTCTCCCAGGATTGACAAGACTGTCACTCCCTTGCCCACTAAGGACACTCCAATAGCCTCACAGGATGTCCCTAACCTCTGGTCCATGGTGGCTGTAGGGACTACACTAAAAGGACCCAAGGAAAAAAAGATGAGTACTCTGAGAATGCAGCTTTGGCCACAGCAGAATGATTCAGCCACACGCGTGACTATCAGTCTGCTGTAATGGCAAAGCCAACTTAATAATCTTTTTGTGGTTGGAAGGTGGTAGAACTGAGGAACCAGTAGGTTGTTCCATGGTTAGCAGCAATAGTGGGTAAAATAGGTATGTCATAATAAAAAGTTAATTCCTTCCCCGATAAAACACAGTAAAAAGCACTTATCTTACTATTGGGGGTTATGGTAGATATTTATAACAAATTTTTCAAAGAAAAAATAGTTTAAAGTTTGTTTTAACAACTTGTTACCACAAAAGTAAAGCTTTTAAAAGTTATATGACAATCGTTAAAAAAAAGTTTCCCTAGCTTAATTTTACAGAAAAGTATGTTTTCTATCACAAAAATTTAAACGGAATGTCATAAAAAGAAAAATGGAATGTTTTTTTCTCTGAAGGGAACTTATCTGCCCAGCAATGGGAAAGCATCAGTTGAGTGTCAAGTCTCTAAAGCCCACAGAAGAGCACTCTTTGGAGGTAGGCAGAGGGATAAGCTGGCTTTTCTAGCCTCTTAGGTTGTCTGCCATATTGGTGCCCCACCTTCTCAGATTTTCATTTGAAGAGGCAAATAAAAAAGGTCCACTCCTTGTACTGGCATACTGGTATTTTAACCAGATAGCCGGATGCATGCCACCTCCTCCCTACCCTAGCTCTTCAGTGGAAGTGCAAAGAAAAAAAAATGTCCACAATCTGGTTGCTGGTGTTCCTGAAATGCAGGACCCAATCAGTTCCTGTTTCTGGCCCTGCCCCCAACTCACCTTCCTCAGATTTGAGTATTAAAAAAAAAGAAACAACTCCTTTTTTTGTTTAAACTGTAGCAAACTGCACTACAGTATTCAGGTTTGACCACAAATGCAATTCTGGCTTTTAACAACTGACACGTACTAAAGAGCAATTAGGATTGGATAGCTGATTGCACCTGGGGCAGTTGCCACATTCACCCTGCCCTAGTTACACTTCTGGTGGCAGGAAAAAACTCTGAAGGGCTTGGCACCAAAACCTGATTTTTAGTCAACTTAGCTCTAGCTGATTAACAATTTAGGTGCACGGAAATTGTCCTGAAAGCTTTGGAAACTGGCCAGTTGTATCCTATACAGGATACAACCCATATAAGCTTAGGCTAACACAGCAGTGATCCTTATGAAGATCAGTTGTTAGCTTTTTGTCAGAAAATTAAAGCATGCACACTTTTTCCTTCTATTTACAAAAAAAGAAAATAAGATTAAGAATGAGAAAGCAGTCCTCTTTCCCTGTTCCAAACAAAATATACAGCAAGATGTGGCAGTTCTACTAAGGCAAATGTTGCTTATGACAATATGTACCAAAACCACATGAAAGAATAAACAGATTTTAATGTCACTGCATCAATGATTCACCATCCAGTTTCTGATTCAATATGCTCCAATATGGAAAGCACTCCGGCAGTGCATAGCTATAATGCTTTTCATACGTGCCAACCACCAACTGAACATGAAAGAACAAATGGCAGAGGTGTATCTATCTACATAGAGGATAAGCTCACCTCAAGGCTGGTCAAATAATATAACATTCTTGAGATACTCCATGTTCAACTAACCATGGGAAAAATCCATTACCATATTCTTGCGAGCTACAGGTTCCTAATCATGAACCAGGAAACCTATACATCATACCTTGAGTTACTTGAATCACTCACCATCCAGCCCAATACCATATTCATGGGTGATTTTAATTACTCTTCCATTAATTGGGAGGCATACATGACCACTAACATGCAGGCCCAAAGATTTCTTGACTTTGTAAATTCAAATGCACTGGAGCAGCTAATCTGCACCCCCACTAGAGGAACAAATACCCTTGATTTGGTACTCACAAATTATTAGACAGTGCTCTCCCCCCAAAGTGCAATGTTCTCACTGGTAAGAGCAAATCACAAAGCGGTTTAACTTTAAATAAAGGTAGAACTAGACCTCCACCTAACTCCAAAAACTAAGAACTTTTCTAATGCACTAGACCCCCACCTAATTCCAAAAACTAAGAACTTTTCTAATGCAAACTATTTCATTAAGTGACGGCATAGCTAGTTTCCAAGCTCCTCTAAACCCAGATAACATAGAAGCCTATATAGAGGTATACACAAAAGCCCTGTACGGCCATAAGTTCATATCTTCATAGGTGTATAACTAGGCTAATGACCCCAGCGGCCCTTTTAAGCTTATCCTTGCATACCAAATCTCTGACAAGTTGTGGTATCCTAGATAAGTGTAGGCAGGGGCAAGGGAGATGAAACATTTACAAGCAGGGGCCGGAGAAGTGAACCATTTACAGGCTGTCTGTGTCCGTTAGAGACATAAGTGCCAAGCCATGAATGACTTTTCTGTTTCCCATTCAAGTTACACTTGAATTGGGTTAGGGAGGAACTCTGCCTCACATGGATGGGGAGCCTGTTCTGGAGAAGAGGTAGTCTCTGGGATACATACATGACTCTCTAGTGGGTCTTATTTATATCACAGGCTAGGTTTAATTGTTTAGAATGGGTAATTTTGGTGCTATTTGTTTTGTGGATATGCAGGAGGTTCATCAGAGTCATGTCTGACAATACACCTTGTATGCCAGGCATGGATCTCCCCCCAACAACCTGTAATAGACATATACAAGGGACAGGGCCTTCAGGTGGTCTGCACAGGACATATTACTTACACCTTGTATTCTTTAGTGAGGAACCTCTGTGGACATTCCAATTGCTGGATATGCCTGGTTAGGTACACACCACAGGGAGCATTGTACTCAATGATAGGTCTGAGGAATGCCAAATACAGTGGAATAATAGCTTCCTTGGACTTAGATGCCATACCTTTTGTTTATAAGTTGCACAACATAGAATGATTTTCTCACTAATGTAGACACATGATGGTCAAAGGCTAGATTCCTGTCAGTGTGTGTCCCCAAGTCTCTGTCTACTGGGTCAGATTTTAGGGGTGTGTTGTCAACATGACAGTTACCAGGGGAAGATGACATCTAAAAGGATACTATAACGCATTTCTTGGCATTTAGTTTTAGACCATGGATATGACACCAGTTATTCGTCTGTGTCAGCCATTCCTGGAGAACATCTGTATTGCTGGGGGATTCAATGACTGCTCCTCATTTACAATCATCTGCAAATTTAGTCAGCCAGAGGCCATTCACATTGGCCTTGCCTTCAGAGAAGTGAATGCCGGAAAGGAGCAGTCCCAGGACCAATCCCTGAGGGACTCCGCTTGTGACAGGCCTCTATGTAGGGGTGAACATTCCCAATTCTAAACTACTGCGTCCTGTCTGAGCCAGTTGGCGATTCACCAGGTGACATAAGGGTTTATACCCAACCTCATGTTTAACAATGCCCAAGTGGAGTATTGTGTCAAATGCCTTGGCCAGGTCAAAGTAGGCAGTGTGAATCATTTTGCCCTCATCCATTGCTTTGGTGACCTTCTCAAAGAAGTCCACCAAGTTAAGTAGGCATGACCTGCCTTTGATGAAACTGGACTGGATCGGATCCAGTGTCTGAAGGTTTCCTATGTCATTATTGATCATTTCCATGGTAATTCTTTACATGGCTTTGCATTTGAAACTAGTCAGACTTATGGATCTGTAGATGGCCCACATTTGTACAGAGGGATGACTGTTGCTATTCTCCATTCATGAGACACGAAGTCTGTTTGGAGGCTACAGTTAAATAGTACTCCAGAGGGCCTGATAGGTCATGTTTCATGCAATTTAGAAAGCATCCTGGGATATTCTCTGGGACCACTCATGCAGTGTTCTTGGCCTTAGAGAGCATTAAGAACCTGTTTCTTAGTGATACAGCAGCAGGAGTTATATTTGATGGTATTTCCTAAGGGAAGGTTGAAGGTGAGAAAGGGGTAAAGTTGAATATGTCAGCCAGTAGGTATGCTAGGTCTTCTGGCTCAGTATAGGTGTCTCCATTAACAATGAGCTCTGCACACAACTGTGTATTGCCTTTGAGGTTGTGCACCATAGCTAAAGAATGCTTCGTGGTTGTCCTTGGACTGGGAGGCCAAATTTACCCCAAATTTGGCTTTGGTGGATTTCAGTTATCCTCTGGGTTGTTTAGTTCAATGACTGTGCTTTTATCCTGCTGCACCTCCTAATTTTCGCCATGTTTTTTCCCCCTTATAAACAACTGCACAGAAACGGCAGTACGAAACTGAAATAAATCCGGGTCAACTCGCAAAAACAAGCCACCCTGGTGGACCCCTGGTTATACAACAAAAGAAAAAATCCTGTCTGGAATTAAGAGGGAATGTGCACAACAGAGCAAAAAGTCCCTCATTAGGCTAAACAAGGAAATCGGAACTAGTAGAGTCTCTGAAAGGAGACTTTGAGGTAAAAATAGGCTCCAAGGCTAAGGAAAACCATAAGGCATTTTTCAGTTATGTCCGCGATCTTAATAGCAGCACTCAATAAGGTGCAGAATTAGCTGCAGACAGCAACATGAGTATTCAGAGAGAAGATACAGCAAACCTGCTGGCTGATAAATTCAGCTAAAATTTCACCTTCCAATCACCCCCAAGACATAACCTCCAGCACCCCCCCCCCACACACAACAATTATCACAAAAGAAAATGTTGCCAAAGTGCTCTCTAAAGCGAAAAACATCGCTTCAATGGGGCCCAATGACATACCACATTGCATCGTAATTGGCTTAAATCATGACCTATCACTCCCATTATCATCTCTACTTAACCACAGACTCCAGACCTGCTTTGTACAGATACAGTGGATAACAGCAACAGTCATCCCTCATGATGCATAAAGTGGGACCATCAACTTGACCCAAGAAATCACAGTTACATACAAGACTAGTCAAACTTATGTAAGGCCATGGAAAGAATCATCATGGACCTGATAAATAATGACATAAGAAACCTCCAAATACCGGGCCAGAGTCAATTTGCCTTTGTCATGGACAGGTCATGCCTACTAAATCTGGTGGACGACTGAGAAAGTCACTAGGGCACTAGGGCCAGGGATGTGGATAAAACAGTGCATAGCACCTACCTTGACCTGGCCAAGGCTTTTGACAATTCTCCACTTGGGTATTATAAATAAACTCTCAAAACTGGGCATAAATTCCTACGTCACCAGATGGATAGCCAATTGGCTCGCTGACAGGACACATATGGTTAAAGTGAGTAAATCCAGATCCAGCAAGAGGCCAGTTACTATTGATGTGCACGGGGCTCAGTGTTGGAACCACTCCCGTTCAGAATATACTTCTGTGAAAACAAGGCTAATGTGGAAAGCCTCTGGATGACAAAGTTTGCCGAATATTGCAAGTGGGGACAATCACTGAATCTCCCAATGATGTAGATATCCTTCAGGAGGGTCTAACTTAAATGACTTGTGCCAGCGTCATGGCCCAAAACTAAATGCAAAAATATGCATTGTCATACCCCATTGGGAGTCAAATACCCCTGAAAATTATGATCTTAACAGCACACCCCTAAGAGTAGACTCAGAGGTGAGAGATCTAGCTACACAGATAGTAGCCTGAACTTTCACAGCCATGTGTACCCGGAGGTGAGAAGTCCTATAAGTAAAGGGTATGGCACCCAGATACAAGGAAGTTATACCATCACTGTACTCAACCCTCAGACCAATAACTGAGTAAAATGTACCATTTGGCATGTATTTGACTAGACACTTATAACAGCTGGAATGACCTTGGAGGTTCCTCACAAAGAAAAGTGTGTGTAAACAACATGCCCTATGCAGATAAACTAAATCCTTTACTCTGTTTCCTATCACCTATTAAGGGCTAATCTAAACATAACCTACAAGGGACTCACAAATCCAGTCCAGATGGAGCTGCTACACATCCGCAAGAGGGTCACCCACTCTAGGGATCTAAACCTTGTCAGCGACTCAGAAAAGAAAAAAAACATGCTGGAGAGACAGATATCTCTCTCACATTGTTTAAAGAGAAAGCCTGTTCCAAAGAAAGAGCAAAGACCTTCCCAGGCCCTCTTCACACGCAGTTTGGATCAATGGATGGGGAATTGCAAATTCACACCTAGAGTAGCGCCCATGTCCCTTATGGACAGGGGCAATCTGTAAAACACTTGAGGCATAGGCACAAACCTATGCTATCTTCTTGCCTCTTGGGCCATATCTTGCATATAATCAGGTTATATTGGCTATGCTTGCCATACAGTGGGTAAAATCGGATTATATTTGCTAGGTCTGTAAGGATTCTTAAGCATTAGACTAGTAATCTACTATGAACCTATGACTATCTGTTGTGGGACCCTTGTTCGACTACTGGTAAACCAAAAAATGAATCATCAGAAAATTGGACTTGTATAAAAAGTCAGGTTCTCTGTATTTACCAACCATTCCTATTTCTTTATGTTTGGTCTGTATACATTTAAAATATATGATAGTTAGTGCAAAAACAAAGGGAGTGGGGGCATGTGAACATGGAATTGTCAGTGATGCAGTATAGATGCTAATGCTAAGAAAATGAGCTTACTCAATTCCACAGTCATACAGTATCAGACTGCGCTGCCAGGAACTCAAGATGGACTTCCAACCTGGCAATGGAATGATAGCTCGGGGGGGGGGGGGGGGGCAGGGAAGAAGAACCAAGTATCTGACAATATTAATGCTTAGTGAGGCTACAGCTTTTTTCCACAGCCAAGTACAATCCAGTACAGATGATCTCAGCAGCTGAGATAAGGGTATGCAGGAAGGGGAGATACAGCAGATTCCTTTCAGTCATGCTCATGAGAGTGTGGTGTGACAAGCATGACGAGTCACTGCCCTCGGACGTGAGACAGCTCATCCCCCTTAAATTTCTGATCCCAAGTATTAATACAAAAAAAAATCCTCTTATCAGCCTCAACAGTGGCACCCTGTTCCTTGACATTGAGATAGTCAAATGGGCAAGGGACCACGGGCCACTTACCAGAGAGGAAGCAATAAAGAGAACAAAGAAAACCAGCTAAGGAAAAAACAAACTTCAGCATTGACTTAAATTTCCACAGGAGTGAGTGAGCGAGTGAGTGACAGCATATTTCTCGGTTCTTCTGGTATGTTACCAGATGGGTAGCTAATTGGCTCACTGATGGAACCCACTCAAAGTAGAGGAAGCCACCTCTAGTAGTAGACCCGTAACAAGCGGTGTACCCCAAGGATTTATCTTGGGGCCTCTACTGTTTGGGATATACTTTTCTGAGGTGAAAGCCAAAACCAGTGGTCTGTGGCTGACCAAGTTTGCAAATGACTGCAAGCTGGGCACTGTCATAAATTCCCCTAGTGATGTGAACATCCTCCAAGAGGGCCTTACCCAAACTAATGATTGGTGCTAGGAGTATGGCTTCAAACTGGAATGCCAAGAAATGCATAATTATCCCCATTGGGGAAAATGTCATCCCCACTAATTATCACATTAATAACAATGTACTAAGCATGCAATCAGAAGAGAGGGACTTGGGCACCCAGGTTGATAGCACCCTGACTTTTGACCATCACTTTGCCTCCATTGTATGGAAGGCTTTCTATATGGTCCACATCATAAATGAGGGTATTTCATACAGGAACAAGGAGGTCATAACATCCCTGTACTCCTACCTTATCAGACCCATTATCAAGTACAATTCCCCTTTTGGCATGACTTTGTCAGGCACATGCAACAGTTGGAGAGACCACAGATAGTCCTGACCAGGAATATCCAGGGTCTCAAACACCTATACTGCACAGATAGGCTAAAGCCCTGTCTCTCTACTCAGTCTCATACAGACTGCTCAGAGGTGACCTGTGCCTGCCATACAAGGCCATTTCAGACCCAGCCTTGATGGAGATGCTGCATATCTGTAAGACAAACTCCACTCACTCAACCCGCACTTAACTTGGTCTGTGATATTAACAGAACTTGTTGGCAGGATAGATTTGTGTTGCAAAGACGACCCCCATCTATGGAATAGATTCCCTCTCCATGTCAAGCAGAGCTCCTCTCTAGCCCTCATTAACAGGAACCTGTACTGGTTGGGAAACAGAAAATACACCCCTGGGATCCCACCTGTGTTCCCGCTGGACAAGGGAAACAGGTGGTGACTTTGAGGGAACATGGGTGAAATTCTTGGCTAGGCTTACAAGGGCCTCCAAGGCCAATTGCCTAGTATCATCCTATGAACCTATATGTCAATATGGAATACAATACATTTAGTTCACGGTTTACCTTCCATTGAGACAGCAGTTAGTAAGCATGTTTTGTCCATTCTTGTTTCACTGAACATGTGTTATTTTGAGTAAGATCATTCAACACTGGGGCTATGGAAGTATGTCATTTTCCACCAATGTTGTGTGATCTCAGAGTTAGTCTATTTATGCAGGATGTAGGGAGTGCAGGAATGTTTTCTCCCCTGTAAAATCCTGGTGGTTTATCCTTTGTTGAAATAAATGAGGTGAAACTGCAATAAATATTTCTGGAGTAGGTGCATTAAAGCACATTGTTTTATGCATCAATATATGTACAATGGGCATGTGCATGTATAAATATATATATCTATGAGTCAAAACCTCTGAAAGTTGATTTGGTCAACATATGTTTATTCGACAGAATTTTGTCGACTAACCAGATAGTCGATAGGTGCATCAGATCAGACAATTCTTGGAGTTGACCTTTCTCCAATACTGTGCAATCCAGGAGTTAGTATATAGAGTTACATATGAGCGGGGCAGGGGCTGCTTACCCTTATGCAAAAAATTTTTTTTTTGTTTAACTATATTATCATTGATCAACAAGACAAAAGTTGAGCAATAAAAATGTATGACACACAAAATATGCAAATTACAAATCTCCCACTGTCTGTAAACCCAGATTGAGCATTGTCTGAATAATGGTATTGTTAGGGATTGCCTTTATAGTAATATTATGTATAAGGTTAGGGGCAAGGGGGATAGTTAGCACACATGGGTAAGGTGGGTAGGAGGGGGGCTTCATTACTTTTGTTACATAAAATATTCCCCATCATTACAACTAATTAAAAGAAAAAAACACAGGATACACCCAACACCAATTAGGCACAGCACTATATCTACCCACTAACTTGTGAACAGTCGCACATATTTACTACCTGCTATAACACAGTCTTGTAAATTTTTAGAATCACCCCCTTTTCAGTCAAATATTCATGTTCCTGCACACTCGCCTTCATTTCAAAAATATCCCACATTTCTCATTTTCATTTTTACCCATACACTGACATATTTCCTGCATCACACCTTACCTATTATTTCATCCTTCAACTTTCATAACACCCAAATTAAATGCAGTGAATCCATGCATCAAATCAGATTTACTAAACCTTGCCAACCATTATTTCTTCCATTATAAACAGTTGCTCTTTTAATGGGATTTCATCTTGATCCCCACACTATATAAAAATAACTTCTGTAATACAAGTGGAAACATGTAAACACTCCCACATGTCAACATATCCAATCGCTTTGAGTAGACCCATGGGCTGCCCATTTTCCTCCTAACATATACCGCCTTCAAACTTCTTGAATGTAATGTAATGCAGAATATGTTTTTTTACTGGAAAATGGCTATGTTCATCTTCTCACTTATAACATCTCTCTCCCGAGACTGGCATGAAGAAGGGCGATACAATAGTGTCCACTAGTAACTGGGGTAGGAAGCTGCAAGCATGGTTTTGGTCATACCAGGCCAAGGTTGTCTAGCGTGTTTTGATATCATTTCTAGTTAGGAGTGCAACAGCTTTGTATTGCACAATAAAATTATGCTGTGACTGAGTCTGAGGAAATGTTCAGGGAGTTAGCGAATGGTTTAGCTTTGTAATTTTTTTTTCTTTTGGGATGTTCCTTTGGTACTTGCATGTCAGAGGACATTCTGTTTTATGCTGCAATAGTCTTCTTTGTGTGACTAAGTCCTGCTTTTCCTGCAAGGGAAATGGTTGAGGTTTGTAATGTTTTTTTCTTTTGGGATGGTACAGACTCCTCAGGGGTGATCTCTGTTTGGCATATAAAGCAATCTAAGACCATGCCTTAATGGGACTGCTGCAAAGCCGCAAGTCAAGCTCCACTCGAGCAACCCATGCACGCAACCTCAACCTGGTCTGTGATATCAACAGGACTTGTTGGTGGGACAGATTTGTATCCCAAAGAGTCCCCCATCTGTGGAGCAGACTCCCTCTTCACATCAAGCAGAGTACCTCATTATCCCTTTTTAAGCACAACCTGGATAACTAGATGGGAAACAGAAAATACACCCCTGGAATTCCACTCGTGTCCCTGCTGGACAGGGGCTTTGGGTTCTGACTTGTCTAAACATGGGCTAAACTCTTGGCTAGGCTTATAAGAGCCTCAGAGTCAATAGCCTAGTAACCGCCTATGATCCTGTGTTCCTTTGGTACTCGCCATGGCAGTTGGCATTCTGTTTTATGCTGTAATAGTCTGCTTTAAGTCCTGCTTTTTGTGCAAGGGAACAAGTTTACCTATTTGTGTAACAGTGGCAGTAGTTGTAAAGCAGTATGCAGTAAAATGACATTTGAAACAGCATTTCATACTGCTGCCTCTCTAGGAAGCACATTTGCTTTTCTCTTCCAGTATGATGTTTTTTGCATTTAACTGTTGAATTCGAAGACTGGATATCCTTCATCAATCAGCAGCATTTCACTTTGTGGCTTGGAAAAAAAAAAGGTTAGCAAAACCTATTTACAGCATTAGTTAGCTTGGCCTCTGCATAATACCAATACATTTCCAGAGAATCTTTCCTATTTTGACATCTTGAAATCCCATTAAAAGAGCAACCGTTTAACTCCAGCTATAGAAGAAATTAAAAATGATCAACGACACAAATTGTGGCAGCATTAGTCAAAATTTTGATAAAATAATGGAATGAGTGTCTGCGCCCATACTGTCAGTAACTCAGTGTCTCATGAAATGTAGACATTGCAATGTAAAAATGCTGTAATCTTGATTGTTGAGGTGGGGGAGGGGTGCAAAAGTGCACAGATTATAATATACGTACAGCTGATACGGCGAGGGTCAGGATTAAGGCCCTTTGCTTAATCTAACATCATTTTTTGTCTGTAAGCAAGTAAATAAGAGGACAATGAATGCAAAGAAAAGTTTTCCTTTAGCAAATAAATGTTCAGTTTGAGAAGTCTGTAGCTGAGGGCAGATGTATATTTTATTCTTAGGTTTCCATGGATACAAACTGACTGGTATGCAATAACAGCCAAAATACTTTTTAAGGCTAAAAGTTAATGTTTTCTGAAAACACACAAACTTTTTCACATGCAAGAGGGGAATAAAGATAAGACAAGAACAAAGAGCAATTAGTATAAGTAGGAGCACAGGCTGTAACATGTATCTCAGCATGGATAACCTTAATTTTAGGTTAAGTTATGCATGTGTGTACACAGCTGTTAATTTTGGACTACTGTTCTATCAGGAGGGTTAAACATCATTTGCAGATGTACACAGATTTGTGTGCATCTTTTAACTTAATGGGTTATGAGGTGTTCTGGAGGTGCATTTTTTTTGAGGGTTTTCATTGTAAAATCTGACATAGGTTCAAATGCAGATCCACAGCCAAAAACCAAGAAATGTAAAACATTAAATGCAGATGACAGAAACAACTGTAGAAAAGATCAACCTACCACATATCAGTGGGGGCACATAACACAAAAAGTAGAAATAGAGATTTAAAAAAGCTGTCATATATAATAGGTGGGAATAATAACTTATGAATACAGCATCTATTATTACAAAATATTAATGACAAAGGAAAGAGTACTGAATTATATTAAGAAATGCACAGTGCAAATAGCAATGCTACAGGAGACGCACTTAAAAAGAAATGAGCATGTGATTTGATAATGAAAGGATTTCAGGAGGAATATTTAGCAGAGTACCTGGGACAAAGGAAATATGTTAACTGCTAGAGGAGCTCCAGTAGTAATAGGAAAGTAAAAAATATAACAATGGTAAATTTGTGGTAGCAAGGGGCTCCTGGCAAGGCAGAAAGATTATGCTCGCATGTATTTACATTCCACCTAAAACTGCAATTATGGAGCATACGAAAATTTGAGGAGAAATAATCCACTTTCAGCAGGAAATATTACTTATAGGTATGGACTAGAATTTGATCTGCAACAGTAAGGATGTATCTGGGAACCTAGAATGGAAAATACAACAAAAGAGGGCAAGTAGATTTCAGTAGAAATTTATGAAAATATCTGGTATGGAAGAAGTGAGTTCACTAGGAGGAACTCAGACAAAATTTACTCATTATTCCCCAAGATACAATGACTAAGCTAGACGAGACAGAAATAATACTTCACAGGAACATATGCAATTAAATGAAAGTTCTGACACATATCCAATGACTACTTCAAATCACGCACCACAACAACAAAGATAGAAATGTAGGATGATGAGACACTGGTGGCTTCCCCATCTACTCGTTAAAAAGAAGAATATAAGGAATGGGTAATGGAAATTATTTAAATGCTATTAGGGAAGATAGAAATTTCTTCATAAGTTACACCTAGTGAGTGGGATAAAATGAAAGTGGTGCTTAAGTATAGCATTGAAATAAGAGAGAATGAGATATGGTTAAGAAATAACATGTATTATTTAGAGGGTCTGACAAAGGTTAACATATTGCAGAATAAAGGGAATCTTACAGAACAGGAAGAGGCACAATTGCCAAGTGCTATAAAGAAGCTTTGTTTTGTTTTGTGCTATTTTTCTTTCCTTATATTGATAACTGAAGAATATATTCTTATGTACAGATATTGATTTAATTGCCTCACTGGCTTCCATAACAGCCCATTCAGCCTTTCCACACTTCTCTGTACAGCACAATATTTTTCTACTAATTTATTAGTCCCTCACACAAATTATTTTCTTTTTCCTCTACACACTACTCTTCTCTATTACTCCCATCTAAGACCAAAAAACAGCACTGTATATGCATTACAAGAATAATGCAATAGATTGTTAATAGTTAGGAACTCAACATAAAACTTCTAGCTCAGTGATGCATTCTGTTGAACAGCATTAAACTAATATAATATCTGTAATCTAAGAATGTAAACAATTTTGGAAACTGACTTAGCATGCAGTACTGCAACCTTTTTGAAACATCCTTTACTAATTCACTAACATGATTAACTTAAATATATTATGACCCTAATGCTGTTTATCTGCAGGTATTGCGTCCAGTTTGGTCATCGAAATAAAACACAAAATAAAACCCTGTCTCCATAAAAATCCAAAAGATCATCCAATTCTCCCCAAAACGTCTAGTATAAATTATACTTACAACCCATGGCAGAGACAAAATGTGGGGCAGCTACTCTCCCATCTAGTTAAAAAATCTAGTTCTGACCAGTTGCCCTGGTGCTGGAAGGCAGAATAAAGTAGACAGATTGAGTAGTCCGATGATGGAAGGTATCAAGAACTGAAAAAGACCCTCAGTGGGGTGAGGGCACTGGCTCTTGCTGAACAGATCTCAGCATTCCAACATGGTGAAGAGTAGACATCATGGAAACAGATGCCAAAAGTTGCTGAAGGCTTGGGGGGGGGGGGGGGCAAGAGTCTACCCTTAGCAATATTGGCAATATACAAAAAGGCAATAGTTGCTTATTATCTACTACCATAAGAGAGAGAGACAACAGAATCTGAAATGTATGCATGCACGTCAAAGCATACTTAGAATATTTACTAAAAAACAACAGAAAATATTAGTTTTCATAGGTGTACATTAGGATAACGAGTACTATGGCCCTTATAAGTTTAGCCATGCAACCCAAATGTGACTCACAAATTAAATTTATATGCGGGTGATTGACTGTCTCGGTCATTCAGAGACACAGGTGCCAGACCAGGGATGAATTTCTAGTTACCCATCCATTGGCCCACATTGTACTTAAATAGGGTTAGGGAGAAACTCTGCTTCATATGGATATATAGCCTGTTCCACAGAATGGGAATTCTGAGAAACATATCTGTCTCTCCAAGATGCCCTATTCATGTTGCAATCAAAATTTAGATCTTTTGATCTAGTAGTACTGATGCTGTTTGTTTTGCGAATATGCAAAAGATTCAACAAAGCAGGGTCTGTGGATGCCTTGTATGCCAGGCAAAGATCACCCCTCAGTAGTCTGGTATGATGCTGTGTAAAGAGACAGAGCTTTGAGGCAATCAGCATAGGACATTGTGATTGCTCCCTGTATTCTTTTTGTAAAGAACCTTTCTGGGCATTCCAGTTGCTACATGTGTCTGGACAGGTACATACCGAAGGGCTGAGTACAGTGGTACAAAGACCTTTTTGGACCTAGCTGTCATGCCCTTACTTATAAGTTGAGCAACATAAAGGATTTTCTTACTACCTTGGACACATGTTGGTTGAAGACTAGGTTAACATCTACACAAGTTCCCAGAACCCTGACTAGTGAATCAATTTTAGGGGTGTTTTACTGATAAAATTACCCAAAGTGGCCAGTTTCCCTAGAAAACAGTATTATTCATATATTCAAAGGAGATTACTACGCTAATGGCCCAGAAGACCTTACAAGCCTAGCCATATTCATCTTGAGTTCCCCGATTTTCAATAGCTAGGTGAATGAGGTTTACAAAGGTATGAGCCTATGTTATGGTATCTAGTAATGACTGCCTCTGTCCATGAGGGACATTGGCACCACCCCCAGAGTAAATTTATGATTACCCAATCCACTGATCTAGGTTGTGCTTGAAGAGAATCAGGGAAGGGCTTTGCTTCACGCGAATGGGAAACTTGTTCCAGAGAAGTGGTAGTCTCTGAGAAATGTATCCATGTCTCCATCATGATTTACTGATATCAGAGTCTAGGTTAAGGTCCCTGGAACAAGTGACATTTTATTTACAAATGTGTAACATTTCCATCAGGGCTGGATAGAGGACTGTCCTGTAAGTCAAACACAGCTCACCCCTTAGTAATCTGTAGGAGGCAGAATACAGTGATAGAGTTTTCAATCTTTCCACATAGGACTTGATTATTTATACCCTGTATCTTACTGGTGAGAAACCTCTGGGATTGTTCAGTTGTTGCAGATGTCTGGTGACGTACATACAAAAGAGGTGCATTGTACACAAATGGTCTGAGGATGGCCAAGTACAATAAGAATTATAAATCCTTTGATCTGGATGCCATGCCCTTACTTATGAATTGTGCCACACAGAAGGACTTTCTTACCACTGTGGACACATTGTGGTCAAAGTTCCACCTGAGTACTCAGATCATGTACCATTGGGTCTACTCTTAGAGGAATGCTGTCGATATTGTAATTAGCTGAGGTACTTGCTTTCCTAAAGGGAATAATTATGCATTTTCTTTTGCATTTAGTTTCAATCCATGGCTCTGGCACCAATCATTTGTCTCTGTTAATCCTTACTGCAATTATCAGTATTGTTCAGGGATTCAATGACTGCCCCCAATTTGCAGTCATCTGTGAACCTGGTCAGCCAAAGATGTCTACATCTGTCTTGACTTCTGTGAAATTCTGAACAGGTGGTTAAGTCAGCGCACACGTGTGTGGTATGCCACTGGTGATTGGCCCCTTGCGAGAGGTGAAGTCACCCACTCTGACAGTGTGTCCTGTCGGTGATCCATATGGCTACTAACCTGGTGATGTATGGGTTTACGCCCAGTTGAGAGTTTGTCTCTATAATACTTGAGTGGGGAATTATGTCAAATGCCTTGGTCAGGTCAAAGCATGTGGTATGCACAGCCTTCTCTCATCCATGGCCTTGGTGACCTTCTTGAAGTCAACCAAATTTAACAGACGTGATCTACGTGTTATAAATCGCCTCCCAAAGAGTCATAAGAACAATTTTTGAAGCCAACTGTTGCAGGGCAATGCTGGTTAACCAAGTCTATTTCTATTTATGTAGAGGATAAACAAACAGATTCTTGAAAAAGCACCGGCTGTGTTAAGAGACACGGAATATTTTTTGAATAAACTTTGAGTATGTCCAGGTGTTAGATGACTGCGCTGGTTTATCAGTTTCAATGAATGTTGTTGCACTTACTATTATACCTAATGAATATGATCGTGATGCAGTTATGAATTTTTTGCATAAAAATAGTGGTTATACACATAATCGAATTACATTAATTTGTGCTTTATTAGCAATGGTATTGAAGAATTGTGTGTTTGTTTTCAATGGTGATTTTTTTCTGCAGACTCCTTGCATAGCTATGGGCACTGCATGTGCCAATAGCTACTCCAATATGGTTTTGTCTTTTTTGGAAAGCAGAATATATTTTTGCCAATAACATTTATTCTGATAGTATAAAGGCTTACAACAGGTTTGTGGACGAAGTATTTATTTTATGTCAGGGCTTACCTGAAATGGTGAATTACTTTACCTTCTGGCTCAATAGTACTTCATATATTCTTAGATTTACTGTTTGTGCTTCTGACTCCTCTATTAATTTTTTTTAGACATGCATATTTCAAAAAACTCTATTGGTGGGCTCGAAACAGGAATCTTATGGAAATTATGCTGGAGAAATACTAAATTACATAGCACCAGCAAGCATCCGAGTTATACCTATCGTAATGTGTTGTAAGGGCAATTTTTGAGAACCCCAAGGTTACTTACGAATAAGAAGAAGTTGGATGAGAAGTATGAGTCTTTCAGTAATGAACTGCAATGAATTTCATGCAAGAGGTTATATCCCTAATGAGGTTGTTGAAACTGAGTCATGTTAAGGAATTACAGCCAACACAAGGGAAGCCCTATTTTTCTGATACTGTGAAGAGGAATAATAAAAGGTTGCACCAAGCTCCCAGTTGTTTACGAATTGGTTTTACCTATTCAAACAATGATATATGCAATGTTACAAAAAGGAATTTGTTAATACTTTTAGCAGATGAGGGTGAAAGAAAGATTGTAGGTGAAATTTTATTTTAGGAATGCTATGAACTTAAAGAAAAAACTTTGTTATAAAAATTACATGGGGTCGGAGCCACGTGTTTTGCCTTCTAGATTTGGTACACACCCCTGTCGTTGCAGCAAGTCATGCTGTTACTTCTCGGACACCCCCCATTTTGTATATCCTACCACTAAAATCAAGTACGAATTTAAATTTTATCCTGATTATAAAAGCAGAAATTTGGTATATCTTACAACTTGTAAAGATTGCCCCTGTTTTTATGTTGGTATGACAAACCAAAGTCTGAATGAAAGGGTTCTTGAACATGTCAGTGAATTCAGAAGAGATGTTAATACAAAAACAAATGCATTGTACAAGAATATTAAATCTAATATTGGTGTCAGTTTTTTGTTCAAGGTAATTCAGTTAAGAAGAAATATCAGGGGAGGTTGTATTATTAACACAACAGCAAATAATGAATTAAGATGGACTTTAACTTTACAGGCTGACAGGAATTTTTTGGCTTGAATGAGGGTATTCCTCGTGTACCTTATCTGAAGACACGCAAGATCAGGCATTAGCCTGTTGTGGTGATTAACTGTCCTATATGTGTTGGTATTTTATGTGATTTTTTTAATTGAGTTGTATTTAAGTGTATCTGGGTGTTTAAGTTTATTCAGTCTGAAGAAGTGCTTAGGCACAAAAGCGCTCACTGTCTTGAATTTTATTATTTTAGTTCAGCTGTGCTGGCCATTTCTTCATTTTTGCTTAACAAAAACAAGAGTATTCAGTTATGAAAATCACCTAAGACATTCTAACCTCAGAGCTTCTAAATACAGCACACTTCTACATTTTACCCCACAGCTTCAGCCACTTGAAAGCATGGCATTGTAGCCACAGTATACTACAACTGTAAAAAATTCTGGTGACATATAAAGTTGATTTATGTATTGACAACTCAGTAACAGAAGTATTTTAGGCCATTATATTGCTATGAGTACAGAGCAGACATTTACCACAACACCCACAATGAAAAATGAATAAAACTGAAAGGATTTACTACTGTTTACTGTGAAACGACCACAAATACAATAGCCATATAGCTCTTTGGCAGATGCTGCCCCCAACCTCAATAAAACCAAAGGTAATCAATCAAAGGTTATTCTCCAACTTAGATTTTTCATAAACTGCCTCCTGCTGAGCAGGCATCTTCATTTATTTAGTCACTCCAAACTGTATACATATTGCTATACCATACAGGGCATTTTGTCTGAATTAGTAAATGACACTTTCTGTAGTTAAACAGAAACAGTACCCATAAATGAGTGGCATTTATTTCTATTACATAATAAATATTTTTTAACATAAGAATAATTTATATTTGTGCTATCTCTGCTGTGTTTTGTCAACATAAGCAAACAGAATCACTATATCATGCATATCCCAGACGGTCTGCTTTTTATTATATCAAAGCTGTTTAATTACAATGCTGAATGTCAAATTTTAGTGTTCCTATTAAGTTGTACTGTTGCAGTAGCACTGCATGTAAGCTTTGCAGAGTCTGTTTATAGGGGAGGGATGTTACATTCTGGAAGATGGCATATACATCAGAAAGCACTGACTACATCATCAGAAGCTGAAAGGGGCATCAGTGAGCTCAGGGGCCGACAGCTCTCTATAAACCATTGCAGTCCACCAACTTTTCAGTTCAAGTTTTCTGGAAAAAGCCAAATATAAGAGGAACAAAAGGCACAAAAGCGGTGACTGTTTTTAAATGTTATTCCAATTCACTTAAAAAGTTAAAACAGATTTTTCATCAACAAGCATTTTCTGGACAATAGAAAGTATGAAACTCCAATGTCTAGCATTATGGACTGAATTGCAATCCTCAATGATGTATCAGAAAATCAAAAGTTTTATGAGGGACGAAGCAAAAAATATGGGGGATTCAGCAAAATTAGGGACAACTAAGAGATATGCTTTATAAAGCAAATAAAATCAGTAAATATTTTAATAAAAGACTTCCATACAGGATGCAAAGATTCCAGCTTACAGTGTCACTAGCTTTAATTTCTTCAGTCTTATGTCACATATGAGCAGGTCAAGGAACTTAAGTGCACATGATGGTCAGTACCCAACAGATCTCTCCAAAAGTACAGTTATGTAAGAACTTACCATAACAGTACTTCTCTTCACTGTTACAGTTATTCCTTACTGAAGGTTCATAGGTAGGTACTAGGCTATTTGCCCGAGGGCATTTATAAGCCTAGCCAGAGTGTGTCGGCTTTCATCACCCCATTGATTAATTAACTGATCCTCTTTGAAGCAGAGCCAATGAAGTGATCCCAGGGGTGTATTTTCTGTTACCCATCCACTCGTCAAGGTTTCTCTTGAAGAGTGTTAGTGAGGGGCTCTGCCTGATGTAATCTGGAATTTTGTTCCAAAGCATGGGGAGTCTCTGTGACAGGAATCTATCCCTCCAGCATGTTCTATTTATTGTTGTGGCGAGGTTTAGCTCACTAGAGCACGTGGCTCGCACTGACTTGGATTTCTTTAGGTGAAGCATGTCCATCAATTCTGAGTTTGACATGGCTTTGTAAGTCAGGCAGAGATCACCTCTGAGTAAGCGATATGCCACTAAGTACAGCCGGAGTTTTTTCAGTCGGGCTGCATAGGACATATGTTTGAGGCCAGTAATCCTCTTGGTGAGGTACTTTTGTGGTCTTTCCAGCTGTTGGAAGTGGCTTGTGAGGTACATCCCAAATGGGGCATTGTACTCTATGATGGATCTAATGAGTGACGAGTAGAGGGGCACTATAACCTCTTTATTTCTAGATGCGAACACTTTAGTAATTAGATGGGCCACATAAAAGGATTTCCTAACTACTTTGGCAAAATGATATTCAAATGAGAGATTACTATCTACCTGGGTCCCCAGATATCTTACTACCGCTTCTGTATTAAGGGGGCTGCCAACTATGTGGTAATTCGTGGGCGTTTTCTTTTTCCCAAATGGGATGACTATACATTTTTTGGCATTTAGCTTGACGCCATGACTTTGACACCAGGTGTACATCTCAGTAGGACCCTTTTGGAGGATGTCCGTGTCAGCCGGAGAGTCAATTATGGCTCCCAGTTTGCAGTCATTGGCGAACATGGTTAGCCATACTCCTCCTGTGTTTGCCTGTATTTCTGAGAAGTATATGCCGAACAGTAGGGGTCCCGGGACCGAGCCTTGTGGGACACCACTTGTGACTGGTTTAGAGTTGGACCTGGAGCCCGCTATTCTTACCGTACAAGTTCCATCTGTAAGCCAGTTGGCAACCCATCTCGTGATGTAGGGGTTTATGTTCAGGCTGGTGAGTTTTTCTGTAATACCCGAATGGGGAATGGTGTCAAAAGCCTTGGTGAGGTCAAGGTAGGCTGTCTGAACCACCTTTCCCTCGTCTATGACCTTGGTGACTGTCTCGAAGTAGTCAACCAGGTTTAGTAGGCATGATCTGCCCTTAAAGCCGAACTGGGTCAGGTCAAGTGTTTGGATGTTCCCAATGTCTTTGTTAATGAGTTTCATGATGATGCGCTCCATAGCCTTGCAGACCAGGCTTATGGGCGATAGTTACCAGGGACAGTTGTGGCCCCTCCTTTGTGGAGAGGAATAACCGTTGCTGTGCACCATTCTATGGGCACGTAGCCTGTGGAGAGGCTGAGGATGAACAGCGTGTTTAGGTGGGGGATTAGTTTGTGCTGTAGTTCATGCAAGACACAGCCTGGGGACACCATCTGGTCCCACTGACGTTGTGTTTTTGACTTATGAAAGGGCTGTTTTCACCTGTGCGTCTGTGATTTTTGGGATACTACACTTTTCCGGTATTGTTGTGGGCCCTTTTGGAGGTGAGAGGGTGGTGAAGTTTTCATTGAATCTATCTGCCAGGATGTTGGCAATATCAGTAGGTTCAGTATATTTTGTGCTATTTTGCACTAGTTCAGTGCATATCTGCGAGTTGCCACTTAGATTCTTAACATAGCTAAAGAAGGCTTTGTGGTTATCTTTTGAATCCTTCGCTATTTTTCTTTCGAAGTTAGCCTTGGAAGATTTCATGAAGGACCTTAGTTTCTTACTGATACTGATCAGGGATGTCTTTCCTTCTTGGGATTTGCTTTTTTTCTGAACTAGTTTCCTTCTCTTAGAGGAGTGAGTCTTGGTTTTGCTAGGGATGGCACAATCCATGCATCTTTGTAGTGCTCACAGAGTACATCTGTAAAGGTTTCTGCATCTTGGGCAGTGTTATCCTTTAGCGTGGGGGCTGTGAAACTTACCACCTCTGTCTTAAGTAAGGTGAAGTTTGCTTTAGAAAAGGTTTTTACTGTGGTTTCCTTAGCTGGGGGTGGTGGTGGGGTGTGGACATCCAGAGTGATTAGTTTATGGTCTGATCTAACCAGTGATGGGTTGACCATCGGTGTGGAACACCTGTCGCCCATGTTGGTGATGACCAGGTCCAATATGTTTTCACCTCTGGTAGGGGAGTTTACCAGCTGATCCAGGGCGTTTGAGTTGATGAATTCCTGGAAGCGCTGGGCCTGGGAATTTGTACTCTAGTAGTTCTCCCAGTGAATGGTAGGGTAATTGAAATCTCCCAATATCAGGGTGTTCGGTAGGACCTTCATGTTTTCCAGTGTCTCCAGAAAGGTGAGGTGGTGGTCCTGAGTCATGGAGGGTGATCTACAGCAGGCCACAATTTGCAGTGCAGATTTGCCCGATGTTAGTTGCACATGGATGATATCAGAGGTATCATGCTGTGCCACTAACCTGGAGGTGTAGGTATCCTTGATGAATATGGATACACCCTCTCCTTTTGTGTTTCGGTCCGTGTTCTGTGGCTGAAACGTGTGGTATGAGTTGTAGCCCGGTAGTGCTAGGGTGCTCTCTGGAGCTTTGAACCAGGTTTCAGTTACTACACAGATGTCGACATTCTCCATACTGAGGAGTGCTTCGAGCGCATGCATTTTGAGATTTAAACTCCTGGCATTGAGTAGCATAACCCTCAGTTTTTTGTTAATTGTGCTGTTTATGGAGGTGGGTTTGACTTTTGAGCCTTGCCTAAAAAAGGCAATATGGGGGCAGCAAGAGCCTTGGCCAGTATTCGAAAGCCTAGGGGTGACAGGTACAAGCTGTCTCTTGCGAAGCAACGTGGTTTGTTGAGCATGTCATCCCAGGCTGACAGACACTGGATCCCCTTTGAATGATACCAGAAGCTTAGCCAATTGTTGAAATTTATCATTTTTTTCTTTATACTGAGGTATCATTCTTGGTGAGGGCAGGATGCAACTTGGGGTCAGGGTCATACCAGCCTGGGCTGCATGATCAGAGACCTCTTCCATGTCTCTTTTCATGTAATCCAGGGGGGTACGTCTCAGGGCATTCACACCAACATGAACAATGACAGAGTCATATTTGTACTTGATCTGGAGTGACCTGAGTGCTTGTGTTATGTGGCGGATTCTGGCTCTCGACAGGCAGCTAACAGTAACCTTCTGCTTGTCCAACCTAGCGAGTGGGACGTCAGTGTGCCTGACTATAGAGTCACCTATTACTAGTGTGTTAGGTATGTTATTTCGCCTTAAGGGCTGTGATTGTGTGGCTCACTGATTTTGTGTTTTGTGTGTTGTCTGGTTTGTGACGGGAAGTGCAGGTTGTTTGGGTGTCTGCTTTGGAGGTCTCTGATGCTTTTGCAGGTTTTTATTTGGAGCCTCCGAGTATGACTGTGTATTTATGTGTATTTTTTGCCAGTGCTGTTCTAGTAGGTGTGTGTGTGGCTGGAGGTGTGGTGCAAGTGTTAACCTTCTCCTCTTGACTGTCTGTTCCAGTCTTGGGTGGAGACAGCTTAGCTTCCAGTTTGGCTGTATAAATGCATCTCTCGCATATGTTAGTGTTTTGTGGTAGGAGGAGGGGGTTGTCTGTGTACATGAGGCAGTTGTAACATTGCCTCAGGATACCCAGATTCACCAGCTGGACTGGAGAGTGCACCTGAAGTTGCCCTTTGGTCATGCCTGAATAGTAGGGTGAGCTGCTTAGTCGCTTGGTTGGTGAGGGGTGAATAAAGAGCCTTGCCCTGCTGGGCAATAAGTGTCAGGGTAGATTAGTGCTTGCTATTAGGTCTGAGCAAGTGCTGGGCTGTAAGATGCTTTGTGAGTGCTTAGGTTGAGAGTTAGACTAGTTTCAAGGGAAAAACTAAAGAGGAGACCTTAGTGGAGCCGGGAATAATTTAACAGTAGCTAACCGGCACTGCCCGGTGCGCAAAACCGTGCAAACATGGTTTTTATAGTAGGGAAATGAAAGAGATAGAAATTAACCCAAAATAGCCAATAAACTACTAACGTCTGGGCTGGAACCACTCCTCCAGGGATAGATAGGTTGCTCAAAGCTCCCCTCTCTCACAGGTGAACAGAGAAACTTCCATCTATCCAAGTAAGGTATGAGCAACTCAGAAACTAGTATCACAGCCTTGAATTCAGCACTAGCTTGAAAACTGGACTATACTAGCTTAGAAAGGTGGGAAACAAGGAATTTTTTTTTTTTTTTTTTTTTTTTTTTTTTGAAAAGATAAGGCAAAAACAGTAAATACACTTAAAACAGCTTTAAACGACTACAAACGATCAGAAAAGGCTATCACACCTTATTGTGTAGCCTACAACAGTTAAATTATTTAAACAAAAAACAACTTTTTAAAAGTGCAAGCAGTCAAATAAGTACAATATGTAAAAAAAAAAAAAAAAAAAACAAGCTTTTAAATCACAATAAATGCTGAATAATCTGCTAATCTGCGTTTAGGCGGAAAACAGTTAATTACAGCAAGAAAGTACAGAAAACTGATACTTAATTGCTCAAAAGTCTCTCTTCTAAGCTAGAAGGTTTGTTATCAGTTTAAGGCTTTCTACTGCTACCCAGTAGGTTAGTTACAGGACAGATGGGAAACAAGCGCAGATATGGTCTTTTAAACCAGAAAGTTGAAAGAGATGGACAAACTGTCCAAATGGTCAATAAACTACAATTTCTTGGCCAAGAACCTCTCCTCTCGTGGTAGACAGGCTACCCAGTGCTTATCACTCCCAGTGATAAGCTAGAAGGCTTTCTTCCAACACAGAAAGGCCTGTGGGCTCAGAAGCTTACCAACAGTCCTGGACACAGCAACTCTGTATCTGGACTAGGCTAGTTACAGGAAAGGTGGGAAACGGGCGCAAGTGGGGCTTTTAAACCAGAACGTTGAAAGAGATGGAAAGAAAACTGCCCAAACGGCCAATAGCTACAATTTCTGGGCCAGGAACCACTCCTCTTATGGTAGATAGGCTACCTAATGATTACCAATCCCACTGATAAGCTAGAAGGCTTCCCTCCAACACAGAAAAGCTTGGGGGCTCAGAAGCTTACTAACAATCCTGGATACAGCAACTCTGTAACCGGACTAGGCTAGTTATAGGAAAGGTGGGAAAACAGGCACAAGTGCAGCTTTCAAACCAGAAAGTTGAAAGAGATGGGAAAAAACTACTCAAACAGCCAATAGCTACAATTTCTGGGCCACGGACCATTCCTCTTGTGGTAGATAGGCTACCTGATGCTTACCACTCCCACTGATAAGCTAGAAGGCTTCCCTCCAACACGGAAAGGCTTGGGGGGGCTCAGAAGCTTACAAAGAGTCCTGGATACAGCAAAATCTGTACCTGGACTACACTAGTAACAGGAAAGGCAGGAAACAAGCGGAAACACAGACTTTTAAATCAGAAGGTTGAAAGAGATGGAAAAGCTTCCCAAACGGCCAATAAACTATAATTTCTGGGCCAGAAACCACTCCTCCTGTGGTAGATAGGTTACCTAGTGCTTACCACTCACACTGATAAGAATTCTCTACAACACAGAAGGGCTTGGGGGGGTCTCAGAAGCTTACCAACAGTCCTGGATACAGAAAATCTGTACCTGGACTACACTAGTTATAGGAAAGGCAGGGACCAAACGCAAAACAGGCTTTTAACCAGAAAGTAGAAAGAGATGGAAAAACTGCCCAAACGGGCAATGAACTACAATTTCAGGGCCAAAACCCACTCTTCTCATGGTAGATAGGCTACCTAGTGCTTACCACTCCCACTGATAAGCTAGAAGGCTTCCCTTCAACACAGAAAAGCTTGGGGGTATCAGAAGCTTGCCAACAGTCCTGGATACAGCAAGTCTGTATCTGGACTTGACTAGTTACAAGAAAGGCAGGAAACAAGCTTAGATTTTTTTTTTTTTTTTTTTTTACAGAAAAACAGTTAAAACAGCAGTAAATACAATTCAAATTTTAGTGCAGGCCAGCACACCAGAGTGTAATTAAATTAACAAATAACTGAAAAACAAGTGCAGAAGGCAGTAAATTAGAAGGCTACTAACAAGCAGCAATAAGTGCAGAGTAAGAGAGCCTGAACAGATAACAGCACACAAGAGCAACTAAGACAGTCACAGTAAGAGCAGCTGAATAAAAAAAAAAAATATATATATATATATATTTTTTTTTTTGAGGGAGGGAACAGAGCAGGATTAAGAGACTACAGGGGTTGTCCTTCCCAAATGCTCTCTTTGTACACAGTAGGAGTGCCTGAAATCGGAATATGATCTCACTGCACTCAGTTGAGTGAGCAAATGAGATGGGCCCAGAAGGAGTATCCAAATACAAATCTTCAAGAGGGGCAGGCAAATGTCAAAGCCACCAACATTAACACCAAAACAAGAACAGGGAGGGCGGGTGGGGATCTAATTGTAGCGAGACAGCCACAACTTCAGTTGAGTTAATATTCAGTGAAAAACACAAATAAATAAATTAAATACAGTACTATATGCAAAAGAGCAGATAAAAGTGTACTTAAATTCACTTATACGTCCAGCTGATTTCAGGTAGATGTTAGCCGGCCAAAGCTCTGATATCGAGCAGAGCTAACTCAAAATGTACCACTTATATAAGGCAAGACAGAATGTCAGTGATGAGCTGAAACTAACCCCCCCCCCCATTGCTATCAATGGCTATACAGAAATTCTAAAAAGTACTCTGTAAAGAGACAGCCACAACTTCAGTGGAGTTAATATTCAGTGGAAAACACAAATAAATAAATTAAATACAGTACTATATGCAAAAGAGCAGATAAAAGTGTACTTAAACTCACTTATATGTCCAGCTGATTTCAGGTAGATGTTAGCCGGCCAAAGCTCTGATATTAAGCTTTAAGGGATTCCCTGTCAAAGGTAGCCCAACATCTGGCCAGCATACCAAAGCCTTAGGTTTATTATTGCGCCATATATCACATGTATGCTCCCTGTGCATGGCATAGGGCATTAAGGGAACATACAAACCTCAGAAATGAAAAGCCCCAGTAGGAATGACAAGGAGAAAATGAGGAACATGTGTATCCAGAAGGTAATTAAAAAGAAAAAGAAAAGAGGGGGAGGGGAAAGAGGGAGGGAGTGAATACTGCAACAGTGAACAGGACATCTACTGTTATGGTAAGTCCTTACATAACTGTACTATGTCCTTCCACATCACTGTGCAGTATTCCTTACTGAAGGGAAGAGTACAAAAGCTCAAGAAGAAAACTGTGAGGTGGAATGTCCAGAGGTGTCCTCCAGAAACCCGTGCAGAATAGCTCAAAGCCAGCTCTTGCTATTGTTGAGACCATATCCAATTTATGTTTAGTAAAGGTGTGGAAAGCCTCAAGGATGGAATTAGTACCCAAGCCTCTGAAGAAAACACCAGAGGAAGCAACCACCCTAGTAGAATGAGCCTTCACAGAAGCAGAATGGCTTTTCCCATGAAAAGTATAATAAAAAAAATCCACGAGGAATAGGTTTGTTTGGAATACGCCAAATCTAAAGATCTAGAATAAAAAGAAATAAAAAGCTGCTCAGACTCACAAATGGTTTTAGTATTATACAAATAATACCGGAGATGTCTATGCAAATCCAAAGTGTGAAGAACCTTCTCACAGCCAGACTGCAGAGAAGGAAAAAATGCAGGCAAGTTATAAGAATAATTAAGAGACAACTCATTAACCATCTTGGGCATAAAAAGATTACTATGAAGAGACACCCTGTCCCTATGAAACTAGAAAAGGAGGAAAAGCCATAACAGCCTGAATCTCAAACACTCTCTTAGCTGAAGGAAGGACAAAAAAAGAATATTCTTCCATGTACGATGTTGCAGGAAAGATGAAGCTACAGGCTCAAAAGGGGCCTCAGTCAATTTTTCAACAACAAAATTAAGATCCCAAGAAGGAGGAATATGCTTCCCGGGAGGTCTGATAAGGACACCTTTTAAAAATTGTTTGACCTCAGGCCTGGACATCACAGGAGGATTCAAAGGCAGGCAAGCAGAAACAGCTAAATGTGAGCTTTGACTGAAGTACAGACTAACCCACCATTGAGCAATTCACACAAATTAGAGAAAACCAAACAATCTCTGCAGAAAATGGATCCAGGTCATCAGCAAGGCACCAAACAGAAAATCGTTTCCATTTGGACATCTAAGATTTCCTGGTAGTGGGTTTTCTGGCCTCCTGTAGGACCCTAAGCACATTCTCAGAAAAAGTGTGTCTAAAAGGGATCAAATTCCTATCACCCACAGTGTCAGTTTAACAGTGGACAACTGAGGATGGATGAGATACCCCTTGTTCTGTGTGAGAAGATCCACCCTGTGAGGTAACTTATTTTGCTTTCCCTTGGCTAGGTGCAGAAGAGGGAACAAATGCTGTCTGGGCCAAAAGGGAGTCACCAACAAGATTTCAAGCGAGTCCTGTGCCATTTTGGTCAGGACCCCCCCCCCCGAAGGAGAGGAATGGGTGGAAATGCATACAGAAACATCCCTTTCCAAGAGAACGATAGGACATCAGTTCTGTAACCCAGAGGACTGGGAACTCTGGTACAAAGGAGAGGAAGTTGTATTTTCAGAGGGGAGGCAAAAAGATCGGAGGAATACCCCATCAGTGGACAATGTCCAGAAACACATCTCTGTGAAGCATCCATTCTTGAGTCTGTGTTATGGACCTGCTCAGAGTGTCTGCCACAAAGTTCTGTTCTGAAGGAATATACACTGCCTGAAGAGTTACTTGATATTGGACAGCCTGATCCTAAACCTGTACAGCTAGTCTGCATAGAAGGTAGGATCATGTCCCCCTTCTTGTTTGTTGATGCATCACATCACTGTGGTATTTTCTGTAAAGATTTTGAGGCGCTCTGGAAGAAAAGGATGGAAAGCTTGAAGGGCCAGAAAGAGAGCTCTCACTTCCTTTACGTTGATGTGTTCTGACCTGTGATGACTTGGCCAGAGGACGTGAACCTTGAGAAAGCCAAAAGAAGTGCCTCACCCCACTTCTAAGGCATCTGAAAAAAGTTCCTAAGAAGAGAATGCTGGCTGAAAAGGAAGCCCTGGGTTGACAAACAGCTGATGAATCTACCACTGAAGCTCTGATTTGAGGCATGGAAGTGGATGAACCACAGAGTCCAGAGGATGGCAATGTTGTAGACACACTGACTTTAGGAACAATTGAAGTTTCCTCATATTGAGTCTGGCCAAATAAGCACTGGGATCATGGAAGTCATAAATCACAAAGCCCTGACATATTTCCTGGCTGTAACTGAAACTTGGAGAAGGGACTAAAAAAAGGCAATTAGAGCAATAGCCTTTGGTGATGGCAGAGATGCCAGCATAGAAGCAGTCTGAAGCCTGCAACCGAAAAACACATGATCTTGAGTAGGAGTCAGAACTGATTGCTGGACGTTTATTGTAAATCCTAGACTTTCCAAAAGGTAAATAGCATATTAAAGGTGTTGCAATAGGGTTTCTGGAGAGGAAGCCTGAAAGAGCAGGTCATCCAGGTAAAGTAAGATTTGTATTCCCTGAAGCCTGCAAAAAACAATCACAGGAGCCAAGCATTTAGTGAAGACCCTTGTGGCAGTACAGAGGCCAAAGGGCAAAGTAGAGAACTGAAAATGCAAGGAAGAGACAGAGAAACAAAAATTTCATAAAATGAGGATAAATAGGAATGTGAAGATAGGCATCACTTAGATCCAAATAGAACAGAAAAGAGTGGGGATAAAGAAGAGGAAATACATCCTGAAGGGACAACATCCAAAAGGATGGGATCTTCAGAAAGGTATCGAGCTGAGAAAGGTCCAGAATGGGTCTCCAGGTGTCTTCCTTCCTAGGAACCAAAAACAGTCTGGAATAAAACCCTTTCCTCTCTTGGGAAGTGGGAACTGTTTGGATGGTACCTGGAGACAAAAGACCCAGTAGTACATCTGGAAAAAGGCAGTTATTCCCAAGATGGCTGAGGAATGCCCAGAAGGGGAGGAAGAGATTTCCACACCATGAAGTATCCCTGATGAATAACAGACAGAACCCAGGAATTCTTAGTTGTCTTTAATCAGTTGGGAAGAGAAAAACAGAGAGAGACAAAGGGACCTCACTGATGGGAGGAAGAAAACAGTCCGACAGAACTAGGTTTTGTCTTGAAAAGGAGGCCTTCTGATTAGTGAGAGTCTGGCAAGCCTTAGCAGTAGGAGTCCACTTGGAACCCTGCTTACTTTTAGGAGCAGGGCAAGACTGTCTACAAACAAAAGCAGGTTTATTAGGATAATTCCTCTGGAATTTAGGAATAGGGGAAATAAAAAAATACTTCAACTCCGCAAGGCCCTGCCCTTTTCCTGAAGAGACTTAAAAAGCTCAGCAGCTGCAGAACCAAAAAGATTATCATCATCAAGTGGAGCATCCAACAATTTATCCTTAACATCATCAGGTAAAGTTTAGAGGAGAAGCCAATGATAATGTCTCGACACAGAACCAAAAGCAGCAGCTACATCATAACTACATTTAATTGAATGACAGGCCACTCGAGATGATGAACCCGATAAAGAGAGGGCAGGAGCCTTACCCTCAGAATCAGGGAGGTCAGAAATGACCTGAAATGCCTGAGAATGAAGAGCTATGACATACCTGATCATATGGATCTGACAGTTACTAGCCCTAAAGGCCATAGTAACAGCAGTATACACCTTTTTTACTAGTCTCTCCAGAAGGAAGCAGTTTGGTAGAAGGCAAAAGTTTAGAAGGTTTGTCAGAAGAGATACAAAACCAAAAGATCAGCAGAAGGGTATTTATAAAGAAACGTACAGTCATCAGGCACCTTATAAAACCTCTCCGGTATTCTAGGGGCTGAGGGTTGAGAATCACGAGCCTGTGATGTTGGTCAAGAGCTATCCAACAAGAAAGTCAGGACAGGAGGAACTGCAGAAGGCTTAGGAGACTCCATCTGGAAGAGTTCATAGTATCTTTTCTGAAATTTAGAAACCTGAGAACAATCCCATTTAAAGAATTCAATCATTGGAGAGATTGCATCCCTAAAAGACAATTCCTCTGGCCTGATGGAGTCTTTCTCCTGAGAAAGAGAGGGGAAGGAATTTGAGATGAGTAAGCCAAAGACTCTTCCCCAGAATTGGAATCCTCTTAAGACAAATCCTGCTCAATCTGCCTTTTGAGTGGAGTAAAAGACCAGGAGAAGCAGGAACAGAAATTCCCTGGGGAGGCTTCAAGGCCATGAGGGCATTAAACAACCTCTGTGCAACATCCTGTTATTCACACTGGGGATCCTTAGGAGCAGGAGAGATGTGCTTAATTTTCTGCTTCTGCTTTAAAGTGACTTTAGCCTTAAAGACCTTAGGAGGTTTGGAACCCTGTCAACACTTAAAGTAGTGGGAATCCCCTCCCTAACTCGAATTTGTGGAACATCTCTCAGTCCCTCGGAAATAATCAGCTGACATTCCCTATAAACATCCATAATGGACATCTGCAGAGCCCCAGCGGATATGCAAGGAGTCAATCTATGTCGGCCTCCTTCGTGGTTGTAGCAGAGGAATCTGACAAACTATCAGATAGTCCTCTGGGCTTTCACCAGCCTTGGGAGAGACATCCAGGGGAGGCAGCACAGCAATTGTATCAAACAATACTTTTTGTGGTCTTCTTGGTACATTTCCGACCTTCGGGATGGGGTGGTTTTGCCATAACACACTCAGCCAACTGTTGAAGACGTTGGTTCTCTAGGTAGATGGACAAGGAGGACAGGCAACTATGAAGGGTCTTAGAGAGAAACACCTAACAAATGTAACACTTAGTACAGTCGTAAGAAGCACCTATGCAAAAATGACATTGCTTGTGACAGTCCTTATGAAGAATCTGTCTCCCATACTGACATTTTCCAAAAAAAAAAGAAAAAAACCCTAGTGGGGCACTTACCTGGTGATGGCTTGGTAAACAAAAGGAGTGTTCAACGCCATCAATCGAAAATGCCATTCAGACTGGTGGCAAAGTTGTTCTGAGGTTTGTATGTCCATACATCACCTTTATGCTCTACAGTGTGCGTGGGGAACATGCACGCTGGTTGGTAGTTGGGCTACCCTTGGCAGGGAATCCCTTCAGTAAGGAATACAGCAACAGTGATAAGGACATCTAGGTAGCGCAAGCAGGTAAATGGCAATTAATACCACAAACGTAAACAAACACAAAAATGTCTTGGATACTCAAAGACTTTTATTAACAAATTTTAAGGAATATCCAAGCCATTTTCCTGTGTTTACTTAGGTCTAAAACAGATCAGACCTAATTGAACTATATAAATCCAGACATTATGAAAACGTTTAGTACATTGAGCTCTTTCATCTCATGTTACGAGACTCATCTAGTCGTCTTTTTTTTTTTTTTATAGGTTTAAATGAAGGGACTTGCAATGGGCTCAGCCTTTTTTTTTTATTTTATTAGATGCCTTGATGACTAATACATCTCCTTTCTCACCATAAAGACAGTTTGCGGCTGGTATCACTGTCGCTTTACCTTTATGCTTACTGCAACTGGCCGCTGCTAATACGAGACCTTAAACCATTTTGGCTTCCCCAGTAAATTTGCCTGCATTTTTTTTTTCTTTTTTGTATAAACACTGGAGCTAAAACACAACACTGCTGCTTGCAATGCATCTGTAGTTGGCAGCAGTCAGCCAATAAGATGCCAGCAGGAGCCTCAGTGTAAGTTTCCTCCTTGATCACAAAACAAAAAACAAACTCAAGGGACCCACAGTCATAGACCAGTAACAGATCTGTGCACATTATTTTGAAAATAATACACCAACAACTGCAACTTATAACAAAGTGCTTTACATTTATTGAATTATCTTATTTATGATTGTTTTACAGCATTAGGTACCTTGAACTGTAACATTACTAAAACTGACAGTACACATCATTGTTGCTGTCAGTACCAGTGGTGACACTATCATTAATCTCACACCTGCAGAAACTAATGCATTTGTGCTTCTTCATAGCAATCATTCTTCCTGCTCCTGCTTCCTTCCAACTACTATAGCAAAAAATATGTTTTATTGACATCAAACTGGTTTTATTTTCCACTACCTGTATTTTTTTTTTGCTGACAATTCAGACAAGGGCACAGTCCATGTAACAGTGGGGGGAGGGGTATTTGTCCCCCCACCCTATGCCTCTAGTACCCTGCATAGACAGCAAATACAGGAATGTAGACATAACATTTACTTAGCACCATCACAAATGCTTGCCCACTGTGACTTCTTCCTGTTTGCAAAGAAAGATAAGTGGTGGTGTTTAAGAGGAGGCAAAGATGTGTGTATTGATTTAAGTGCGGCAGGTAAAGTCATAAGGGGTGTAATGATAGTACAGAAGGGCAAAAAGTTAGTGAAAAAAAATAAGTCTCTGCTTTCACTGGAGGTCTCAATCTGGTAATAAACATGAGCATGACCAGGACTGGGTAAGGTACTGTTTGAGCTGGATTTTATAGCACTGGAGGTCTCAATCTGGTAATAAACATGAGCATGACCAGGACTGGGTAAGGTACTGTTTGAGCTGGATTTTATAGCACGGGAGTTTGTCATTCATTTTTACTTGTATTGGGATCATGTCCCAAAGAGTTTAGAGGTGTACGTGTAGCAGGAGCATAGCAAGTCCACTGTTGAATTATTTTCTTTACTAATGTTTATACTTCATAATACTAAATCCCTTAAAATTTTCAGTGTCACAGAGCATCTCTAAACTAAACAGAGAAGCTATAATCAGTTTGTATTCTGGCAAACAAGGTTTGAATTCTGAGAAAGCATTATTTATTTATTTTCTATTTGCTGAACAATTAGGCGAGCTTGTCTAGACTTTTTCAAGCTACTACCCAGGCTCACAAGGAGCATAGAAAACATACAAGTTGCTTGACAATTTTTAAAAACAATACATTAGGAATATTACAATTAGAAACAGTGCAGAGAAAACTTGACAACAGAGATTTAAAGTCAAGCTAAGTTACATGCAGTATTTACATTCTTGTCATGGTACAACTTTAACTTAAAAGTATGCCCAATAAATACATTTTTGATAAAATTGTATACCTTCCTATTGCAGTACACTGATGCTTTTAAACCAGTACATAATCATGCAGAAATCAACAAATGTATGATGTCTAGTTACAAAGTTCACCAGAACTGTTCGCTACAAACTCTTTGCACACATCTGTGTGAATTCAGGATTACTTAAAATCTCAACTTCTGTTACAATCAGAAATATCTCCCTCCTCAATTAATACAACTATAAAGCCGGTATGACTATAATGGACTCAGCATATTTAATTGTCTGGTGTGAAATGAAGCAACCCTACCCACTTGTTTCCACAGTGCAGAAGACAGGCTTTTCAAGTAAATGTTAAATCTCAATTTCCATACTGGACTATTCATTAAAGTTTTATTTGTAAAAATATTCTTCAAGTGCCCCATAACACATACATACTAGCCTGCAGAAACTCAGCATCACAAGAAACATCTTAAAGAGTTATGAAGGTATCCACACAGTAACAGGTGCCAAGTCAGTGATTTATGGTGTTCATGGGTTGGGGATAAACTGCTTCAATGCCTGAAAAAATAAATATAGCTTAAAGATGAGTAAAATGGTGATGCAGAAATATTTGATCTAGAGCAAGAGAGAGAGAAAAACCTGCAGTCTGTACCATTATTAGATGCCAAGACTTCAAAAGTACATTACAGATGTTACTTTTTATTTCAGCTTTGTTCATTTAGTGAAAAAAAATCAATTTGATTTGGTGCAGGGAGATTGATAAGTAACTCCAGTTTAACGTACACCTCTCCCTTTATTGTAAGCACTGTTTCTCTGGAGTGAATTAATCATGCAAAGGCAGGCATTTATCACTGCACACGATTGCTAGCAAATGAGGGGTTAGCAGCTAAGACACAATCACCGCATTCATACAGAATGAGATAATATAAAGTAAAATGATGCTTAAATTGGGAAATTCACTGTATGATAGAGATTAATTAGCCAAAGAAATAAGTGTGCTGTTACGACTAACAAAGCAATGCCAAAATATGCAACAAAGAAAAACATTATTCATAATGTGTTTTGTTCACCAAATGATGAATCTATGAAAAACAAAAAGCAAATCATGTATACATGTGCATGTATGGATGCCTGATGCATGGACTAAACAATACAACAGGCACAGGTCATATGTGAGCATGGAATGTCAAAGAAAAATGAAGTATTAAACCCAGTCACGTAGGTAAAGCATCAAAATTTTATGAGAATTTTATTGAAAGAAAAACCATGGCTCCTTGCCAGCTAGAAAGCACTGAAATATTTACAGAGTTATGACAGCACAGTGAAGGGTTCATTACAAACTATAAAGTACATTCAGAGATTTACAGAGGAGTGACACAGAGCAACAGAAGGTTTTTAGAGGCTGAAGGACTATCTGTGAAATAACTGCCCTTTCACCCACAATGCATTTTATATCTAGTGATCAGTGAACAGTATAAGCTGTTGAAGGGTAGTCAAAATGAAGAGGATGGACTGCCTCACAGTGCCACTATTAGCTCTGCAGTCATAAAAGGATTTGTGGGGCAAGCAAGAAAGTACAGTTGTGTACACTTACCATAAATGTAGACTTAAACCTTGACACGGTTATAAATAGAACGTGCTGGAGGGACAGATTCATCACCCAGAGACTCCCTATGCTGTGGAACAAAATCCCGGTACATGTGAGGCAGAGCACCTCGCTGGCCTTGTTCAAGAGGAATCTTGACCAATGGATGGGAGATCGCAGATATACCCCAGGGATTACTTCAGTGTCACTGCTTGACAGAGGCACAGAAAAATGATAGGCATAGTTTTTATTCAAACTAAAGGGGTGGCGAAAGCCACATAACTATGGGCTAGGCTTATAAATGCCCTTGGGCAGATAGCCTACTATGAACCTATGAACCTATGTAGATGTTCGAGTGTATTCACTGTTGCAGTCATTACATTTGGGTAATCTGCTGGCAGGTTGCCCTCAGTCAGCCTGAATATCAAAGTCATGGGTCCTGCGTCGGTTGCTGTCTTTTCTTCTATGACGTCAGGTCGTCAGGGGTACAAAACAGGCAACCAACGCCATTTTCTTTAGTTTTTCTTGCCCCAGATGTCAGGTGCCCCCCAAATGGGGAGCAAAAATATATAGAACTATATATACATGCAATTGTAACATAAACATTACCTTCATCCAAAAGCAAATACACCACAAAGGCTGTAAAATATAGTGAAGGAAAGAGAATCTTCAGACTAAAGGGGGATGGCGGGTGGGTAACCCGGACTGCAACAGTGAATACACTCTAACATCTACATTTATGGTAAGTGTACACAACTGTACTATGTTCTTCATGTTTCACTGTTGCAGTCATTACATTTGGGTAGAATCCCAAAGCTATGGAAGGGAGGCTGGAACTAAATAGCATTAGGAGCGGCTATAAGGGCCTGCAGAACTGCAGTGGCAAAGCCTGCCCTACAGTTAGAGACGAGAGACAAATGATAATACTTTGTAAAAGTATGCACAGAACTCCAAGTAGCAGCTTCTAGAATGTCTTTGGTTGGTACCCCTCTGGGAAAAGCTGCTGATGTAGATGCAGCCCTGGTGTAATGTGACCTAATGCCCTTGGGCACCGGTTTACCATGATACAAAAGTAGCAGAAACGAATGCAGTGGCTTTATCCACTTTGAAATAGTCTGCTTTGAAATGGCCTTTTCCCTCTGATCCTGCAGCAAATGCCACCAGTAGCTGCTCAGTTTTTCTTAGAGATTTGTTCCTGTTTAAGTAGAATCTTAGTTGTCTGTGCACATCCAAGGAATGCAGAATCCGCTCCCCCTTGTTCTGCAGATTTGGGTAAAAAGTTGGCAGGTGAATAATTTGGTTAAGAGCCACACTGGATACCACCTTCAGCATAAAGGAAGGGTTGGTCCTGAGGGACACCCTCTCTGGGTAAAATATAATAAAAGGCTCCACAGCCATGAGGGCCTACAGCTCTGAAACCCTTCTTGCTGAAGTGATTGCCAGCAGTAAAGCTGTTTTCCAGGATAAACACTTTATATCTGCAGTAGCAGCTGGTTCAAATGGAAGCAGGGTGAGTTTTTCCAACACAAAATTGCGGTCCCATGCAGGAATTGGTGATGATCTGGGAGGCCTTACATTTTTGGCCCTTCTAAGATACTGCTTTAGCATAGGATGAGAAAAGATCGGTGGCTCTGTGCTGTAATGAGCTGAGATGGCAGAGGCATGGATTTTTATTGATGAAAAAGATAGGCCCTTGTCAAGCATCTCAGTCAAGTATTGCAAAATCTGAGGAATATTTGGCTTTGCTGTGTCAGTTCCTTGCGCTTGGTTCCAAGCACAGAATCTCCTCCATTTATCAGAGTAAGATTTTCTAGTACTAGGCCTTCTGGCTTCCAAAATGACATCCATCACAGATTTACTGAGAGGTGTTGTTTGAATAGCTACATGATCAGCCATGCTGCCAGGTTCAGAGTTTGGAGCTGATTGTGCAGAATTTGATTGTTTTGCTGAGACAGTTAATGAGGTATATGAGGCAAATTACTAAGGAGGGAGTTGAGACACATTCCTTAGGATTAGGTACCAGTGTTGGCGAGGCCAGTCCAGGGCAATTAGAATAATTTTTTTTTTCTTGTCTGACCTTTAGTAGGACTTTGGGAAGAAGAGGCAGAGGAAGAAAGGCGCAGACGGATAGGTTTTTCCAACTGAAGGATAGGGCATCCACTTTCCATGCTTGTCTGTGATAAGTCCTCGTACAGAATTTGTCCAGTTGATAATTCTGGGGACAGGCAAACAGATCTAGGTCTGGGCTCCCCCATTTCTTTATCATGCTGAAGACTTGTGGATCCAGTTTCCACTCGTGAGGGTCCATAAGGTTTCTGCTTAGGTCATCTGCCTGAGTATTTTGTTTTCCTGGCAGGAATTGAGCTTGAAGATGTACTTGGTAAGTCAAGGCTGTGTCCCACAATGCCATGGCTAGTCTGCAAAGGGGGTAGGAGTGTGTGCCCCCCTGCTTGTTTATGTACCACATAACTGTGGTGTTGTCCGTCTTTATCAGTAATTGTCCTGGAAGAAGTAAGTTCTTGAAGGCTGTCAGGGCATTCTGAACAGCTTACATCTCTTTCTGGTTGATATGCAGATGCATTTGTTTTGGGGTCCATATGCCCTGAATGCATCTCCCCGCCAGGTGGGCCCCCCAAGCATTGTCTGATGCATCTGTAGTTAGGGTTTGGTTGGCAGGGGGTAGAGTGAAAGACCGTCCCATATTCTGGTGACATGTCTCTGCCCACCAAAGAAACTCCTGTTGTAGCCATGGAATGAGAGGAATTAGAAGTTATGTACCTACCATAACGTTCCATGTTAGTTGTCTTCTCTCGCCTTTTTTCTTGCTGGATGGGTTTGGAGCCGATCCTCGGCTCCAACTCGGCACTTGCTAAGCTCGAGAGTCACTTTTACCAGCTCGAGGCAGCCCCATATCCCATGATGCAAGGCGGTAATTACCCAGATCTCGTTTGGTATCTGGAGGAAAAACTGCCTACCAAAAAACTTTCCGCTAAGGAAAGAGGAACAGCTAATCTAAAAGGCTGTAAAAGGGAAACCAGGTAATCAAGGCCAACTAACTGGTGTCCAAGGAAGAAGAATCTTCCAGAGAAAGAGGAAATCAAGGTCTGCCCAGGCAAGGGGGAGAGGAGGGAGGGACGCAAGAAAGAAGGCGAGAGAAGACAACTAACATGGAACATTATGGTAGGTACATAACTTCTAAATGTTAAGTTGTCAATCTCGCCTTCATTCTTGCTGGATGGGACTGCGTCCCTAGCACCTCTATCCTGGGTGGCTCAATGGAAGAGACTCTTGAGAACTGTGGAACCAAAGCTTGCCCTATCCCTGGAGGCCAAATCCAATTTGTAATGAGAAACAAAGGTATGAGGAGTGGCCCAAGTGGCTGCTGCACAAATAGTATCTAAGGGCAGCCTAGCCTGAAAAGCTGTAGAAGTGGCTAGGCCTCTTGTGAAATGTGCTTTAGGTTTTGAGCTGAGTTGTTTGCCCCTAAGTTGATAAATGTCAGAAATGGTGGAAGATAGCCATCTGGATAAGGTCACCTTAGAAACAGGGAGACCTTTTTTATTTTCAGCGTAAGAAAGGAAGAGTTGATCAGATTTCCTAAATTGCTTCGTTCTGTCCAAGTAATATCTAAGTTGGCGGTGAACATCAAGGTAATGCAATTTTTGTTCCGCCCTGTTAGAATAATTTGGAAAAAATACAGGAAGATCAATGGATTGGTTTAAATTTGTCTTAGAAGCAACCTTGGGCAAAAAGGATGGATTGGTTCTCAAGGATACCCTGTCCTTGTGGAAGACTAAATAAGGGGGACGAACAGATAGGGCATGAAGTTCCGACACTCTTCTAGCCGAGGTAATGGCGACAAGAAAGAGTGTCTTCCAAGAAAGAAACTTTAATGAACATGAAGCAGCCGGTTCGAAAGGGGGAAGTATCAAGGATGCCAGCATTAAATTTAGGTCCCATTGTGGTGGAGGATCCCTAACAGGGGGCTTTAGAAGGAACACCCCTTTAAGGAAGGCTTTACAAAGCTTGTGGGACATAATGTTGTGGTCTGCAAACCCGACACGAAAGTTGGAGATTGCTGCCAACTGAACTTTGACTGTGGAAGAGGAAGAGCCTGAGTGAAAAATTTCCGCTAGAAAATCCAAGACTGACTGAACTGGGGCAGTAAAGGGATCTATGTTCTTATCTTTCGCCCAGAGGGAGAAGCGTTTCCACTTACTAGAGTAAATCCTCCTGGTAGAGGACTTAAGAGAAGCTACTATGATGTCTCTAACGGGGTTAGAGATCATAGGAAGCCTGGCTAAGGAAGGAAGTGGAACAACCAAGCTGTGAGGTTGAGGGAAGGAACGGACCAGTGCAGTTGACCCGACTGGTGGGTCAGAAGATCTGGCACTGGGTCCAGATGCCAAGGCTGCACCAAGAGATGGCGATGAAGGAACGGGAACCAAATTTGTCGAGGCCAGTAAGGGGCAATGAGAATCATTTTGGCTCTCAAAACGGACGCTTTCTGGAGTACCTGTGGAATCAATGGAAAGGGGGGATCTAGGTGAAAAAGGGGTATGGAGCTAAGTGACTACAGTGAGGTTGCAGAAAGAAGACTAAAGGTTTTCAAAGTCTTAAACCTGACCAAAAGCTAGAAAAATATCACTTACCAGGAGCTGATAAAAAGGATGACCTCATTAGCGAAGCGGCAAACGAGATCTGGGTAATTACCGCCTTGCATCATGGGATATGGGGCTGCCTCGAGCTGGTAAAAGTGACTCTCGAGCTTAGCAAGTGCCGAGTCGGAGCAACCCATCCAGCAAGAATGAAGGTGAGATTGACAACTTAACATTCATTGTTTCCAGACTGTGACAATGTTGACTCCATAAACTTTTTAGGTACCACTGTAGTTTCCTCATATGCAGTCTTGCATATGGAATCAGTAGAACGCAGGATGCCATGAACCCAAAAGCCTGCAGAATTTGTCATGCAGATAACTGGGTTTTTGTTGCCATCTGTTTGAAGTATATAGTCACAGTTGCCTTTGTTTGTCTGGCGTGAGGTAAGCCATCTGGGCAGTTGTATTCAAGCTTGCACCCAGGAATGTTATCTTTTGAGAGGGTACCAGTTGTGATTTCTTTTTGTTTATTGTTTACCCTAGGCATGATAGAAGCCTTTTCACAAATGCCAGATGTTGAAGAAGAATGTCCTTGTTTCTGCTTGAATGAGACAGACGTCCAAGTAAGGATAGATGTGAATACTTCGTCTCAAAAATGCAATTACTGGTGCCAGGCACTTTGTAAAGACCCTGGGCGCAGTCGATAAGCCAAAGGGCAGTGCAGAGAATTGGTAATGCATAAAGCCAGCCTTGAAGCGGAGCTATCTTCTGCACGATTCCCTTATTGGGATATGCAGGTATGCCTCTAGAGTCACTAGCCAAGCGTTCTTGCTCAGCATGGGCAGAAGCTGCTGCAAAGTTAGCATTTTGAATTTTGATATGTCCAAGAATGTGTTCAAAATTGATAAATCCAGTATTGGGCACCAGGCCTTGTCTTCTCTGGGTACCAAGAACAGTCGAGTAAAACCCTTGTCCTTTTTCCTGTTCTGGCACTGGCTGAATAGCCCCCATATCCATGAGGGACGTAACTTGTTTCTGTGCCTCTGCCCATAGATTTTGTGGCAGATCTGGCCAACCGTTTGGAATTGGCAGAGTATGGAAATGAAATCTGTATCCCTGGGATACTATGTTAAATACCCACTTGTCCTGGGTTATTAACTGCCAATTTTGAGCGTGAAGTGCTAGTTTTCCCCCTAAGGGGGCTGCCAAAAGTTAAGTGCTTGGTGATGGCAGATGGAAGTCATTGAGACCGTTTACTGTAGGGTTGGGCTTTATTTCCTCCAGATTTGGAGGTAGAAGCACCTCATTGCTTTGATCTGTAAGAATCCTGTGATTGGTATCTAGAGCCCTTTGAGCGCCTGGATTTGCCCCGTCAAGCTCTGTCGGACACAGGAAAGGACCAATTTTTTGTAGGTCAGTGTCTACTGAAGCTTGGTCTTTTACAGTTTGCACAGACGTAGCTTTGTCTTCCATTTTCTTTAAAACCTCTTCTGCCTTATTACCAAACAGAGTATCATGCTATAAAGGTGCATCCAACAATTTAGATTTAACATGATCAGGAAAATTTTGCTCCTTTAGCCAGGCATGCCTTCTAATCACAGATCCAGTAACTGCGGCCCTGCAGGAGGCCTTCAAGGAATCAAAACCACATTGCAAAGTATGCTTTCCAACTTGTCCTGCTGCATGCAATAATTCCTGTAATTCTTTATTTTCCACACATTCAGAAATCATCATCATTTTCTGTTTCAGCAATCCCATAACATGCTGTTGATATTTAAGCATATGAAACTGGCAGTTTAAGGTCCTAATTGCCAAGGATGCAGACGTATAAACCTTCTTCCCCATCTATCCAGCGCCCTGGAATCTCTATCAGAGGGGGTATGAATCTTAGCTGTTGAGGCCTTTACACCTTTGGGACCCTGTGATATAGTTTCAGGGTCAGCAGCAGGGTTTTTGAATAAAAATTTGTGTGAGTCAGGAACCCTATAATATCTGTCTGTCTTGCTAGGAGCCAGAGGTAAGGAATCTGAAGTCATGCTCGATTCCGAAAACAAATCATCAATGTCTAATACAGGAGGTAAGGCTAAAGGCCTATGCTGAGGGAGGAGGAGGAAATCCCTAAGCCTCTTTTTTGATTCTGAGAAATCTTGACTCTCCCAATGAAAATGTTTCTTTAAAGTATGCAAGCTTTCTCCAAAGGAATAATCTTCAGGAGGAGATACAGAAGGGATGGATTCCTCTATATCTGAATCCTCATAGGGTGGTATAGAAAATTCCTGATCAGAAGAGGAATCAGAAGAAATAGAAACCTGATCTGAAGATTCATAATCAGTGTCTTGCCTAGGCCTCTTTTTGGGGGGGGGGGAGTTGGGAACCCCTGATCAAGGTAATTAGGTCTTCAGCCATTTTGATCATCTGCGTTTTGGGCATAGAGGCCTGAGCACGTGGCTCATGCATCGTTTTTTTACCTTAGAAGTTGCCTTTGTCTTTGAAGCCGGCATCAGTTTTATATAGAAATGCTGAGGCCTGAAGACACCCTCAGAAGCTGGCGCCTGCTTAGCGGCTCCAGACCCATCCGAGGGAGAGACATCCGCGGGTACAATACTTTGAGAATCTCGCGGCATGCCTGACTCCACATGGGTCTCAGTAGAGGCCTGCAACTCGAAAGTAGCGGGTATCAAGGGCTGTGAAAGCACCTCACTGAGTACTGGCAAACCGGCGACTGGCTTAGGAGAAGCTTCGTCGTCGGTTTTGGACCTCGACGGTCTGCCTCTGTCCTTTTCTGTGTATTTTGTGAACTCCGGTAGTCGGATTGCTATCCAACGACATTTCAGGGTAGTTAAATCTGTTTCCAAAACATTTTGAAGCAAAGATATACCGACGCTTAATAGTGCATTGGTTAAATCTAGCACAAAACCGACAGCAAGGGCACGTTATGATCTGGGCCTAGGCAATGAATACAGTACAAATGAAAATCATTATGAGGTATTTGCTTCTCACAAGTAATGCAATTATTACCTTTTACTGACATCGGTATGGAGCAAGAAAAAGTTTCCCCAGTGGGGTACTTGGCTTTAATTGAAGACTTTGGTTCTGAAACTTGAATTCAAATTTCAGGAGTCGGCCAACCGGCACTTGCGAAATGCTTCTGCTTCGGGCACCGCGCGGCAGGAAAGACTGAAGAAAATGGGGTCGGCTGCCTGTTTTGTACCCCTGACGACCTGACGTCATGGAAGAAGAGACGGCAACCAACGCAGGACCCAAGACTTTGATATTCAGGCCGACTGAGGGCAACCTGCCAGCAGATTACCCAAATGTAATGACTGCAACTGTGAAATACGAAGAACATCAAAGGTTGAGCCTATTTTAAAGGCCAGTCATGTGTGTACTTTATGGCATCTAAACATCAATAAATGTGGCCATATCACAGGGAAATGGTGGCAAAGCAGGATGTAGACCTGGAGGAACAAGTTCAAAGTGAAGCTCTTTACCCTGTTCCTAAACTAAAGTATGTGGCATGCAAAGGTCAGAGCCAGAATGAAAGCCCAAGAGAAGCCAGATTACAACAATGAAGATAGAATGAAAGAAAATCAAAACAGAAATCGCAACAACAGAAGTAATGTTTCTATGGGAAAAACAAAGTACCACACAAACAATACTGTAATTTACTCTGGAAACTGGAATTGTAATTAATAAAAGATTGACACATGGATTCTGTATTGGAAAGGAATGATAGTGGCATGTCTTGCACCTCAGTTGCATACTTTGAAATAGACAAGTAGGATATAGAAATAAAATGCAGAAGTAGACTTGACTTCACTTATTGAGGCTATGTACAGCAGCATAATTCTCAGTCTACAGACAAAGATGCTGCACGTACACAACTGTAAATTCTCATAGTGGGCCAGGAAACCTGAATCCTGAAAGGTGGGGCATAACAGAAGTAAAAGTGTAACAAAATAATACTACATTCAGTGTTGGTATTTCACTCCAAATCAGAAAAAAAAAACATGTTAAGCACCTCTCTGATATCAGAAGTAAGCTTTTAAGCACCACTTACCACTGTTAAGCTCTATTCTCAATATAAATCATTAAAAATCAGTTAGTATCCACCACAGAAGAGCTTTAATAAGCACAGAGAAGTTTAAAAATCCTGTTAGACACTTTATTCATGCAGACAGTAGGATTGTCACCTCACAGCAAGAGCTTCTTCACTACAATTCTCAGCTGGGATGCGTTACGTGCAAAGTCTGAACATCCTCTCTCTGGGTCCTCTGCTTTCCTTCCTCACTATACTAATTTCCTGCTTCAGTGATGCTCTATAATATGCACCAATGACACTTCTTAGGACTCACTAATACTTTATAGATGTATGTGACACTTCCTGTTTATTCAATTTTAATGAATTTCAGTATTTTTGTACATATTTCTATAGACCTTTTTTTAAATTTTGTTATACTGTACACCTACTATTTCTATGAGCTTTTTTTCCCAGACCTGCTTTGAAAATGGGCATTCTACCCAGTCAGACTTTCCTGGTAAACAAAAGCAAATACATAATAAAATATGGAATAAAGCCCTCACAATCTTTTTCTGTTCTCTACTTGCTGGTAAACTCCATATGGTTGTCAAAATATCAATGCCTCAAACAAACCTGGTTATGATTATAGACCTGACCACAATCCTTTATATTGTACATCTGGAACTTCAGCAACCAATAAAACAAAGGGGGCAAAAACTGTTCTGCAACAAAAGTATCATCAATGCATCAGTTGAAAAGTAAAATTGTACAGACTACTGGCTAAAAGTTCTATTCCTGCTCCTTCCACCTCCACCACCCCAGCTCATAACTTTTCTAAACTCTTACTAGAAGTGCTATGGGATGCCATGCATGTGTTACTAAACTAGTGATACAATGTTGTGACTTTAAAAAATATTAAAAAAAAAAAAAAAACAAACAATCCAAAAGGCAAGCCCAGTGGTGCACTCCAGTGCCTTAGGTGCCATATGACATCTAAAATGAGAGGTGGAAAGAAATGAAAATGCTCTGCCTTCTCACCTCTTCCAGTGAGTGGGAATCCAAAGTACACACCACTGTAAAGTCTACTGTGGAGACCAGTCCTTTAGGTATACTAGAAACCAGAGCTTCAGTAGAAGTATCAGCCTCACAAGGCAGGCAGGGTTCTTGACTGGGTTGTCACTTGCATGAGTGGCAACGCCTCCCTTGGATCGCTGTAAGAGAAGAATATATAAAGCAAGGGACAACATATTCATAGAAAACAGCAACTGCCTTGCCTCTATGAAAGCTAAGATCTCTCTCTTAGATGAGAGTGGTTAGCAGCATATTGTATAGATGAAAATCTAAAGCTATGCAGACGGGAAAAACACCTTGAGAATTGCTAAACATATACCTCCTAAACCACCCTCTGATGATGCACCATAACATGCATTAGAGTAAGAATGGAAACCGTACAGAAAAAAGTTAAGAATGAGCATGCAGTTTTAACCACTACATTAAAGACAGTCATTTACTCACAGGGATTATCACACCAACTCCTATGCTTTGAAGACTAACATCTTTTACTGTACCTTTAACATTTAGCAAAACGTACTAAGTTGCTACACAACAGTGCCAGTGGAAAGGGAGGTGGGATGAAACAAATGAATGCCAAGACCACTCTAATCTGCTTTAGAAGTTTCATATTCTTAAGCTACCATGTAAATGCCAGTTAGCCTGATAGGCAGACAGAGGAACTACAGTAAAAGAATGAAACATGTAAACATGAAATATGAAAAGTTTCAATTTGTATTATTTTGTATTTTAAGAAGTGTATTACATTTTTTTGAAAAATAGTTTTATTCAAAAACTTGTATCTATTACATTTTTAACTATGGAGCTTTCTCCTTAAGCCTTCTCTCAAAATGGGAAATGACCTGTAGGACCTTCCTTATTTACAATACAAGACTGCAATCCACAGCCCTCTGTAAACTATGATGTGAATGTCCACATCAACTTTTTTCAGGGACAACTCCAAAACCATTATCTGCAAGAAACGCAGACTCATGCTGAGGAATAGTATTATTGTGAACGACCAAATATGAAATGATCTTGAGTTCTGATGCACATTGTACAGGCATAATGGCCAAGAGAAACAAGTTTCCAAGGAACAAGCTTCAATGCTATCAGGTTAGCAAGCTCTAATGGAGGACAGGCTACCATGTTACCCATGAAATTTAGATGCCATGGAAGAAAAGTTTCTCAAAGGAAGAGACAGCTCACTTTTATGGAATTGTCTGACACAAGCCAAAATCCTGCCATCTACACTTAATAATCAAGGAAGGACTCCCACAATGGCTACATGATGATTAACAGCTTAATTTCAGCTCTCCCAGTATGAAAAAAAGAGCTAGTAATTCTGCCAGCTTAAGTAAAATTCAGTTACTGGCTATTAAGCACACTGCCTGGATTCCAACAAAGAGGAAATTTAAAGAACATGAAAGAAAAGGTGAGGAGAAAACACTGACTGGAAAGAATCCTGCAGCTGTTCAGCAAAACACAACCCAAACTCCAGCTTTGGTATGAGATGGCATCCAGTAATTTAGAGGAAAATATATCAAATGTACTCAGAGCTTATTAAAATAAATGAAACGCTGAAGGGGTATATCAATTGAAATAACAAATGGTTGGAAAAAATAGAAACTTTAACTAGCTATTCAGATTAACTGCTAAAACTACAAAAATCAGACGATGAAATGAAGATAAGGGTGGTTAACTATTAGACCTCTCAAAAAGAGCAGTTTCAAAACAATGGTACAGTTAGAGGACAAAGCATGTAGAAAAAAATGCAAATGTCTCCTGTACCAGAGAAACTGGAAGGAACAGACTGTATTAAATTTATGAAAGCACAAGTAAGTAACTGGACTCGTATTCCACAGCAGGAGGAGTTAACTCACAGTTCACATGTTGTGTATGCTCCAAATCTGGCCACGAGAAAGCAACCAAGACCTGTATTAGTAAAGTTGCAATCATTCCAGCAGAAAGAGTTGATCCTGACAAAACTGTGGCAGTAGGGCACAGTAAAAAGTGGAGACAGAGTGTTTGTTTAAAATGATTATTCACTGTACACCAGGAAGAAAAGAAACAAATTTATACCCCAATCAAGTGTGAGATTCAAGCTGCTATTATCCATCTGTCTTCAGAATTTTTTTCCTGGAGGATCAAAGACATTTTTGATGCAGAACAGGATAAGGATTAAATACAAAAGTGTATCCAACAAAAAGGTCACAGAGTGAATTTTACCAGTGAAAAGTTTTGCAATGTTCCAAAGGAAAATACTTGATAGGAAAAAAAAACAGAAACGGACTAGAAAAATCAGAAGTACATTGCACTTAAATCAAAGTCTGGTGTGGGAAGATGGAGATGAACAGGAAAAAGAACAGCAACAATGAAATTAACAAATAAATGTAGGACTTTAAACTGCAGTTATATCTGTGAAATATGCCTTTGCAAGAAAAAGTGGCCGAAAAAGAATGGACTTTTACTGACTTTGTAAAGCATATACCATACTATTTCATTCATGTTTAGGAGGACACTAAAATAAACAAATAAGTAAAATATTTTCTGTTCTTCACAGTATCCGTATAAAAGATTTCATGATGTAAACTGCATAGTAAGGCAGATTGGTGAAGTATGTAGTCTTGTGTATCTTAAATATGGGTGTGAGGTGACATTAAAGTAAATAAGTTCCTTTTTTAGTTTTAAGAAATATAAGCATTATAATGTAAAAAGAGAAGAAAGGCTGGACAAAAGCAAGTTTAAGTAAATATGCTGTAATCCTGGGCTGTTGGGGTGGGATGAAAAAGTACAATGATTATATTATATGTAGAGTTGAGTTGTTTTCTCTTATTTTGAATAGGTGAATATCTGATTTAATGCCATTGACTTAATCTTAAAACAAGTGTTTTCTGTAAGCAAATATGCTTGACAAATAAGACATAATGCTGAATGCCATGAGAAGTACTAAGTCTCTTGCATATGCAATGATATTATCTTGTTCTATTTCCTTTAGCAAATGTTCATTAGGATTTAAAAAGTCTGCAGCTGAAGGCAGTTGTACATTCTGTTGTATGTCAATGGAGAGTAGATATCTGCAGGTGCAAGCAATTTGTGTTTTGGGTTCTGAGTATTGTTTGCTGAGGAAAATATAAAATATAAAGGTACAAGGGCAAATAGCTCAGTAAAAAAGTGTGAAATTATTGGAAGTGAATAAGAGAAGCTTTGTAGCAGCCTTAATACTTCAATGCATTTAAAAGAACAGTGTATAATTTATTATTATTATTTTTTAAGATAACCAGGACACTTTCTTATGGCTAAAAGTTAATGTTTTCTGGAAGCATACAATCTGTTTTTCACATCCAGGAGGGGAACAGAGTTAAGAAAAAAACAGCCAGCAATCAGATTGAGAGCACATGCAGTAACATATACCTTAGCACAGGTAATATTTATTTATTTGCATTTTGTTTACCGGGAAAGTCCACTGGGCCAAGATAACCCATTTTCAGTGGAGGCCTGGGGTGAAAAGCTCCACAGTACAAGAAATTAATAGTCTGAATTACAATAAAAATTGAATTACAAAGAACAAGTATATACAAAATGCAGGGTAAAAACCCACGAGAGAAATTTTCAATAGTATAATCTGATCAATCAGTATAAAGTAAGGATCTTCGATTCACAGGTTCATACTAGGCTATCTGCCCTAGGGCATTTATAAGCCTAGCCAGTGTGTGTTTGGCTTTCGCCACCCATTTTAAACTAATTTTGCTATGCCCTTTTTCGAGGTTAGTATACTGTGCCTCTGTCTAACAGTGACACAGAAGTGATACCCGGGGTACACCTACGATCTCCCATCCACTCATCAAGATTCCTCTTGAACAGAGTCAATGAGGGACTCTGCCTAACCTGGACTGGGATTTTATCCCAGAGTGAAGGGAGCCTCTGGGTTATGAATCTGTCCCTCCAGCATGTCCTATTTATTTCAGTGCTGAGGTTCAACTCTCTCGAGCGCGTAGCTCGATGGGATTTGGATTTCTGAGGTGCAGCATGTCCATTAATTCTGGGTTGGACATGGCTTTATACGTCAGGCACAGATCGCCTCTGAGCAGGCGGTATGCCACTGAGTAGAGCTGGAGTTTCTTTAACCGGGCAGCATATGGCATCTGTTTGAGCCCTTTGACCCTCTTGTTGAGGTACTTTTGGGGTCTTTCCAGTTGCTGCAGGTGTCTGGTAAGGTACATCCCAAAAGGGGCATTGTACTCAATTATGGGCCTGATGAGGGATGAGTAAAGAGGCACGATGACCTCCCTTGATCTAGATGTGGATCCCTTCATGATTAGGTTGGCTATATAAAATGTTTTTCAAACCACTTTGGCCACGTGGTTGTCAAATGAGAGATTGCTATCAACTTGGGTCCCCAGGTCCCTAATTACTTCTTCTCTATGTGGTAATTTGTGGGCACTTTGTTTTTGCTAAAGGGGATGACTATACACTTTTTGGCGTTTAGCTTGAGGCCATGGCTCTGGCACCAGTTGTCTGTTTCTATGAGGCCCTTTTGGAGGATGGTTGTGTTGGCTGGAGAGTCGATTATGGCACCCAGTTTGCAGTCATCTGCGAACTTGGTCAGCCACAGTCCTTCCGTGTTTGCCTGTACCTCCGAGAAATATATACCGAACAAGAGAGGTCCCAGGACTGAGCCTTGTGGGATGCCACTTGTAACTGGTTTGGAGTCTGACATGGCTCCAGCAATTCTAACCATGTGGGCTCTGTCCTTGAGCCAGTTTGCAACCCATCTAGTGACATAGGGGTTTATATTTAAGCTGGTGAGCTTATCTATAATGCCCGAGTGGGGTATTGTATCGAAGGCTTTTGCGAGGTCCAGGTAGGCTGTGTGGATCACCTTCCCCTCGTCAATGGCCTTGGTGATGGTTTCAAAGAAATCAACCAGGTTTAAGAGGCAGGATCTGCCCTTAACAAAGCCGAACTAGGTAGGATCCAGTGTTTGTAGGTCCCCAATATCTTTATTTATGAGGTTCATGATGATCCTTTCCATAGCTTTGCAGACCAAGCTAGTCAGGCTTATGGGGCGATAATTTCCAGGATCCGTTGAGGCACCACCTTTGTGGAGAGGGACCACTGTTGCTGTACGCCACCTCTTTGGGTACATATCCTGTAGTAAGGCTGAGAGTGAACAGTAGTTTTATGTTTGGGTTTAGCTGCTCTTGGAGTTCATGTAGGATGCAGCCCGGGACACCGTCTGTTTCCATTAATGCTGTGTTTTTTGCTTTTGAGAGGGCGGCTCTTACCTGAGCATCTAAGATGTCAGGGGGACAGCACTCTGCTGGGATAGATATTTGCCCTTTTGGTGGGGGGGGGGAGAAGTTTGCGCTGAACCTGTCAGCTAGGACGTTGGCAATGTCTGTGGGTTCGGTGTATTTTTTGTCATTTTGGACTAATTCTGAGCATATCTGGGGATTCCCACCCAGGTTCCTAACATAACTAAAGAAAGCCTTGTGATTATCCTCAGTGTCCTGTGCAATTTTTCTCTCGAAGCTGGCCTTAGACGATTTTATGAGTGCCCGTAGTTTTTTGCTAATACTGATCAGAGATGCCTTCCCTTTTTGAGATTTTGCTCTATCATGTAGTAGCTTCCTCCTTTTATTGTATACTTTTGTTTATGACTGGGGTCCACCAGACAGGACGTCTGCCTTTGGAGGATTGGGTCTTGGTTTTATTTGGGATTGCATGATCCATGCATTCCTGAAGGTGTTCATTGAATGCGTTTATAAAGGATTCTGCGGTCTGGGCCGTATTTTCCACAGGCCCGGGGGCTTTGAAGGATTCCACCTCGGTTTTGAGGAGTGTGAAATTTGCTTTAGAGAAGTTTTTTACTGTGGTTTTCTGGGCAGGGGGTGGGGTCGGGATGTGAATATCCAGTGAGATTAGTTTACGGTCTGATCTTACCAGTGAGGGATACACTTCTGGTCTGGAGCATAGAGTCCCCATGTTGGTGATGATCAGGTCCAGTATGTTTTCCCCTCTTGTGGGAGTGGTAACAAGTTGTTCCATAGCATTTGAGTTTATAAATTCTAGGAACCTTTGGGCTAGGGTGTTGGAGCTAGAGTAATGCTCCCAGTCTATGTTTGGGTAGTTGAAGTCGCCTAATATAATGGTGTCTGGAGAGACCTTCATATTTTCCAGTGTTCTCAGGAAGGCCAAGTGGGGTTCCTGGGTTTGGGAGGGTGGGCTGTAGCAGGCTATAAACTGGAAGGCAGTTTTACCCACTGTTAGTTGCACATGGATAGTCTCTAATGCTTCGTGCTGTGCCACCAACCTGAAGGTGTGGGTATCTTTGACGAATACTGATACTCCCCCTCCTTTTGTGGTTCGGTCCAAGTTTTGGGGCCGAAAAGCATGGTATGAGGTATAACCTGGTAGTGTTGGGGTGCTCTCGGGAGCCTTGAACCAGGTTTCTGTTACTGCACAGATATCGATGTTCTCCATGCTAAGGAGAGTTTCGAGTGTGTGCATCTTGAGGTTTAGACTTCTGGCGTTGAGTAGCATTACTCTTAGTTTCTTATCCCTTGTGATACATATGCAGGTGGGTTTGTCTTTTGAGCCTTGCCTAAAAAAGGCACTATGGGGGTAGCAAGAGCCTTTGCCAATATCCAAAAGCCCAGGGGTGACAGGTGCAAGCCATCCCTAGCAAAGCATCGTGGCTTGTCGAGCATGTTATCCCAGGTTGACAGGCACTGGATCCCCTTTGAATGACACCAATACTTAAGCCAATTGTTGAAATTGATCATCTTGTCTTCATATTGTGGCATCATTCTTGGTGAGGGTAAGATGCTACTCAAGGTCAGGGTCATACCGGCCTGGGCTACATGCTCAGAGAGTTCCTCTATGTCCCTTTTCATGTAGTCCAGGGAGGTACGTCTCTGGTCATTCACACCAGCATGGACAATGACTGAGTCATATTTGTACTTGCCTTGGAGTGACCTGAGTGCTTGTGTTATGTGGCAGATCCTTGCGCCTGACAGGCAGCTCACCGTGACCTTCTCCTTGTTCAGCCTGGTGAGCGGAACGTCAGTGTGCCTGATGATAGAGTCACCTATTAAAAAGTGTATCAGGTGTGCTGTTTAGCCTTAAGGGCTGTGACTGTTCGGCACATTGGCTTTGTGAGCTGTGTGTTTTGTTTTGGGGTAGCGGTTGCTTGGGTGTCTGCTTTGGAGGTCTCTGCTGCTTAGGCAGATTTTTATTTAGAGCCTCTGAGTATGTTTATGTGTGTTTATGTGTTTGGTTTGCTGTCGTGGTAGGTCTATGTGACTTCTCCTCCTGACTGGTTACGCCAGTACTGACTTGAGAGAGCTTAGCCTCCAGTTTGGCTATATGGTTGCATCTCTCACATGTGTTGGAATTTGTTGGGAGGAGGAGAGGGTTGTCTGTGTACATGAGGCAGTTGTAACATTGCCTCAAGATTCCCATTTTCACCAGCTGGACCGGAGAGGAGATTGACAACTGACCTTTGGACATGCTAGAATAGTATTGGGAATTCCTTTGTAATTGAAAAAAGGGCCAATGGGGAACAAGGTACTCAAGGGGAGTTTGTGAGGATGTAGTGCTTTTAATTTTTTAGTGCTGACTTATATAATTGCTTTAGTGAGGAAGTGCTAGGTAACTTAAATGCAATGTGTTACAGGTAACTTAAATGCAAAAACGACAAACAGTAACTTTCTTTCAAGTGAAACAAGGAAATAAGTACAGTAAGCAATGCAGATATCACTAGGGATCCACAGAAGCGCTGAAAAGCCACGTTTTAGGTGGAATTAGCGTTTCAGGGAAATAACAAGCAAACAAACAACAAGCATACAAACAAAGCTAGATTCAGCAGGCCTGGATCTAGTCTATGCTACAGCAAACAAGGTGTACCAATTTCAGTAAGAAACAGTTCAAATATGCAGGCACTATAAGCCTTTAACCAGAAATTCCAAGCTCAGAAGGGCAGAGCCCAGCCTCTCCTCCCACAAGAGTGCAGACCACAAACCTTCTTAATGTAAAATAACTGGCTTGAAGTCCAAGTGCTTAAACCAGAACTAATACACTTTTAGAATAACAGACACTGAGCCCTCAATCAGCAGTTCCCAACCTAGAAGGATGTAAGCTACCTGTCCTGCCACCACAGTGCAGGCCACAAACCTTCCTAATGTAAAACAACTGATCTGAAGCCCAAGTGCTTAATCCAAAATACTTAGAATGACAGCTACACTTTAATCAAGTTACTACCAAGCAGTAATAAATACAACTGAATACTTTAAAGAATGCCTGGATTAGTGCTCAAGTTGATCTAGTCTATGCTACAGCAAACAAGGTGTACCAATTTCAGTAAGAAGCAGTTCAAATATACAGGCACTATAAGCTTTTAACCAGAAATTCCCAGCTCAGAAGGGCAGAGTCCAGCCTCTCTTCCCACAAGAGTGCAGACCACGAACCCTCTTAACGTAAAATAACTGGCCTGAAGCCCAAGTGCTTAAACCAGAATTAATACACTTTTAGAATAACAGACACTGAGCCCTCAGTTAGCAGTTCCCAACTTAGAAGGATGTAAGCTACCTATTCTGCCACTACAGTGCAGACCACAAACCTTCTTAATGTAAAACAATCTACATAATACACTGCCTCTATAATCACTATCTACAGTAGTATTTCTTCACACAAAAAATAAGGTCGACAAGAAATAGGGTGGCATACATATTCCAGGGGAGCTTGGTGCAGGTACACTTCCAGCATGAGGATAGGTGATTATGAAGGGAAGTTCTGAAAGACGTAGGATTTTGAGTTATTCTAATGAACAGAGGCAGAGCATTCCAGTTCTTGGCTGTTGAAAATGAATAAAGAAGCTGGCTGGGTGGGAGATTAAGCTTGTGATCTCCTGATCTAAGGAGCCCGTTTGGATTGTGCTAGCTGAATACTAAGCTCAGGGGCAGGACAGTCTAGGAGTCTAAAGAGCATTTTGTGAGCTGTGGTTAGTTGCAAGTAGGGGAAGTAGTTTGGTAGTTCTAGCTATTTCAGTGACTTAAGAGCAGTGCAGTGATGGGTGAAGTATTTAGAATTGGTTCTGAATTTTATTGTAGCATATCTCAAGTCTGGATTTAGAAGAGCTTTGGATATTGGTAATCAGAGGGGCACCACAGATGAGAGAGGGTAATAGGTAAGTTGTGGCTAGGGTTATTTTTGTGGATGGGCTTTTGAAGTGACTATGTCTAGAGAGGATTCCAAGTTTAAGATGTGTTTTGGGAATGTTGTGTTGTATATGCAGGTTGAATTTAATTTGTTCATCGATGGTGACTCCAAGGAGCTCTGTATTGTTGACTACTTCGATTAAAGACTTACTATGAGAATAGATGGTGAACTCAGTTTTATTTAAGGGGTTCTTTTCTTAGGGGTGAACAGTATAATTTTGGTGTTATTTGGGTTCAGGGCTAGGTGGTTGTTGTACAGCCAAGATTCTGTGGAGAAGACCTTTTGAGTTAGTTGAAGTAGATCAGAGATGAAGTTGGCAGTGCAGACAAGAGTAGAGTTGTCTGCATACTGAATGACAAATCCTTGAGACAGAGATGAGAGGAAATTGTTTAAGAATATGCTAAATAGGAGTGGTCCAAGTATGGATCCTAGGGGAACGCCGGTAGGGGTGCTGAGGAAAGAAGAGATGGAGTTTTTCTTTCATTTAAGTAACTAGAGAATCACTTTACTTATCACCCAACTCTCTATGATTGGTCTTTCCCTCCCCACAGTAAAGGGTGAGAAACAGTATTGAATGCTTGGGATAGGTCAAGAAAGAGGGTGCAGACAATTTTGCCAGCATCATGGGCTCTGTTGATAGCATCCATAAAGGAGATCAGAGCAGTTGTGCTACTATGGCCATGTCTGAAGCCAAGTTGTGAAGGTGACAGTATTTGGTTGTCAAGAAAATAGCAGAGAAGTTGAATACAGATGCATTTTTCTAAGAGTTTGGAGATAAGAGATAAAATTGCAATGGGTCGGAAGTTAGTGATGTCTGTATTATTGCCACCTTTATGGAGAGGAAGAATGAAAGCCTTTTTCCAGGTTTTTGGAACAGAACTTAAGGCTAGATCTATTGATACTTATGATTATGGGGTAAGTGATACTGTAAGCAGCAATTTTTAGGTATTCTGAGGGTAGGTCATCAGGGGTGTTGGAGCAAGGTTTTATCTTTAGCAGTAGTCTTTTTATAGCTGAGATTGGGGTGGGCTTTAGAGTAAAGGTGGAAGAGGGGTAAGTATTGGGCTTTTGTGAGGGTTGGGTGCAAGTTGGGACAGAGTGGGTGATCTAGAAGTTGATGTGTAGCAAGTGCAGTAATTTGAGAAAATGTTGCTGTGATGTCAGCTATGAAGTTGATAAAGAAGTTATTTCTTCAGGAGATTTGACAGGGAGAGGGCAGGGGTTGGCTTTTATCCCCTTGATTAATTAATGAGGTTACAGAATTTCTTTGGGTTCTGGCTTGTGGTTGGACTGAAGCTTTAGGTAATATTCTTTTTTTTTTTACCTTTGTTGACCAGCTATTTTTCCTGGCTGCAAATATTTTTGAATTTAGTAGGTCTGGGGTGTTTCTGTGTGCTTGCCATAACTTCCATATTTTGTCTCTCACATGCATGAGAAGTCAAGTAGGCTTGGATAGCCAACTGCACGGTTATTTTTGATCCTCTATACACGTAGAGGTGTGAGGCTATTTAGTGTATTCATGAAGATGGTGTTGAAGTAATCAACAGCTTTGTCAAGCAGGAGGGTTTTTAGTAAATGACAATCTGTTGTTTTTGGAATACTGTTGAAGGTTACAGGGTTGAATTACATCAAATTCCTTGTTTGTTTATACTGATGTTGACTCTGACTGGAAAGGGAAGCATGGTTAATAAATCTGGGGTGTTTGGGAGTGTTCCAGCTATGGCTATTTTGTTGGGGTTTGTAACCAAAATCCAGTCTAAAATGGCTCAGTTATTTCCTTTGTTAGGTCTGGTGAGGGATTCAATGAGCTGGGTAAAGTTGAAAAGATTAATATTTGAGGATGGGTGGTTGGAGGTGACTTCCAGCCAGTTGATATTTATGTCACCTAGTATGACAGCCTCATTTTTAATATTGGTAGAAATGCAGGCTAGGATTTCTTCCAATATGGGAATGCTGTTTCCAGGGGGTATGTAGAGAGCTACTATACAAAGTTGTTTGCTGTTATTCATATTTAAGAAAGTTATGAGAACTTCTGCATTAAGAGAACAGTGGTATAGGGTTACTAAATGTAACTAGATTATGGGTGTTGGAAAACAGAAGGGCAACACCACCTCCTTTTTTATGGGCCTGTCTAATCTTATTGTTTGAAAGCCTGGAGGGAGAAATTCAGTGCTTTAATATTGGGTTTTAGCCAGGTTTCAATTGGGGCTATAATGTCTGGTTGTTGGCGAGTGATCTATGCATGAAAGTCTGAGATTTTATTGTGAATGCTTTGGAGATTTAGGGTTACTATATATAATGACTTGTGGGAGTCTCTGTTGATGGGTGTGGTGGGATGGTTGAGTGTAGTGGGTCCTGGACTGGGGTGTATGTCGCCGCATGATGGTATGGTGGAGAGCTTAGAGGTGTGTTAGGTTATGTAATGCCTGTGGATGCAGATGTAAATTTGATGCAACTGTTCCTGTCAGGAGAGTTAAGCTTCATTTTTTGATGATGTACATAGTTTTGAGTGTTTGTCATAAGTTAATTGGTCATGGGCTGTTCTAAAATGCATTTATTTTTTATTTGATGGCGTGACATAGGGTCAAATAGAGAGAAGAAACAACTACATCAAACCAGCAGACATGAGTGTCTGCATATAACACAAAAGGTGCAAATACACATTCAAAAAAGTTGCCATATATAATAGATGGAAACAATAACTTAAAATGGCTTTGCTATCCGTATTATTATGGAAGGTTAATGACCTCACATATACAAAAAAGGAAAGAGTACTGAATTATATTAAGTAATGCAGAGGGTAAATAGCAATGCTATTTAGGTTAGACATATTTTTATCAACCAGAGAAGTCCTGGACAATAATAATAAAGAATTGAAGGAATTTATCTAGGAGGGGAAAAGGGCAAGAGTTAACTGGTAAAAGCTCATCTTTCCAATATAACAAGGTAGTTTTCAATTACCTGACTTGAAGTGATATTTTATAGCTACACAATTAAGGCTCACATACATAGCACAAGCATAAAGTTATAATTCAAAGTGGAAAGGGATGATGAGACAGGGGAAGTTCATGAAATAAGGAGCAAGTGGTATTTTGGATGCAGATCCTTAAGGAAAATAACACCCATACAGAATACTAAATTCATAAAGTAGCAGACAATATTCTAAGAACTAAGCCAACATAAGAATGGAGAAAGGATATTTTGCCAATAGGGATGTCTATAAGTAGGGTACAGAAAATAGACAAGAGGAGGCTGAAATTTACTGACGAAAACTGGCAAATGAACCAAGATATTGTGAGCAAATAACTAGAGAGAGAAAGGTAAGATAGACTACCTTCCCACCATGGACTGAGAGAATATAGGCAAAGAGACAAGGATATGAGAATCCTAAGTGAAAAACCTGCTCTGGTAGAGTTTTAGTTGAATCTAGAACAGAAGTGACTGCTAAAAATGGATAATTAGTAGGGCTTATAAAATATTGCACAATAACTAAGAATTTCAGAGTAGGTTAGAAAAGCTTGGGAAGAGACTGGATAAGCAATTTACAAGGAAACAATGGGAGGACATACATATGGCTACCAAGTATGTAAAAGTGTAGAACGTTTAGGATTTTTACTTGGAAGTTGCTTACATAGGCATTTGTATACCCCAAGCAGACACCAAAGAACTTTTTCCTCAAGTAGATGGCAAATGCTGTGTGTGCGATGGGGAAGGAGGAGGTAACAGGGAACATATATTTTGGAAATGTAACACATTGGCAGATTTAAAAAATTCCCTGTAGAGCAATCTCTCAGAAATATTGAGTGAGCACATCGATGTAACTAAGGAAATAATTCTTTTGAGCTGGGACATATGATCTGAATTGTCTAGACATAGTAAGACCTTAAGTTTAATTCTGGCTGCTGCGAAAAAAGCAATTACTAGAAAATGGAAATTAAAGTCTAAACTAACTATACTTGAAGCACTGAATATTGTAACAGATAAATGAGCTGGCTGTGAGATCTGCAGAAAAGGAAAGGAACAAACTACTTAGAAATAAATGGAAATTGTGGGAACAAAATGTGCAAAGTAACGTTCTGGAGGAGGAGGAGTGAGCTTTAAGGGAAGGCAGGAATTGGGCAATTTATGTAATGCTGGACTGAGGATGGCTATAAAAAAACACAAGTGATGTATAATGCATGTAACTGGAAATGTGTTAATATGGTTGGTTTTCTTTTATATTTATGCATGTTTTCCTATGTGTTTAGTGATAATTTAGAAAAGGTGTTAAAGAATCATCGAGGACTAGATTACAAAGACATCTGATAAGTCAAAACCATCTGTTAAGCTTACCAAATGGGGTGGTACTACAGACTTCTGCACTCAGACTGAGGAATCCTTCCACTGAAAGGCGTAACCTTGCAAAAGGGAAGGCTACCTTTCAGCCTCAATACCCTCTGAGACCCCAGCAAACAAATATGAAGGCATCAAAGGGCCTATGTCACAAATCAGGCTCTAAGATGGACTGCTATCTGTGTGTGTGTGGGGGGGTGTCCATGCTTTGCATAAGAAGAGCTTTGTCTATCACAAGGAACATTAGTGCCTGTATCCATACCCTTTTCAACCATCAGTACACAAAGACCATGCCTTCTGGTCTTTCCTCCCTGAACTGTGAGTTGAGAAATGGAATCAGTGGAAATGACAGAAATATCCACAGGAATCTCTTATGATAAAGGAGAGAACAAATCCATTTCCTTATCCTTGTCCAGCTGCACAGAGCAAAAGTGGGAGAAGACAAGAGTTTTCCGGGCAAGTCAACAGGTACATCTCTGGAGTTCTCTGTCTTAAAGTCCGACAAGCACAACCACTGAATCTACATCTCCAAGAAAGGACTGGGGTATGGCTTTATATATTTCCTGAAGTTACTTGAATGACTGGGACTTCCAAGATGGCTGCACATAACTTAATTCTAGTTCTTCCAGAGTGAAGAGAGAAACTTAGCAGAGAAAGCCAGTGGACTTGCACTTCTGGGTAAACTTCAGTAACTGGCTAGTAAGTGCACTGCCTGGATACCAGGACAAAAGACACAGATAGGACCAGAGAGAAAATCAGGTACAAAAGGTGAGGAAAAAACTGACTGGGAAGAGTACAAAAGCTGTTCTGCAAAAAGCAGTGCAAGCTCCAGACATGACTTTCAGTAACCAAGAGGAAAGTATAAGACAACTGCACACAGACCTGATTAAAATAAATGGAACACTGATGGAGTATATAAATCTCAAACAAAAGGCTGGAAAATAGAAGCTTTAAACAGACATTCAGATGAGGTGATAAAATTGCAAAAATCATAGGTCAAAACAAAGAGAAACCTGGCTGAACATGAGGCTGCTCAAGAAGAAATGTTTCAAAAAATAACAATTAGAGGACAGAGCATGTAGGGAAAACCTAACATCTTCTGCTGTACCAGAGAATGGGGATAGAACAGACTGTATTAATTTTATGAAAGCACAAATAAGCAACTGGACTGGTATTCCACAGCAGGAGCTGTTAATTGAAAAGGCACATCATGTGCATGTTCCAGACCTGGTTATGAGAAAGCAACTTAAACCTTTAATAGTAAAACAACCATCCTAGCAGCAGGAAAAGTTAACTGACAAAATTGTGGCAGAAGGACAAATTACTAAAAGTGGGAGACAGCAGAGTGTTTGTAGAGAATGATTACTCACTGTATACCAGGCCAAAGAGGAGTAAATTTATTCCACTATTCAAAGAATGTTGAGAAGCAGGAGTGAGATTCAAACTGATGTACCCAGCTATCTTCTATATATTCATTCCTGGCGGAACAAAATCATTTTTGATGCAGTAAATGCTAAGGAGGAAATACAAAATTCTGTCCAACAAAAAGTGAGCTGTAAAACAGGAGATTATGTTTCTTGTTCTTCTGGTAATAAAGACTAGAGAGAGATTGTGCCAGTGAAGCCTTTTCCAATGTTTCAACAGAAAAAGCTTGACAGAAGGGAAAAAAGCATAAGAGTAATCAAAACTATGTTGGAAATGGTACAAAGGATTTGGGAGATGGAGGTGAACAGGAATAAAACCAGTATCTTGGAAATTCACAAATGTGGGATTACAGAGCAATGATTATATTTGTGAGACACGACAGAACAAGAAAATCTGGAAATATTGGACTTTTAAGGGGACTCTAAAGCATATGCCCTACTTCATGTCATTAACGTTCAGAAAATAAGGCAAGGGGAAAAAGTTAACTGCAAGTAAAACAATTTTTTAACAGTAAAATGTTTATAGTGCATGATATTCTTTGCATATTATAGGGTTTTTTCAGTTACTTTTACGTGTAATGGGGATACTAATGTAAACAGGTGCTCCTTTTCCCCCTTCTCTTTATCTCCTTATTTAGCTTTAAGAAACTTATCCAATGCAATGTTAAAAAAGAAAAGTCTGATCAAACAGCATGAAAATGAAAAATTGATGTATTATTCTCATTATTGCATAGGAGAATGACTGGATTAATGCCCTTAGCTTGATCTAGTAACAAGTTTTAGGAGAAAGCAAGTAAATGAAAAAGAACACTGAATATATAAATCTTTTTTCTAGCAAATAAATGTATGCTTTTGGGTAGCAACTTTGTATCTGGTCCTCAGGTCTCCATGGAGACAACCTGATAAATAGAAATGGCTAGATCATCATGTTTTCTGAAAGCATTCAAGTGTTTTCCCATCTGACAGAGCTGTAAAGATAAGACAAAACCAGGCAGCACTAGCAGAAGCGCAGGCTGTACCATGCTTCTTAGCATGGATAACCTTTCTTTCAGGTAACCCAAGTCTGTAAGTGTGGCTGTCAGCTCAGGATACTTGCTCCTATTAGGAGAATAAAACTTCAACATTTGAAGATGTACATAGTTTTTTGTGTTAGTATTAAGATAATAGGTTTTATGGGGGATAGTGAGGTGTGTGTGTTTTTTTTTTGAGAGCTTTCAATAAAACAAAAAAATTGTAAGATGTGACATAGGCTCAAACGGATATGACAAGAAACTGTTTAAAGATCAATCTGCCAAACAGTGTATGCATGTAACACAAAAGCTAGAACTAGAGAGTTAAAAAGATTGCTACACATAAAAGGTGGGAATAACTTACCACAATTATGTTTTCTGTAATGTCTTTAAATGTCAATGGTCTCACAGATAAATACAAAAAAGAAAAACTAATGAACTACAATAAAAAAAGGTATAGTGCAAACAGCTATGCTCCAGGAGATGCACTTGGAAATAAATGAACATGTGAATTTGATAAAGCAAGGTTTTCAGGATGGTTATTCAGTGGAATAACTGGGACAAAGGAAAACAGGAGTACTTACATTAATTGCAAAAGGTGCACCAATAGTGATAGAAAAGGTTAATAATGGTAGACTTGAAGTACTAATGAGCGACTGGCAAAGGAGGATGACTACACTTGGCATGCATTTATATTCTACCGCAAACTGCTATAATGGATCTTAAGAAAATTCTGGCTTTCAGCAAGGAATATTACTTTTAGGTGGGGAATAGAATTTGATTGGCAGCAGTAAAGATGCATCTGGGGGCCTACAAGAGAAAATACAGCAAAGGAAAGTAGATTTTGGAAGAAATTTATGAAAACATTTGGCATGGAAGATGTGAATTCAGCAATAGGAGTTGAGTGACTTTACATATTATTCCCCAAGATACAAAAACTGGACTAGGCTAGAAAGAATTAACATTTCACAGGAACATGTGCATGTCTTAAGATGTACCCAGTAAGTATTATTTACTTATTTATTTGCAGTTTGTTTTCCAGGGTAGCCCATGGGCTACAAGGAGCCCATTTTCAATGGAGTCCTGGGGAGAAAAGCTCCAGAGAAATACAAATACATAGTACAGAAAGAGCACAAATCCATTATATACATTTCAATTAAATGTTAAATACATATTTTGTATAGTACAAACCCATATTGCACAATTCAAATAGATATTACATAAAACAGAAATAAAAAAAGATTTTCATTAGGAAAATTACATCAGGTTAATTCAGTAAGTAGCTTTTTCTTAGGGAATTACAAAGAGGTAATTTTTTAGTCATTGGTCGAACATGTCCCAAGGGATGTAAAACTTTATGAGGTAGTGACAGGCAACACAGTTTGGAAAGTTAGGAAGAAAGTGTGGTAGAATTAGGTTGGATGAGAGCAACAGCACTTCCACTGTGAAGTAAGTTGCGAGTGCAGTAAGGTTTTAAACAAGGAGAGACTGCTGGTGGTGCAGATGGGACAGAGTTCCAGAGGTGTGCAAGAGAGAAGGGCATCAATGGATTCCCAGCAAGATGTGTTGGTTTATGCAATTTAAATAGGTCTGGGGAATTGGATCTTAGGAGTCTATCTGGTTTATGCATTTCAAACGTATTTGCTAGGGAGGGGCAGAGAGATGGGTTATGAATGAGATTGTGTGCTTGGATGAGCTGAGTATATGTGAGGAAGCTTGGTAATTCTAGCCAACTTAGTTGATGAAGGGAATTACAGTAGTGAGAAGAGGCTCTATGACCTGCCGCAAATTTGGATATTTTGTTGTAACAAGATGAGAGTTTTGTTTTGAGGGAAGACTGTAGGCTGGTTAGGATAGATGTACCATATAAAAGGGATGGAGATGAGGTATATATTAGCTAACGTAATCCTGGTGGTGGGAGACAGAAAGCATACCTAATTTTTTATAGGTTTTTTTATATTTGCTTGTAGATGCTCATCAAATTTTAGTTGATTGTCAATGATCATTCCTAATAATTCTGTGTCAGACTAGTTCTAGGAGACTATTATTATTGCTGGTAGTTATGAAGGATTGTTTGTCTAGGGAAGAGGTTTTGGATGCATTGAATAACATAAGTTTTGTTTTGATTGCATTAAGGGCTAAATGGTTGTCGAGCATCCAATGTTCAGTGGAAGAGAAGGCAGCTTGTGTTAGATTAAGAGTTGTGATGGAAGGGGAGGAACAGATTATAGTAGAATCATTGACATATTGGATGAGACTGGAGCTAGGAATGGCTTGGAAGAAATCATTTATGAATATGTTGAATAGTAGGGGGCCTAGAATGGAACCTTGGGGGACCCCTGTGGATGTATTAAGGAAGGGCGAGGTAGTTCTTTTCCATTTAACTGCTTGTTGCCTGTTTGTGAGATAGCTTGAGAACCACTGGTTAGAAGAAGTGGATAGGTTAAGTTTAGAGAGTTTGGTAAGAAGGAGGTTGTGGGAAATAGTTTCAAATGCCTTAGAGAGGTCGAGGAAAAGAGTGGATACAAAGTGGCCATAGTCGCGGGCTTTGGTGATTGTTTCTAGGAAGGAGAGGAGGGCGGTGGAGGTACGGTGACCTGGTCTAAAGCCATGTTGTGTGGGGAGTAAGAAGCTGACTATTGATGAGGTAGGGTAAGAGTATTTGGTGTACACACTTTTCAAGTTCATAGGTAGGTACTAGGCTATCGGCCCTAGGGCCCATACAAGCCTAGCCAAAAAATGTACCCTGGCTTTCTTCACCCAAGAAAATTATTTTCCTGTGCCCCTGTCGAGCAGAGCCACAATAGTGATCCCCGGGGTGAATTTCCCATTTCCCATCCAATCATCAAGATTTTTCTTGAAGAGTGCTAATGAGGAGCTCTGTTTGATATAGATAGGTAGTCTGTTCCAGAGTATGGGAAGTCTCTGGGACGGGAATCTATCCCTCCAGCATGTTCTGTTTATTGTGGTGACAAGGTTTAGGTCCCTAGAGCGTGTAGCTCGGAGGGATTGGGATTTCTTTAAGTGGAGCATGTCCAACAGCTCTGGGTTTGACATAGCTTTGTATGTTAGGCAGAGATTGCCCCTGAGTAGGCGATATGCGATGGAGTAAAGCTGTAGTTTTCTGAGACTGTCTGCATAGGGCATCTGTTTGAGGCAAGTAATCCTCTTTGTGAGGTATTTCTGTGGTCTTTCCAGTTGTTGTAGATGTCTTGTGAGGTACATACCAAAAGGGGCGTTGTACTCTATAATGGGTCTAATGAGTGATGAGTAGAGGGGAACAATGACCTCTTTTTTTCTGGATGAGAATCCTTTTGTGATGAGATGAGCCACGTAGAAGGATTTCCTGACCACTGTGGCAATGTGATTATCAAAGGAGAGACTACTGTCCACCTGTGTCCCAAGGTCTCATCACAATTTCGGCATTAAGTAGACTACCAGCTATGTGGTAGTTCATGGGTACAGAGTTTTTACCAAAGGGGATGACAATACACTTTTTGGCATTGAGCTTCAGGCCACGGCTTTGACACCAGGTATCTGTCTCCGTGAGGCCCTTTTGTAGTTTGTCCACATCGTCAGGAGTTTCGATTATGGCTCCTAGTTTGCAGTCATCTGCAAACTTGGTTAGCCAAAGACCTTATGTGTTGGCCTGCACTTCAGAGAAGTAGATACCAAACAGGAGAGGACCCATGACTGAACCCTGTGGTACTCCACTTGTCACTGGTCTGATGTCGGATTTGGAATCCGCTACTTTCACAGTGTGGGTTCTGTCCGTGAGCCAGTTGGCAACCCATCTTGTGACATAGGGATTTATACCTAGTTTAGTGAGCTTATCTATAATTCCAGAGTGGGGGATGGTGTCGAAAGCCTTGGTGAGATCTAGATAAGCTGTGTGAACCATTTTACCTTCATCTATGGCTTTGGTGACTGCTTCAAAGAAGTCAATCAGGTTTAGGAGACATGATCTGCCTTTTACAAATACAAACTGGGTAGGGTCCAGAGTTTGGCAATTACCAATGTCTTTGTTTAGGAGTTCCACAATGATACGTTCCATGGCCTTGCAGACCAGGCTCGTCAGGCTAATGGGGCGGTAGTTCCCGGGGTCCATCGTGGCTTTCCCTTTGTGGAGTGGGATAACCGTTGCGGTGTGTCATTCAGTGGGTACAAAGCCTGAGGTGAGGCTATGATTGAACATGGTACTTGGGTAGGGTGTCAGTTCATTCTGTAGTTCATGTAGAACGCAGCCTGGGATATTGTCAGGTCCCATGGATGCTGTGTTCTTGGCTTTGGAGAGTGTGTTTTTTTACCTGTGCAGCCATGATTATAGGAACTTTGCATTCCTCTGGTATAGAGATGGGCCCTCTAGGGGGTGAGAGGGGGGTAAAGTTAGCACTGAACCTATCTGCTAGGATGTTGGCAATATCAGTTGGTTCTGTATATTTAGTGCCATTGTGCTGTAACTCAGAGCAGATCTGAGTGTTCCCATTTAGATTCTTGACATAGCTATAGAATGCTTTGTGGTTGTCTTTAGAGTCAGTGGCAATTTTGTTTTCGTAACTAGCTTTGGAGGATTTTATGAGGAATCTCAGCTTCTTACTGAGGTTGACCAGGGAGTTCCTCTAGTCATGGGATTTTACTCTTTTTTGCAACAGTTTCTTTCTTCTGTTGTAGAGTTTGTTTATGGCAGAGGACCACCAGATTGGCTTCCTTTTTTTGGAGGATAGCATCTTGGTTCTATTAGGGATAGCATGATCCATGCATTTGTGCAAGTGCTTATAAAGTGCATTTGTGTAGGATTCGGCAGTCATACCTCTATTGTCCCTCTGCATGGGTGTCATGAAGTTTGCCACTTCTGTCTTAAGAAGTGTGAAGTTGGCTTTGGAGAAGTTTTTTACGATGGTTTCCCTAATTGGGGGTGGGGGTGGGATGTGGATGTCTAGGCTGATTAGCTTGTGGTCGGATCTGACCAACAAGGAATTGACCTCTGATGTGGAACACCGGTTTCTCATGTTGGTAATGACCAGGTCTAGGATATTGCTGCCCCTGGTGGGGGTGTGAATAAGTTGATCCAAGGCATTGGAATTTATGAATTCTAGAAAACGTTGAGCAAAAGAGTTGCTACATGAGTAGTTTTCCTAGTTAATGGTGGGGTAGTTGAAATTGCCCATTATTAGGGTGTTGGGTTGTACCCTAATACTTTCCAGTGTATCAAGAAATGAGGAGTGTGAATCCTGGGGCATGGTGGGGGGTCTGTAGCAAGCTACAATTTGGATTGTGGTCTTGCCCAGAGTTAGTTGCACTTGGATAATCTCGGATAGATTATGCTGTGCAACTAGCCTGGAGGTGTCGATATCCTTAATGAAAATGGACACGCCTCCGCCTTTAGTGCTTCTTTCTGGGTTAGGTGGCCAAAAGGTGTGGTATGAATTGAAGCCTGGTAATGCAGGGGTGCTCTCTGGAGCTTTGAACCAGGTCTCTGTCACTGCACAGATGTCAATATTCTCTATTTTAAGGAGTGCCTTGAGTGAGTGCGTTAGCTTAGAAATAGGGGATAGGATGGCGATAGGGTGAAAATTTGGGATGTCACTATTACTGCCACCTTTATGGAGAGGAATAATAAAGGCCTTCTTCCAGAGCTGGGGGACCAGGCTTTCTGAAATAGACCATTTAATTAGTATGCTGATAGGGAGAGCAATGGCTTCTGCGGCTACTTTTAGGAAGCAGGAGGGAATTTCATTAGGGGCATTGGAACCAGGTTTTAATTTTAAAGGTGGAGGTTGGGAGCAAGAGATGCTAGGGGAGGAAGGGATGGGAACACGCTGAGGAGGGGTTGTAAAGGTGTTGGTGAAGGATGATGCTAGCTTGCTTATGGACTCTATAAAGAACGAGTTAAATTGGGTGGCCAAGTCCATGTCAGAGGCATCTAGGTTGTGACAAGGGTTTTCTTTTTTTCCCGAGTTGAGGAGAGAGGAGATTCCTTTCCAAAATAGTTTGGGACTGGTGGTGTGGTTGGTTTGTAGAGTGGAGAAATAGGCTTTGCGGTCTAAGCTAATAAGTTTTTTGACTTTATTTCGTAGTGTTTTACATTCATTTAGGGTGATAGTGGTTTTATTTTTATGGTAATGTGTCCAGGCTTTGTCATGGAGTCACATAGTAGCTAAGGTGTTTTTGGTTAACCAGGGTACAGGGTTACTTTTTATATGTTTTGTTTTTAGAGGGGCAAAGGAGTTGAGCAGGTTTGTGAAAGAGTTAAAGTAGGATAGAGCATTATCTAGGGAAATTGTTTTTAATGGGTTCCAGTTTGTGCTTTTTAGTGCATTTAAGAAGGTTTGAGCATTGAAGTTCTTTAGGCAACGAGTGGAAATATAGGTGCAAGTTAGTTGTATAGAAGAGGGGAGACGGTGGGCAAAAGTGGGAAAATGGTCAGCTAGTGGGTCTGGGAGAATACCACTATCAGAGATATAGTGAGGATGGGATACTAGAATCCAGTCTATTGTAGTTCCAGTGATGGACTTCTTGGAAGGCCTGGTAGTAGAAATGATTAGTTGTGTAAAGTTATATAAGATAATATTGAGTGAGTTAGTGGGAGATTGGATTGTGGCCCAGTTTATGTTCATGTCCCCCAGGATTATGGTTTCATGAGTAATGTTGGTAGAGACCCAGGAGAGAATATATTCAAGGGATGAGCTATTGTCGCCAGGGGGAACACAGAGGGAGAGAACAAATATAAGTTTATGCTTGTTTAGGTGGAGTAGGGCTGGTATTTCTGCCTTGCCAAATTTGGGAAAGGGTTTGGTATAGGGGGTGACTAAGAGGGATGACGAGTAAAGGAGTGCTACACCACCTCCCTTTTTTCGTGTTCTGTCATTCCTTAACATGCGGTAGTTGGAGTTATATCAGAATCTTGTATGTAGGGCTTAAGCCAGGTGTCTGAGACGGAGAGAATATTGGGCTGGTTATGTAGAAGCCAGGCATCAAGGTTTGGAATTTTGTTATATAGGCTCTGAGCATTTAGAGCTGAGAAGTGGAGGGGCTTGCCTGCTGCTTGGGGGGGGTTGGATGCAGTGTGGTAGGGGGGCCTGGGTTTGGGTGGAGATAAGATGGATGAGTTATTTGGTTTGTTTGGGGTGTAGTATACAGGTAGAGAGTTTTGTGGATATTAGACTAGTGTAGTTGGGAACAGTGTTTTTACAGTTAGGTAAGAGTCTATAGGGGAAGAGCATGCTAGTGTTGAGGGAGTAGAGACTGGGAGATATATGAATAACAGTAGATGTGTACCTTGTACAGGATGGGATAGTTGTGTGAAATGAAGGGGACTGGTTTGCATTAGTAGGATGGGTAATATAAGTTAGGTAAGTTAAGGTAATTAGAAGTATTATTTGAGTAAGTAAGGATAGATGATGTTGGCTATTACAGTAGAAGTAGGGGGCGAGTTAAGTTGTGAAGTTAGTTTGAGTAAGAGATTATGGTTTAGGTTAATTGTTTAGTAGTTAATCAGGATAAGTTGTGTTTGGCAGTAAATTCTGACAGGTAGGCTTACTATAATGGGTGAACTGTGGGAGAAGACTTTGGGGGTATGATGGGTAGGTTGGATTGGATGGTGTAAGTGGTGGGAGTGGCTAGTTAAGTATGAGTGTAAGGGTTTTGGGGGTAGGGGAGCGGTGTGAGCCCATAGGGCGAACGGAGCGGGTAGAGCCAAGGAAAGGAAAAATCAAGGTCAAAACTGAAAAACAATCAGTGGAGTGTAAGGTAAGTTCAGACGAAAGTATGCAAGGGGTAAGGGATATTCTAGCAGTGGTATAGGGAAAGGATTAGAGTAGTTCAGAGAGGTAAAAGATGGCGCCACAGGAAGGAAGGCAAAGTTAGAGAGTCTGGGGAAGGTGTTGGAAAGAAAAGAAAGTGAAAGAAACTGGGGGAGGGGTTGGAATAGAGACTGGAGATGGGTATCACAGTGGCCTAGCTGGTTGGAACCAGTACTGACAGGGTCAGGTCAGCAGTGTGAAACAACACAAACAATTAAAAAGGAAGCAACTGTGAAAATCAGAGCTGAAGAGGGAATAATAGCAAGCTGGAGATAGAAATATTGCAGATATAAATTTAAAAACAGAAGATGTACTAGGGGTTACCAATAACAACTAAAATATAAATGCGGGATAATGAAATAAAAATGAGACACTGATCCTTTCCTACCTATCTGTTGAAGAGAGGAATATAAGGAATGGGTAGTGGAAATTATTAAGGAGCTATAAGAGAAGAGAGAAATTTCTTATGATAATATAGCCAGGGAGTGGTGGGATAAAATGAAAGTGGAGTTTAAAAATAGGGTGAAAATAAAAGACAGAGATATTAAGAAACCACAAGAATTACTTAGACTGGCAAATGTGAAATTACTGCAGAATATGGAGAATCTCACAGAAGAAGAGGAGCAACTGCAGAATGCTAAACAGAAAATAAGCGATTACCTCAATAATATGCATGAGTTTAGAAAGACTTCTGTTAAGCAACAGTTTTTTGATAACCATAGAGCACAAAAACTTTTAGCACAACAACTCAAGCAACAAAGTAGAAACGACTGTCGCCAAGCATAGGGAGCTTATACCAAGAGATCCTGTAGAGGTACTAGAAATATTTGGGAAATTATATGAAAGTCTGTATAAAGCAGAGAAATATGGAAATCAAGAAATGGTATAAATGGAAATGTTTATGTAAGAATTAAACATGCCAAGGTTAGAGGTAGACAAGGCTCAATTACTAACAAAATAGGAGGAGAGGAGATAAAAATAGTGATGTATAACCAATACACAAGAAAGTCCCCATAAATAGATGGCATTCCTGTGGAAGTTTATAAGCTAGAAGAGAAAAAAAAACTGATAAAGATCTGGAAGGTTTTAAGTGCATTTTAAGAGAAGTACTAACATCATGGAAGAAAGCGCTGGTGGCTGTAATACCTAAAGAGGGTAAAGACTCTTCCGATCCAGCTTCATACAGACCCATTTCAATATTAAATCATAAGTGTTTATGTCAACAATGGCTAAAGAATTGCAAAAGAAATGCCAAAATATATAGATATGGATCATTGTAGTTTTGTGGAGGGAAGTCAAACTTTTGACAACATTAGCAGAATATTGATGATCCAGAGGGAAACAGAATATAACAAAATACCACTGTTTTTGGTGGGTCTTGGTGTAGAGAAAAGCATTTGACAGAGTATGCTGGGACTTTACGAGCATGGCAATGGAAGCATTTGCATACCCTGATAAAATTACAAAGTTGATTAGGAGGATATAACTAGGGATTGGAGATGAAAATTAAAGTGGGTGGGTTCCTCTATGTTAATTTCTAATTGAGCAGAGGAACAAGGCAGGGGTGTCCTCTTTCCCCTTTATTTGCATTATATTTTAGAACCACTGGGAAAGAAACAAAGGACTCAGAAATTCAAGGATATAATTGGTGTGGTAGTCAAGAAGAGCTGACTCTATTTGCAGTTGATATTTTATACTTGATAAAACCAAAAAAGAACATTTCAGTGTTGTGGAACACTTTGAGAGTTTCAGATTGTTTCAGGATACAAAATTAATGAAGCTAAAAGAAAGGCAATAGCTGTAGATCAGGTATCCACAAACAAAGTGGTTCAGCAATATCCATATTTATAGGGATATGAGGAAAATGAAGTACTTAGGAGCAGGGACTAAAAATGATTTTGGTGTGGAAGCTAAGGATATCTGCGAAGAGACTAAATAAAAGATAATAGAAAAACTAAAGCTGGGAGCTCTGTTATATGGATATGAATAGCAAGACAGAAGTAGTTAAAATGTGTTTAGTCCCTTTAGTCTTATACACAGGTCAGGCATAGTTTTATCAACCAGAGAAGTTGTGGGCAGCAATTAAGAGCTGAAGGATTTTATCTGGGAGGGGAAGATGGCAAAAGTCAAGTGGGATAAGCTGATTCTTCCAACAGAACAAGGTGGCCTGGGATTACCCGATTTGAAGGGGTATTTCAGAGCTACACAGTTAAGGGTCCTATACATAGCACAAGCAGAAAACTATAATTCAAAGTGGAAAGGGAGGATGAGGACACAAGTGGAAAGCTCAACAAGGAGAAACTGGGATTTTGGATGCAGATCTTTAAGGAGAATAACAACAATCATACAGATTATTATATTCATAAGTAGTAGAACGTATTCTAAGAACTATACCAACACAGGAATGGAGAAATGAGATTCTTCTGCTAGGGATGACTACAATTAGGGATACAGACAATATACAAGAGGGGGTTGGAATTTATTGGAGAAAAAACTGGAAAAGAACCAAGGTATTGGGAGCAAATTACTAAAGAGAGAAAGGTAACCAAATGGGAAGACGCCACAAATTTATTTGGACTGCAGGTTAGCAATTACCTCCCCAATCAAGGATTGATAAGAGAAAAAAATGTGGGGTCCTAAATGAAAGACCAGCACTGGTAGAGGTTTTAGTAGAATCTAGAACAGAAACTGTTGTTAAAAATAAATAATTAGTAGAGTATATAAAATACTGCATGATAAATATAAATATCAATCAGAGGAGGTTAGAAAAGATTGGGAAGAGAGATTAGATAAGCAAATCACAAAGAAACAATGGGGGAATATATTATGTCTCTCAAATATGCGACAAATCTAGAAGATTTAGGATTTTTTCTTGGAAATGTTTACATAGGTATTTGTAATACCTCAAGTAGCTACACTGCAGAGAATTTTTCCTGAGGTAGACAGCAAATGTTGGAGGTGTGATGGAGAAGAGGTATTTGGGAACATTTTCTGGGAGTGTAATGAGATGGCAGACTTTAAAGATTCCCTGCAGACTACTCAGAGAAACTGGTGTACCTAGGGAAATTATTTTTCTGAGCTATGATACAGAATTAGAACTGCCTAGACATAAGTAAGGCCTTGCTGAGCCTAATTATGGTGGCTGCTAAAAAAAAAAAAAAAAAAAATAATAATAATAATAATTACTAGAAAATGGAATTCAAAGTCTAAACCAACTTTACTAGACGTAATGAATATAGTAACATATTTAAAACAACTGGAACTGGGATTTTTACAAAAAGGTAGGAACAAGCTACACAGAAAAAAATGGATATTGTGGGAACAATACATACAAAGGAGGAATGAGGTTTAAAAGAAGGCAGGATTTGAATGAGCTATGTAATGTTTGACTGACAATGAGTGGGTAGATTATAAGTGATGTATAATGTTTGTGACTAAAATTATGTCAATATGGTTTGTGATGCATAAATGCTTGAAACTAAGATGATGTCAATATGATTTGTTTTCATTTATATAAATGTATGACTGCCTATGGCATAAGTACTAATTTAATAAAGATGTTTCAAGTAATTTTTTTAAACAATTACTGAGACTGATGTTCCTGTTTAATGACCAAATGCCAGACAGGTACTACCTCCCTCAACAGAGGCATGAACATTCCCCCCCTTAACCTGTTCAAGCACTAAGCAATGGACAATCTGATAACATGAGGAGCTCTAGAAACAGCAGCTTCTGCAAAGCATTTAAAATGAGGGAAGTGTCCTAACAGGACTGTCATTTAATTAAAGTGGAGACCTCTGGCTAACAGGTGGCAACACTTCCTGCACCACTGAAGGATAGGTGAATGTTCTGCAGCCCACAACTACAGCATCCATCATCATTACAGGATTAGCTGCAGAAAGGCAAGACCCACAAAAACATGATTATGAAATTGTCCACCATTCTGGGGCCTAGCAACAAGAATCTGACCAAAGGAGCACGTCAGTGAGCAAGTGACATCTCTAGGCAGTGGCCACTCATAGTACATTGCAAAAGCTGTATCATTAGGCATGCAAACATCATGATGATGACCACGGCAACCAACAAACTTAGAAGACAGTGCAGGTTCTAAATTTGGACATTTTGTTGTTTCCTAATACAGCATACTAAGGCCGTGATATCCTGGGCCCCATCCAAGTGCTGAAATGCCAACAGTGAAGAGAGTCCAGCTTCTATACCTATAATGGCAATCATTTGAAGAGAAGACACCTGACATTCATGGTGATTCCTCTAGGGACTGTCGTCAAGGGAACACTCATAGTATGATTACTTACAGGGAGTTTCTTGATAAGGCTATAAGTAGTAGTTGCCTCACTATTTGAACACTGTGAAGTTCTCTTCCTGCAAAGCTCTGACCACCACAAATATTTTGATATTTTGGTAGAGTGTCTGGCTAACGAAGAAAGCCTAAATTGTAACACTTTACTGGAAGTGATGGCCACTAAATAAGAACCAGGGGGAATCTATTATGTGGTTGTTAAAAAAATGATATGATAGATGATGCATGTCTTATTCAGTGAAACCATCCAGCCACACAGTAGGATCAAGAGCATAAGCCACTACAGGGCAATCATCTGGATCCAAATATAACTGGATGTACTCATTGAAGCCTGCTGAGGTCCAGAATGTGACAGACACCTGACATCCCCTTTGGAATAAAATAAAAGGCAAGAGCAAAACATAACCCAGTTACAAAAAAAGAGACAAAACCTCTATGGTTCCTTTTAGCAGTGGAGTCTACAAATGTCATAAGAACTTCATTAAGAGGCTACTTCACCACTGCCGCTCTTTCTGGAAGAGGGCTGACCACTGAGCTCAAACATGACAGACAGACAGACAAACTGAATTTAGAGACTCCTGACAGTCTCAGATTGGAATCAGATCTGTGGTAATTTTACAGAATGGGTATTCCTCAGCAGCCTTGTAATGAGGGGATTGCAGTATACCATGTGGCATTTCAATGTATTCTGCATCTAGTTCCCACCTTCTAGAGTGGAGTAAGCGGTATTTTGATTTTTCTGATTGTTTTCTAATGCCCCCTTCCCCCAAGCTTTGTGAAGTGTCAGCATAAAGCTACAATGTTAACAGATCCTAAGTAACATCTGCTTCACCAGGTGTTCACTCATTTGCTCAGCAGGTAACATGGCTTTGAAACTTGCAACCAGATTAACTTAGGAAGTGTTCCATCTTGGTCTGATTTAATAGCTCATTAATGAAGTTCTCTTTTAACTTGCCCTTTGGCTGTGATGCAGAATGTCAGTCCTTATCACTAATATAAACTTTTTACTATTCTACCATACAGCTCTTTGCATATTTATGTTACCCTCTTATTTAGTTTACTCTCTCTTGTTTTGCAATGTTATTAGTTTATGCATTTTAAGTCCATAAAGTTGAAGCAGAAGTTCTTTCTTGTTTGGGACTGGCTAAGCTTAGAAGAGAATCAGGAGGATGTAAAAGGAAGGGTATCCTAAAGATCCTGCCTGTAGTGGCAAAGCACTTCATCCTTAACAAGACATCAGCTAGTTTTCGAATGGCACAACCAAACAGCCCCTGTGAAGTGGGCATCCAGGATCTTGTACCCGCTATCCTCCTTGAAGGAAGATAACGGCAGCCACATCATGCTGAACAGGCATACACGTGGACATGTAACCTTACTCAAAATATATGCAGTCAAAGTTACAGCAAGTATCCTGTCTCATCTCTGAAAGCTGTTGACAGTCTCTGCAATTACCAGACCATCACTTACCTTTTTCCCATTTTCTACATGGGGTCAGGGTGTTGTGTCAACTGCTACTCTCTCTCTCTTTATTCAGAGCCTTACTCCTGCCTGAATGTTGCTGGTCTTACTCACTTAATCCATCCACCTCTTTGCTCGATACCCTCATTTCCTCTTGCCTTCAACCTATCTCAAATCTTCATCAGACTGTCTTCTGCTTTTCTGCATGTGTGCCCGAACCACCATAATGTGTTCTCTTTGATCTTTGCTGCAAGTGGAGCTACTTTGGCTTCTGCTCTTATGTCTTCATTTCTTTCTCTGTCCCACAGTGGGCATCCAACCACCCATCTCAGGCACTTCATCACACCAATGTTTTGTACACCTTACTTTTCAGCTGCTTTGGTGCTCTTATCATATACCATACCTGACAATCTGTGTATCAATTGGCAGCAACACCTCTGATTCTAGCTCTGACCTCCTCGTTCAGGCTTCCCTTCTCCTCAACCCCCCCTTCCAGATACTTGAAACTGTTAACCTATTCTACTATTTACCTTATATCTCAGTTCTCAACTTCTGATTAACCCCATTTGCTATTACAACTGTCTCATCAGTACTCAGTTTCATTCCATGTGCCTTCAGTTTTGCATTTCATTCCCCTATCCTTTGCTCAGAGATCGTCTGTAAAGCCACATTATCTGCATACAGCAATTTTGATGATCTGTTGCCTCTGACCTGCATGATAATGTAGTACATCACCAGTATGAACTGCAGTGGACTCAAGAGCTGAACCCTGATGATACAGTCATTCCCACTGGGAACACCTCTAAGAGACCAAACATGGTTCATACTTGGGTCACTGGGTCTTTGCACATGACTGCAATAATTCTGCCAATGCTTCTTTGACTTTGAAGCACCACAGGACTGCCCACGTCAGCTTTCTTGGAACCTTGTCATGTGCTTTCTCCAAGTCTAGGAATGCCTAGCTGGATTTTTTCTTCATTTTTAGCTTCTTCTCAACAGTCTTCACTGCACACATTCACACTCCGTTGTGCTACATCCTGATGTGAATCCAAACTGCTCATCTCCAATCTTACTGCACTTGTATTCATTTATCAATCACCATCTCCAGAAATTTTCATTCAGTGTGACAGGAGTTTGATACCCCTGTACTGCCCAGAGTTGTGAATGTCCCCTTTGTTCTTGAAAAATGACACTAAAAAGGTTACTCTCCAGTCATCTGGAATACCTCTTTCTCTCTCCATTGCTATGGGTACCCTCAGAACCCATTTCTCCCCTATCTCACCCAGCATCTTTATCATACCTGATGTGACCTCCTTTGAGCTTGATGCTTTCCCTGGTTGTATTTTGCTTAGTGCTGCTCTTACTTCTTCTATGGTGGACTCCTCTTCTTTCATGGTAAGCTCTGTCTGGGGCAGTACAGCTTCTGTGTGATTTTCTTCATTCAGAAGTTGCTGGAAGTACTTTCCATCCGCCTTTGATATCCTGTGGACTGATGAGCAGGATGTTGCTGGCATCCCTTATGAAGGGTGTCTTTCTTCATCTTTCTGTCTATGCCTTGCAACCAGATATAGTTTCTTTGTGCCATCTAGTGACTGATTTTCTAGAAGTTTGTAGAGTGCCTCTGATGCCCTGTTCTTTGCTATTACAACTCCTTTCTTAGCTTCTTTGTTAGCCAAGCAGTCTTCCTTCCTAGTCTTGTCGGTCTTTTCTATCTCCCAATTTTTCCTGCACTACTTTCTTTTTATGACTTCCTGGACTTCTGCATTCCACTGACAGCTTTCCCTGTGTACCTTATTTCCATATTGGTTCAGCCGCATATCTATTCTGTAGTCCTTGCACATGCTATTTTGAGGCACTGCCATTATTCTTCAACTTGACCTATCTCCTCCTCCTCTTGATGTGCTAGACCACTGGGTAATTCCTTTAACTGTTGTGCTTTCTCTCCAGTAAACTTCCAGGTCTTCAGCCTGATCTCTGTTGACATTAGAGTCTTCTCTGGCTACTGCTTGCAGCTGATTGTGGCAACCAGCTGCTTATGCTGTGGGCTGTTTCACTGAGAATGATTTTGCAATTGCCGATTCTACCCCAGTGCCCTTTTCCCTACTAGGAGGAAGTCTACCCAAGTTGCATGCTGTCCACTCTTGCATGTGATCTTCTGCCTCTTCTTCTGAATAATGTGTTGGCTGCAATCAAGCCATTTGCCAGAGAGAAGTCTAGAATGGCCTCACCCATGTGGAATCAAGCAGTCCTCATATCTAGTTCTGTCTGTCCTGATATGTGCATTCAAGTCACCCATTATCAACACCAATTCATGTTGTCCTGCTTTATCTGCAAATGCTATCTAAATGCACTCTTTTCCTCACTACCACAAGTCTGTTATGGGGCACTGGCTGAGATTATGAATGCTGCCCCAACATTAGGCTGGAGTCCAACTAACATGAGCCTGTCACTAATTCTGATGACATCCCTCACTGCCTCCTGAAGCCTCTCCTAGACCACAATTCCCACACCATTTCTCACCTGTCTTCTTCCTGAGTAGTAGACTCTGGATCCCAAGCCAAGTGGCTTTGCTGCACTGCCCTTTTGTCTTGTCTCAAGAATACAGAGAAGTCCAGTCTCCTCCTTACCATCATGTCCATCCACTTTGAAGCTCTATCCTCTCAGTGAAGCTACGAGTGTAGCAATTCTTAGTTTATGCTTGCCAGGTTGATTGGTTTTACATCCAGCTTTCAACTCAAGATAGCTATCCCAGATAACTCAAGCTGGTTAACTGGAGACTTGCCGGCATGTAGCTTGCCGACCCAGGGCTGCTGGCCTTTATGGTAGGCACATACACCCCTCCCACCATTAGCATGGGACTGTAGCATAGGATGGGTCCTCAACCCACTAATCACAACAAACACCCATGCCCATTTAGCGACATTAGTCAACATGACAATCACAAAGAGCCACATTTTACACAGTTGAGGGGCTAGGCTTGCCATGGCATGCAGTCTGTGGTCCATTTTCTCCTATCTTGAGTATACTGTACACTGCATTAGATGCCCAGATCATCTGTACAATTCTTCCCCCTACAGGCACTATGTAGAGTTTGTGCTGGAGCCCACAACTCCATTCTCGGGTGAGTTTGAGATGGAAACACTCAACATGTTTTTTTGAGGTGGGAGGAACCCCACAGCAACACGGGGAGAAACATGCAAACTCCAAGCATGCATTGGCTAGAGAACAGGAATAAACCTTGTGCATGGGAAATGAAGACCTTAAGCATTATGCTAACTGGTCTCTACATCATCTTCCTTAAGCCCACATTTTTGAAGGTCCTCATCCATTTCCACATTCAGTCTACCAGATGAGACTGGGGCAATGCCAACGGGTCATCTGATTGAACACTTGAATTTAATGCTGTCAAGCTCAGAAATCTATGGGCTGGCAGTACACCCACATTAGGTACCTGGACTCGCATTCAGATAAAGAAACTGCAGTGCACCATGTGTGTGTGTGTGTGTGTGTGTGTGTGGGGGGGTGCTGCAATTTTAACGCGTCATCCTTCAAATGAGATGTTAAACTGTGGTATTATCTGCCTGAGTTTGTTGTAGCATAGGTGATGTTAAAGATTCAATGGGACTTAGAGTAGCATTTTTTTTAACTACATTCTGTACCTTATAATTCACAATATTTACATTTGCCCCACCACATACTATATCTGGAAATTTCACCGGGTACATATTGACATAATATGCAGTCTTATGCTTATCAGATTATGTACACACCCCATATATATTTATATAATATTTCAATAACTTTTCATGTTCTATAACAATACCACACATCTTTCTATCAATATTCTCCACATTATTCACAATATTTCTCATTACAACTTCCCAAGTATGTGATTCACAGACAGCAGAGACAACAGCTTCTTCAGTTATATTATGTAACATACTCACCCTTTACTTAAACACTTTCCAAGTTCACATAAAAAAAAAAATGTATTTATTTAACATTTGTTTACTGGGAAAGTCCGACTTGCGTCGAGCCAATTTTCAGCGGAGGCCCAGGGAAAAATTCTCCAGATGCACATCTTTATAATGTAGGAGGAAACCCACACAAACGCAGGGAGGACATGCAGGCTCCACACAGAAAGTACCCTAGCCGAGAATCGAACTAAAGAACCTCTTGCTGTGAGGCGACAACCTTAACAGCTGGATCACTGCTCCATTCATTTAGTTAAGTTTATCTCTACTTTATTACTATTTATATAATCACGTACTCTTGTCACATGTACCTTTTTGTTTTACCTTTTCCCATACAGGTTACTATTAAAAGGGCAACTTCTCATGAAAAATTTTATAAATTACATTCTCTGTTAATTTCACATCATCACTTCTTTATCGCTTTCTGAATGCATTCAAAGCACTCCACCAATTTTCCAGAAAAAAATCCAGAAATTGTTCTCTCTCTGTTTTACTATATTAACTCTTTATCTTTACCCACGCTCCCACAAATTCAAATTTCCATTTTCTAATTTCTAGATCTTATTGTTGCATCCTTCACCCTTTCCTTCTTTCCTTATATTGCCTCTCATTCCATATTACTTTATATTTCACTTTCACACAATTCCTCACTCTAGATCTTGTACATTCACTAAATTTTCACACCCAACATCCACAGACATCTGGATGAATCACCATTTACACACCCCACCTTTTTATCTCTATAGAACAACCCCCTTTGTCAGATTGTCTGTTTTGTTATACTACTTGAAAAAAAAAAAAAAGATTTTAAATTCTCCATTTCAGGTTATTCTGGTTTGCAGCATGAACCATCATCATTTCTGCCAATTCTAAGCAATACAGTTTTCACTAATCACCTTTTGCCCATTCACATAAGCTAAAAATGTGATGGTTCTCTATTTTGCCTATAACTGCTCGTTTTTCTCCTAAGCTAACTTCCTTCCCCCAAATGTTATACATAACACGACTCTTCTTGTGTTGTGCTTCTACTGTACCTACCCCATTTATCTTTTTTCTTTCCATATACTTCACTTTTTATTACCAAAAAATCTTAACAGTTATTATCACATTTATTTATTTTTTAATAATGAATTCATCATCTGCAAATGTTATGATTTGTAGAACTGGGCAATTTGCATACAATTTCTCTTATTTTTCATACCATCCCTAATTTCTGTTACAATTTTATTTATACTATTACTACTGTACAAATACACTCATCACTACATATGTCAAAGTTGACTACTTAAAGCTAAAGTGATGACCATTAACTTTATTATTCACTGCTGTCAACTGTTTTAACCTGAATGAATCACCTTTTTCTATGTTTAACTTATTTAATATTTGTGTCCCCTTATAGCAATGATCTTAACTGTGTGTTTCACACAGATATTTGTTAATTTAGGTAGTTTGAAATACTTTTACCAATGACTACTTTGACTGTTCTAATGCTGTAATGTGCTCTATCCTTATGTATCAGAACTTTTCTCTTCAGGCCTCCACTGAAAAGGAGCACTGTCCCAGTAAAGTCTTGCGCTGTCAACAAGGAATCCTAAATTTCTCTAAATACTACATAATGTAACTATAACATAATTGATTCTTATGTTCTGCTTCATATATTTTCACTATCTTCCTATGCCCTCCTTTGCCAAGTAAAGGTAATGTCACAATCAGAAAATGCAGTCATTTTTTCAAAGCACTGTTTCTACTTCTCTGCTATATATTACTTAATCCATGTGGACAACGGTTCCATCATTTTTTCTTGATTACATACAAGTATTAGGCCTTTTAACGGTAATAAGGTCTTTAGCACCTTCACATCATTCTTCCTTTTCATAAGACTCAAGTTAGAAATTAATTCACCTACACATATAACCTTTTCTTTTTCATCAGTGTAACATTTTATTTTTCAAAAACATTAATTCATGATTTAATATCAATTAGGGCACATACAAGTAACATTCCATAGTATTTTATCACTATCTACCTAATCATGATCCTTATTCCACCTGTGTCTACCACACCAGACTCTCTTACCTTAACAGCCTATTCTTTTTTAACCCACCACAATATTCCAAAGACCCCAAAAGAGAAAAATTTCTTCATTAATTTGTAACCATCTTGCTTTAACCCATAGAATCTTAGAACAATAAGCATGACTACCTCCAACTACAGCTTTCACCTAACAAGTAAACATTTTTTTCCTTTGCTGTGCAGTTTTAGCACTTACAGAATTATCTTATGCCTGTTTTAGTTTACATTTTTCCCTTTCATTTCCTTTTACTCTCAGTTCTACTTTCATACACTTTTTTCCTACATTAGAATTGTCATTTAATATTCTTGTAGTCTTTGTCCTAGAAATTCCTCATGTTCCCATGCATTTTCTCCTTCTTCCATCACATCTTCCACTTCTTACAGTATTCCCTTTGTTTGGATTTCCTAATCCATTTTCTTTGCAAACATAAATGTCTTCTTTTCTGACATCTTGAACATTTATGGTAAGATTCCCCTCTATAATCGCCTCGCTATCCATACAAGTTGCATACTTCCTTACCACATACTTTAGTGACATGCTTTATTACATGTAAAATAATGTAAAAGTTGACCCTATGTATTTACTCACCTATTACCACTAATACTTGTGCATTTACAATTAGTTCTATTAATATTTCTCATGGTCTCCACTCCATACCCAAAATGCATATGTTATCCATATATATATATATATATATATATTTTTTTTTTTTTTTTTTTTTACATATTTTGAAACTCACCATTCACATTTTCAGTCATAAAAACTGCCTTTGTTTTGCAATTCACTGTTAAGTTCCAACATAAAATGTATCCAAGACACTGCAGTTTCCACCTCTAGTACATTTGTAAAAAAGCAACTACTTAGTATCTGTCTGGAATAATATGTCAAAAAATAATTCTCCATATGCACAACAGTGCTTATATGCTTCAACTTCTGTACTACTGGTTTTAATATCAGCAGCCAAAGTACCTTTTCAGGAGTTTATTTTTACTCTTCACAAAAAAATAAATGGATTATATTACTTCTTCATTTTTAGAAATCTGTTATCTGGTAGTCACAATTTCTGCAAACGTCCTTACCCTTAGTCACTAAGTCTACTCAGCTAGCTCTTGAAAGCCCCCAAACAAGGGCACTTGACTATGTCCTCTCAAATAAAGTAAAATCAAAATAAATACATAGGTGTAATAAATATATTAGATACTTAAACCCCAATGTGACCAAGGAGCACACTGTTTTTAACTCACCTGCCAAAATCTCTGGCTACCCGAAAAGGCAGCAAGATGACAAAATGTTGCTTTTCCTGATATATATGCTGGAATGACACATTCACACCAGATTTAACAGAAACATATTTAGAAAAATGCTCTAGCAAATGCAACATGGCTTACAAAGTATGCTCACCTTCTCAGGTGTCCTAAGGGGAAGGAGGACAGGTTAAGTTGACTCTAGTCTTCCTGAAAAGCATCCTTTGTAATAGGGTCTACTGGGGGTGATGGACTCAAAGGAGTTCTTTCAGTGACACACCAGAAGACATTTCTGAGGGGAAAGGATTCAGGCTTGACGCCACTCCAGGCTATTTCTCATAAGCCAGAGGAATCTTCCATATTATAGACCACTGGTGGGGGGAATACAAGAGGTGTAGATATCATCCTTGTCTCACTCTCTCTCTCTGAAAACATCAGAATCATCTGACCCTTTTGTTCTGCAGGATGTAGAGTAAGAGAGACCACCATGCCCTCCACTAACCGTAAGCATGATCTCATACACAGCATTTCACAAATGTATAAGCATGCTTTTGTTTGAAGGCAGGGAACCTGTATGTAATCACATGCAAGTCAAAGCTGGAAATTATGAGAAAGAGGCTAACCCAGGAATAATTCCGACTTCAAATCATATTCCATACGGGTGTAAACTTGCACTTAAAACTACAGTTTCAACCAGATATTAAATGTCCATTTGAGGTATAGGCCCTGAAATGAGACCCTGAAGTTAGATAAATACACGCAATTTCTTTTGGGTCCGAGTAGTATTTCCAATGAGATAGTCCTCAGATGCTATCTTAGGAAACCTGGTAATCTGTCTATCTGTGATGTAGCACTAACTTCTAAAGAGTACTGGTGGGTCAAAGAATCTTGCTTTAAGCCCCCAAAGGGGCAATGTCAGTCACACACTGAACGGATGGCTGACAAACGTGTGCCTATGTAGAACTAATGCACTCAGGCCCTCACAGGACTAAGAGATCAGAAAGGTTTCAGGTTCACTGTCTGTGTAAGCCTGTATGTGATCTCCCCCCATCTTTTTATGATGCTTAAAATCCTTGTTTTCTCAAGCTGATGATGACTATCCTTCTGGCTTAGGAGCAGCTGTCTCTGTTCCAATGTAAGATTTTTTTATGCTCAAGAAAGATACTTCAAAAGGTCACGCTCCTGATAAAACTTTTTTAAATTCAGAGAAACACAGTTTTCACTCAGACACATTACATAAAGGCCCTAGCCAGAGAAAACTATGAAGGTGAAAAATCATTTGGTGGCATCTGCTGGAAACAAGCACACTTTCTGGCGACCTCTCCCAGAGACACTGGCCTCAAAAAATAATCAAGTTACAAGATCAAAACAGGACATTGGCAATCCATGTACTCTTCTAACAAGGAATGAATTCCTGACACAGTATTTATTGTAATGCTGGAGGTCATACAAATGGCACCAAACACTTTTGTGGCAAAAAAGAAATTATGACAAAGGCTACTCTCCCCTTTATCCTTGTGTTGGAGATGGCGGCCGTGCACAAAGATGGCTGAAAGTATTTCAAACAGCTATTTTCTAACAGTAAAAAAAGCAGCAAAACTTAAAATGCTTAGAGAGAAAGTAGGCCAAAACAACCAAATAAACTGCTCAGAAATGTAAATACACTAACGGAACAACATTTTTAAAGCGGCAAGAAGAATGGATCATGTTTCTCAATAATTCTGCTTTTATACAGCAGCACATCTTAAATTATGCCATTCATGCAGCTATGTGAGAGAGCCATTAGCTTTTCACAAGAGCACTTTCAGTGCTTGAAAATCAGACAAGATGATGAACAACGTCATCAAGTAGTTCTTTTTTATGTTAACTTAAATCGGTAGGCAGAGCATTGCAGGCTCCTTTTCACTGATGACTTGCTATGGTAATAATAATAATAAAATAAAAAGTGACAAAAAAATTCAGTCATAGTTGAAAATGAAAATAAACCAAAAAAGCAATGTGAAATCCTAATATCCCAGACAGTGTACAATTTGAAAAGGTTCATCCCCAAAATAAATGCCTGGCAGAAAATACCTTTAACACAAATAATCAGTTATAATACACTTAAAATCATTTGAAAGAGATTGTTAATAAAGCAAGTCCACATGAAGTTGTGAAGCTCAGAAAAAAATTAGGGCAAAGCCACCACTACCAAGAATGTGCTTCCCATGAAAAAACTAAAGACAGCAGATTCACAAAGTTCATATTTCAAAGTAGACTTAAAATTCAAGTCCTAGACTATGTAAAGTATACATGCATGAAACCTGAAATTTAACTCCCCTTAAACTGATCTGACAGCAGAATCGATGAATATTTGATAAATTATAAGAGTAACTTCATAGAATACAGAGATGCACTTTAACAGAAGACTAGCATATAAACAATGGTCTGTAATCACACTTCTAAAATATATTAAATGAAAATATGAGTTAACACAAAGCTTTTCTTAAACTTGTACTATTTTTATAAATACACACAGATATGGAACACACTGCCTCCCAATATCAAGGTCAAATCACTGTTTAAAAGCTGCATTAGCAGAATAAACAGAGGCAGCCCAGAGCTGAATGTCAAATTATGCATTTAAACAGAACTGCAGTACAGGAAGAAGTGCATCCTTCTGTTATAGATTCAAAGAAAGTTCACTTCCCACAGCTATCTGTGTGGGATACAGAAACATTGCCCAGAGCTATAATATGCCACTTTGATCATACAACACTAGTGGCCATGATTTGCAATCACAAGCACCAAAAACAGTGTTATGAAATGTAATAATAATCCAGATCAAAAAGCAGAAGTACTCTACAACAATTAACAGTATTCTGCTTCAGGCAGCAACATGGATGCTTGATGTGATCATTCCAGTTACATACAAAATGATCTGTCTGCTGCAGAGCTACAATCACCGTAAATTAAGGCCAGGATAAAATGGCAGTAAATTAAATCACCACGAAGAAAAAAGGGTTCAAGCCTGAATCTTCTAATCCAAAAGCATACTTTTGACATAAAAAAACTACATATACTCACACACAAAAATGTATATATGCATGCGTGTCTGCATATTTTATATATATATATATATATATATATATATATATATATATATATATATATATATAAAATGCATTACATACACACACAAAACTGTACAAAGTAAAGGATAGCCTATGGTCCATGCTGTTCTCATAGTCTTATTACAGTTGATTTGAAATCCCATCAAATAAATATGAACTGCTTCTGTTTTCACATCAAAGCTCATTCACTGGATGACCTTAAGAGACATCCAACATTCTGCTTGAAGTCTGTATTTCCACATTTGCTGAATTACCCATTTCCCTGCGTTCTCTCTATATTTTCTTCAACATATTAGCCAGAAAATGTTCCACTTCTACACACATTCAAATATACGCGTTGCATATAGGTCTCCATCATAACCCAGCAGTATTATAACAAATGGGTTTCTATACACCATCAGTCATTGTCCACACACACCTAACAGCTGGACGGAGGTCTTTCTATGCAAAAGTAGTGCCTGCTCTAAGAGTTACATGACAGCAGCATTACTCCACTCTGTCTTAATTCAACAGAGTAACATGTAAATTATATCTACTGTAATAACTTGAAAGTGGCAATGCTGTAAGTGCACCATTGCTTCACACAAAAATATAGGTACAAGATTGTGGTGGAGAGACATATCTTACACAAATGTACTACTCCCTTTGTTCAGAAGAGAGTCCTAATGCATTTTTTAAACAAATGGACAGAAATCAAAACAATTTCCAAAATACTTTGTGTGGTGGATGGTTAAGACAGAATTCCTTGCAGAACATCCAAAAAGCCAGGCCTGCTTCTAGAATTTTAGTGTAAGTAGCTCATTGGATGCGTGAACAGATCTGAAGTTTTGCATATGTCCTAAAGTATAAAAAACTTTAGTAGGATGTACTCTGAGGGTACAATGGCAGACTTTCTACCTACATAAACTGGCAAGATGAATGGAAACTGTCTAGCCACTTGGATAAGGTCTTTTTAAGCTCCATTTGCCCTTCAACAAGGAAACTAGCAGTCAGATTTTCAGATACCTTTGATTCTTTTCACAGAATATCTACCTTGCTTATAAATATTCACAATTTATAACAGTCTTTTCCCTTTGTTTGAAGAAAACTGATAACTATGCAGACAGATGAAATTACTTCTGTAATGAAAGTGTCACGAAGAGTTACCCAACCACTGAGAAAGACTATGCAAACTTTGCTGCCTCATGGCCTGTAGCTCAGAAATTTTTGCAGCAAAAATATTCCCCACTAAGAACAAAGTTTTGCAACATTCACACCTTGGAAATTCAAACATTAACCTAGTTCAAAGAATGATAATGTTAGTTTTCAGTCAAAGTCTAAACTGAAGAAAAAAGAGGATCGGACGGTCTCAATTAGGGAATCATTTTCAAGAAGACCTTTACTGCATGATCCCTGGAGATTTGCAGCGTAATGGGAATGCAAGGATGAGTCTGCAAACACACGTATTCTAGCAGAACAAGTCATATCTAACATACAGAGGTGGTTTTAGTAGCCTGTCAGTCTTAGAACTGGGTGGGTTTCATGATCAAAACAGGTCACTGGTATTCAAACAACAGAATACTATCTTTCCACCTAGCCAGGGAAGAGTTTGACAGGAATAAAGTTTATTGGCTTCTTTTATATATTATTTTTTTTTTCAAGTAAGCTGTTACTGCAGAGGGCAAGACAAAAAAAGGAGTGGTATATAGGCTGTAGGAGGAACTGGTGGTCCCCTTTCAGGCAAAATATCACAGTTACGTAAGCATTATAATTAAAAGACTGTTACACTATATTTTAGCTTTTCTAATGATAACTGAACGTACATATCCTTTCACATCCTATGATTCTTACAGCAAATGAAAAAGATTTGTTAACAACACTTATTTGCTTGTGTTCTGCATGTTATGTTTTTGTTGAAGATGAGATTAAATAAAAAGAGAAGCAGGACAGCAAACCTTGAGAAAATAATAGGTTGACTCCTAAAATGAGTAAAAGGAATTACTATTTAAGATGAAAATGTTGCTAGTTCCATTTATAAATATGAACAATTTTCAAGAATAATCTACATCTACAAATAGTGTTCAAGTATGAGAACATTTAGTCAGCCTCCTAACAGAGATCAGTTACCCCATTCAAATCATCTTGGTAGAAAAGCTCAATATCCTACAACTTCTATCAATACTTTAAAATGCCAAAGCCTGCAAACTTCTCTACTGGTAGGCAATACATTCTGTGATGGTGATTAAACTGGCCTAAAGTAGCTTCCATTGGGAAAACAGGATCCCCACAAAGAATAGCTGCAGTATTCCTTGCAGTTTAATGTACAATATGATCTTCAAATTGTAGCCGTGAGTTTAAATTCTCCTGTCTCCATTTACCTACCAAATGTAACTCTGATCAAGTTTAACTTGTTAATTTAACCGGGTAAGTGAAATGAGCAAGTGACTTAACCAGACAGTGCTTCTACGCCACCCTTGAAGAGAGGCAAACTATATGTATTACGTCTTCCCACTTAGATAAAATAAAAAAAATAAATTAATTAATTAACAGGATAAGCTTCCTCATAAACTAGCCAAATAGTTTTCAACAATATTCTGTGCTAGAATCACTGGGCAGTCATGGATCATATTCCATCATATGCCTAACAACAGAGTGTTATAGCTCCATCAGAGGGGACTGCTAAGCTAGGTATACTTAGCAAGTCAGTGTGGATTTAAAAACTTTTATGACAAACTTTCCATGTAAGAGTCTCCAGCCTCAGTAAGACAATAAAGAATCTATTTTAACCATTGTTTACTTCTTCATACATTTCCAAACTTCTGCAGACAGTTTATGGCATCACAATTTGAGTTGCTGAGTTAGCAGAGATAAGCACTGCAGTGAATTTTAGCATGCTGCATTCATTAAATAAATTGTAACAAAACACATGCTGAATGTTTGTTTAAGCCTGGGACTGGCTGCACTCTACTTAACTAGCAGTGTCTCAGCTAAAGCATTCACAATTTTGACTTATTTTAAGACCAGTTTGTGATCAGTTACATGTCAATTACTATACAGGCTCTTCTAATGACCTTTTTCAGCTACTACTCAACTCTGGGGGTACATAATACTAACAAATAACCAAACAAGAGATTTGCAGATAAACAGTAATACAACATAAATTGCTATATATGCATTAAATCCAAATAAGGACTCAAAATATGTAAGTAACCAAAACAAAAACAAAGCATGGCAAGGTACGAGTCAGATGATGTCACTCACAAAAAGTAGGTTATAACTTTCCAGACAGTAACTGAAGCAATTAGGAAATTACAAAAATAGGTAAATGGCGTGTAATGACGACACATCAGTATGGTTCAGAGTAGCTATAGAAAAGAAGACAGACTATAAAAGAATAGGGGAGAGTTCATAAACAGATAGCTTGGAAGATGGCAAAAGAACAAAGGAGTGGAGGAAATATTAAAAAAGAATGCTGGAAAACATACCTCAACCTCTCAGTACAAGAAATCTGGACAAAGCTTAAAATAATGGTGGCAAAGGCCCAAAACTACAGACAGATTTTAACTATTGCTCTTATAAACTTGAGACAGCTGACAGTAACAGTATCTGTATTAGCATTCATTTTATGAAGAATATGAAGACTAAAACTCGATGCATCTCATTATTTAGTGACTTCAATCTGCAGTGATTTCCCAGAAAACCACAAATTTTATGAAAAACAGACCAAAAATATAAGGCAAAAATCTAGACATTCTGTGAAAAACTGGACAGTTGAGAGGTATGGAAAAGAAGAGTAAGAAATGGCTGATACAGGATAAAGAAAAATAAAACAAGGTTGTCTCGATAAGGATGAGAGTACGGTTTCATGCAGTTAAACTTACTGTAACAGTAGCTCTCCAGGTAACAGGTTACTATAACAGCAAACTATAACATATCCATTTACCCGTCTTTTGTCTCCTTCTAACCAGTATTTATGAATGCAGTTACATCTTCCTTGCGAGGAACTCCATGCATGTCTTGCATTGGTTATGTATTCAGATAAGAAGGTACAAAGCTTGATTATATCTCCCATGTTGTTCTACATCTCTTTCAACCAAAAATCCTTACAAGGACAAGTGTTTGCCATACAGAAACAAACACACATAGGCACTGTAAATCAAACATGTAAACATTCTCAGAAATCAATGAGAGTAAGTGGGGGTGTGCAGGAAACAGACCTGTTCAATGGGTTATCTAACACTCTGTGCAATTCCCTGATCTAATGCCCCCCCCAAACTCCAAGCTGAGCAGCAAAAAATGGTCCTCTCAGATCTGATAGGAAGAAAAAAACCCTTCTGCTCTGAAACTGTAGTGAACTAGCAAACCAATTAATAAAGTTTAACAAATGGCTTGTTACACAAAGTACCACGTAAAAGCACTTCATTCAGCACTTTAACCAGAAGAGCAAATACAGCATCGGTATCACCATTCACTTATGAATGCTAGTAATGCACCTACACACCATCAGCATCTGTTGATCGTACCCCCATGAGCTGCTGCTCCTTTTACCCTGCCGTAGCTATGCCTTTGGCAAGAAACACAAGAACACTTTAACATCCTACCCATTCCAACAAAAAATAGTAATCTATTGGAATGTGAAGATCCAATTTTACGAGGCAAGATACTTTTAAAATAAATTAAAATTTTGCAAGAAACAGTGAAATCCAAAACTCGCTGTTGTGTCTTTAAAGGATATTTTTTTTGTAAGTGGCTCTGCCCCCTGTATCACCTTCACCCCTGCTAGTTTCATATACTAACTCCTAGATCAATGTATTTCACAGTATGACAAATACACCCAAGACTCTATAATCTAGTTATATACACTAAATCCAAGACTGCTGTTTCTCAGAGCAAAGGAAATATTCTGATCACAATCTTGGATTTAATGTATGTTCCCCTGATTCATACTTTTATTTCCAGTACTGCAATCCTCAGAATTGCAAAAGAAACTGTGAAGCTAAGTAAAATGCAATAATATACAATGGTGTTTTAGATGTGATAAAATGGAGTTTCCTATGTATAAACCCACTCTTCATTTTATCAAGTTTTCACCTACATCCTAAAATAAAAAATCCTGGTGAAAAACACAGCAGCCCACTGCTACAAAATGATAGCTAGTATCCATGTGTACATGAAACATATAATAGTAAATGTTACTATTTCTACTCTTCTACATAAAATCTCATTAACTAAAGAAACCGAAGAGCAACTGTAACTAACATTAGTAATTATGCAACAATTTTCTCAAATGCTGTGAATGTACATTAGGCAATTAGAAGCATCCGACAATGAACACTGCAAAATTTCCATTTTGTTCATGAAACAGAGGAGCTGCTAAACACAGGAAAAATCAATTGAGATTTACTGACAAAGTCTATATTCAGCAACAACTTGTTGCTGTGGAGAATAAGGCTGAAAAGAGCAGCCTGACACTAAACAGAACGTTGGAACACAAAGATTTATCTTATTTGCAGTTCCAAAAAGTTATGATGGCGCTCTGGACTGGACTCTCCAAGAATTATTAGGGAGCTGAGAAAGTTTACCAGCTGGTACTGAATATTGCTGAATGGACTACTGGTAAACCATAGGGTGATATTGGTGCAGTATGTTACAAGGGACAAAAAAGAAAAGGCTGTATGGCACAAATGGCAATCTGGGAAAATGCACTAATGGGGTTGACCAGTATTTGTTGCCCATGATTTTTTAGACACTACTTTCTTGCAAGGATCCTATGCAGTTTAAACAGATTATAAAAGAATGTCATAGATATAAGATTAAGTTGAAATTTCCTGTTCTACTGAAGTTCTATTTTCCCCACATGGAGTGCAAACATTTAGAGTTCTCAATCAGCAATGGACAGGATCCAAAGACTACCTCATGCAGCAGCCTGACAAAGTGCCTATATGGCCTATCATAAGACTGAAGTCAGTGGATGTTAAATATGACATTAGTATACAAACTGAGGAGGAGACAGAAAGACAAATTTTACAGTTCATCTTAGGGAGCAATCTTCACCAATCTCTTCAATGCCAGATCTGGCAAATAAACAGATGAATGAACTCATCCTCTCCTAAAATGACAACAGAAGGGTTCACACCCAAAAGCAAAGCCCCATAACCAAGGGCTATGGCCCAAATTTGCCAAGTTTCCCAATCATTATGAACAAGCATTGACTGCTCAATGTAGTGGCCTCTCTCCCTCCTCCAGTACCTCAAAATTCAAATTTTTAATCCTAGCCATCCTATATGTCTGCAATCTCTAACAACTTTAGCAACCTGGGTGAATTCATCAGCATCTTAACCCAAAGAATCCTAAAACAAAAGACTTCCTTACTAACTTTATCCTCACAAGTAACAAAATATTTTACAAGATCCTGTCCTACTACATTTTATTGCAAATGAGCCCTTCACAGAACACAAAATCTGCATTGTACCTCCTTTCATAAGTGACCACTTCCAACCACATATTCAATAAAACACCCCCAACTTTAATAATTTTCTGATGCAAATCCCAACAGAGCATACAAAAGCTACTCAATGAACTCTCAACATTGCTGGGATGATATCCTAACTAAAGATGAACTTTGCAGAGCACTGCCAAAGCCCTAACTTTTATTAGTTCAAACTGTAGATATTTTTGTATTATTTTTGAAGACTGTAAAATTATTGTTCTTAAAATGTTTTGTATCACTTGGGAGCTTTTCTCCCCAGGTTTCTGCTGAAAATGGGCACCAACCCAGTCAGGCTTTCCCAGTAATCAAATGGCAATAAATACATACATACATAAATAAATTGAATAAATTCCAGGATAAATATTTCCTCACAACTCACCAAACTTATCCAAATAGCTAACCAAAGAACTTAAAGCTCTCTAAGACTAGGGATGAGGCCAGGAAAGCCTGGAAAAAGTCTCTCCCACAAGACTACTAGGTACCACTTACACACTGCTAACAAAACTAGCAAAAAGAAAAAAAACTACAAGATGACAGAAGGCCAGCCCCATCCTCAGTATGCTACAAATAAAAGAAAGAGCAATCATTACTTCCACTGGACTCTCTTCACACTCCCAGAATCAAAAATAATAGTTAATATTCATGGGAGATATGTGCACAATGGAACCTTTCATCGAGGATTTGAGACTCACAGGGAGCATTTAAGGTGGGATTTATGTTTTAACACACTTGATTTATTTTTTAAAGTTCTACTCAACAACTAAACAAAAAAGCATTATACAATAAATCCATTCCAACATGCAGCCATGACCTTGCCCATATGCATTACATAACTTATAATACAAAACATCTTACTGTTTTACTCAATTCCATTTAGTTTGCGGTTTGCTCCATCTTCTCTAATTATATATTGTCCACTGATATGGGGAGCTATTTTTATGTTAATTCAAATGTATACCTTAGAATTTTCTGCTTGGGGTTTGTATAGGCTCTTAAAAAGATTGATAATTCACTTCTATATACTGACTTAACAGCTAAGCTTTTATTTTTTAAGACCTGTTATTCATTACAATTCTACATACTATAACGCTAGAAGTAATCCAGTTGAGCTTAAGATAAGTGTTTTCCTAAGTAGCAACTTGGAATTATGAATGAGATTCACATTTCTGTAGACAGAAGCTCAGTAGCAGTATTTTAAAGTCAAGGTTATCACAAGCACTTACAGAAATTCTGAGGGGACATTTCTGAATTGTAGCTTGTGCATATCTGTAGAACTCATCTGTGTTTTTCATATTTAGTTTGTGCAAGGACCTACATATTTTTTGCTAGGTGGGCTCAGCCTATTATATATAATTTAAGTGTTTCTGGTTAATCTTAGTGTAACTGTATAATTAAGTCACTCTGTTCTTTATTGCCAGGGAGGAAAGATGAAATTCAAGTTTAGTTGCAATGTTCCAACGTGCCTGGCCATTGCTGGGGAGTAATGTGAGTGTGATGGATGATGTGTCTCAGTTTGGATGGTTGAGTGGATCTTTGTATTTCATAAATTATAGTGTTTGTGGAAATCTATTTACTGGATGATAGACTGGATTAATGTGATTGGATACAGTGAACAGTTTCTCTTTAGGCTAGTTGTGTCTGACTTTGCACTGGATTTCTTAATGATAGGACTGCAAGGTTGTTTGACAACACTGAGGTTTGAATGGGAATATGCCTATTTAAAGAACAGTTTGTTATTAAATTTAGTTCCCTGCTAGAATGTTTGATGGAATGACTTGGTTATTAATTTGGAAGATGGACTGGCTGTCTGAAGCCTTAATGTAGTTGTAAAGTACCAAAGGCTTTCTTAATTTATGCAGTGCTGCATGCTATAACAGGATGGGAATGCTTATGTTCTGGGTTTGCTTGGGAAAGCTCTCCCTAGCTGCACTTGAGAAGGGAATGGATTATGAGTATGATGACTGAAAGTATGGTGGACTACACAGTGGTAATACAGATTAGACTGATAAGGTTAGTCTGTCCTAAATAGGAGAGCTTTTATTAAGGATCAAAACTTTATGATGCTAACAATGTGAGAAATTCACAGAAAAGTTTTCTTTTGTGCACCCCTTTTTTTATAAAAATTATGAGATTAATGTTGATTTGATCAACTGAAATACATCAAGATGCACAGCTGCTCTTACCCTGGTAAACAGTAATGCCAGACAAGTCATTTAAAATGCTAAAAGTAGATCATTAGAGTCAGGGTTTTTTAAAAGAAAGAAAAAAAAAACAAAAAAACAGATTTGTAACTTCACATACTTGGGCAGTTTTCCTGATTGTATCATTGGTATACCACAGGCCATCTTGTATTTAGCAATGTAACCATGTATGCAATTTACCCAGGCAAAATTTAAATTTCTCCTGCAGTTCACTTATCCTTTTCACATTCAAACTTTATGCCCCTAGAGAGAGACAGAGAACATCCATCTGGTTTCCCCTAATAGCTGCTCCCACCATCTTAAGGATTGAATCCACATGGCTACTCTCCACAGCATTAGAAATTCAATTAACCTTACCACCTCCCCAACTCCAACAGTGTTTTGACATTAGATTTCTCCAAAGATGCATTCTTGAAGAAATCAGCTGTGACAGGGCAGGGTTAGCACATGAAATGTGAACAGGTAAACTTAGAGGAAAGCCTCTCCGATCTCCATTCTCACCATCTCAGAATATACTATAATTCAACTGCTTCTCATTTTTTGGTATCCACTGCACAAGGAATGGAAAATTCCTTTATGGGATGAACAGTATCAAGTCTTCTAGCTAACTACGTCAGACAAAAATACTAGCTGTGGAAGTGGGTGGTTTCAAAGCTACTGAGAGTAATCCCATTACATTATAATTGTTTGCATCCAAAGTATATTAGAAGTAATTTGCTTAAAAGCATGCAGTACGTGGGGGGAGGGGGGGGGGTCAAGGAACTGACCATGGAAAATGATGCAGTAAATAAATGAGGCAATACTATTATATGTATTTTGGAAAGTGGGTTGAATAGTGATGTGAAAATTTGGTAAAGAGCAACAACTAATAAGTCTGAAGGGACTTACAAATGTTTAGAACTGGCAAAGAGCAACAAACTAATAAGCCTGAGGGGACTTACAAAAGTTTAAATTGCAAGGCTTGCACAAACATTTTAGATGGTACGAATGTTTACTACCACAACATTATGAAGTTGTACAAGACATTGGTAAGATTCACTTGTAATCAGACCACATAGTTCATTACACAGCATGTACAACATGTGATAGTTTTTATGCTTCAAAACTATTTGGAAACTGAAAATTATGATTTTTGAGCATTTGGAGGCTATAAAAAGAAAAGACAGTCTCAATGTCATGTTTAGGCACTCTGTAAAGGTTCTAAAAGGTTTTTACTTGGTGTCCTACATTATGTACCAAAAAATAAAAGAGTGGGGACTATAGAGAGGATGACAGCAAAAACAAGCAATGCAAGGATGAAGTACCTCCAAGAGGAAAAAGTTCAAGTGCAAAAAACAAACTCAGGAGGTAACACCACGGTGCAGGCACAAAAACACTAATTCCAGTAAAAACCAAGAAGTGAAAGCGCTTTCATATTCTTTTCATGAGTGCTTCATCACACACAGTAAAGCAACATTTTAAGCTGTGATTTAAATAGTATATCCAGCCTATCAAAATGCAACATTCATTAAAACATGAAACTAATTAGTTAACTTTAGAATCAAGTTGGAGCTATATAAGGTATCACTGCCCCACAGATTTTTAAAACACTACTGAAACCATTTACTATAACAAAGATATAACCTTACAAATGTGTCAATATAAATTTAAAAAATGTATGACAGTGAAATGTATAATTCTATAAAAAATATATGTAACACTATACAAATCTTATCTTCTTAATGCTTCAGTGGTCTATCTACTAGAAATGGTTTTAAAGAAATAATCATTCAGACCACAAGCTTTGTCAGCTTGTAGCCTGATGATCCATTTAATTTCTTGTTTCTCTGTATGATTTTTCACATTACCAAATCTAGTGCTTTCATTAACCAACTCAGTGGCCAAGAACAAAAACTTATGGGAAAGATCATTACATAATGTATGTCTGTTCAAAGCATTTCTTTCCATCTTCTTTGTTCACTGCGTATACGTGTTCTTCCCTCTCTTCCTCTGTGTCCTGTTCGTATTTCCTACACAGAATGACATTTAGTACAGCTGGCTAAATAAACTAAGTTTTGTGTTGTACAATCGGTGTAATGGTGAAATTCATATTTTCTACCATTTGTAGGATGTATAAAACTGTTACTATTTGCCATGTAAATACAAAAACTACAATTTCTACAAGGAAACGTTCATTTCCGTATCGACTGAGGTCTATCATCTCTTTTTTCGTAACATACGTCTCTTTAACGATTTAATATTCTTATATGTATACTTGGGTCTTATTCCCACTACACCAGTGATCTCATCAGCTATTAAAATACTCCAATTCTTAGTGATGATTTCATTTATTGCTTTAGTATTACTGGAATAAGGAATGACAACCCTAACATCTTGACCTCTATTGTTAGTACTATTACTGTCCATTTGTTCGTCGTTGTTCTTTCACCTAAAAAATAGTTTCCCCACTTTTTTCCGGTCTATTTAATCACAATTTCTTAAACATTTGACTTCTGTCTCTTTATATCCACGATCTAAAAGTTCCTTCTCGAATTTTTCTAAAGTCGACTTACAAACATTATCTGATGTGGTCAATCTAGAAATTCTGAGACCCTGACCTTGTACAATGTTCTCATATATATATATATATATATATATATATATATATATATATATATATATACATACATATATATATATATATATATATATATATATATATATATACACACACGCATACATACATACACATATATATGGGAGGAATACTATCACGATGCAAAACGTTATTTTTCCTATAACTTTTTCTAAACATTTCTGTTTGTATCTGATCCTCTTCTTTCTTAATACAAACATCTGAAAATTTGATATCATATGAGAAATTCCGCATGAATTCTAAAAAATCAGTGGTTGTGTTTATAAATGCCAAGAACTTTTCATATTCAGCAACTGATCTATCCCAAGGAACACATCATCCACGAAACGTTTATAATATGGTATGTGTTTCTTGAATTCATTATTGTTTAAAATATAATTGGCCTCCCAATACGCCATTACACTGGCATAGGAATTGGTGCATGGAGTACCCATGGCTACTCCTTTAACTTGTAAAAAAATAGTTATTTTTAAAGAAAAAAAGATTACTACTCAAAATAATGTCTAGCAACGTAGTACACCTCATTATATTGTCATTAGGAACTCCTTTACTGGTTAAAAATAATCTAACAAAATCAAGTCCTACATCACTAGGAATACTAGTAAAAAGCATCTTAACATCAAGTGTTACAAGTAGAACAACTGATTTGTAATCACTAGAAAATACATACTCAGAGACGGAGAATCAAGGAAATGTTGGGTGTCTGATTATATCATCTGTTGCTTCGACTATTTTCCTAAGTTGCTTCTCCACAAAAGCAGAAAGGGATTCTGTTAACCATCCCCTACTAGAGACTATAGGTCTCAACAGTGGATTGTTTAAATTCTTGTGGATCTTGAGTAAGCATCTAAAAGGTAGGTATACTCAGAGTTTCTATCAAAAAAAATTATATAAATTTCCATCAATAATGTTGCACATCAATAAGTCATATAAATTGCTGTATACATTTCTAATTAATCTATTAAGTTGTTCAGATGACAACTGTTTATAGGTACTGGGATCATTTAACATTTCTTCTATTTTATTCATCATATTTCTCCTTATCTAAAATTACCACAGAAATTCCTTTACCTGCCTGTCTTATAACAATATTAGTATTCAGCTGTAAACCTTTGATTGCATTCATCTCAGCTTTAGTCACATTATAAAAAAACATCCTTTTTAACACATTCAGATTTATATAATTGTAGCAAGTCTCTTTCACAAGCTTTCTCGAACACATCCAAAATAGGATGGTTTGGTGGAATAAAAGCCATTGGTTTCTTATACTGGTGACACTGCAAAGTTTATCACTGTGTAAAAGTTTCAAAGCTATATTTCTTACAAACAATTTCACATCGAGAATAATATCAACCATATCAGTGTTCAAAGAGGAAAGAAACAACAATCCCCTACTTAAAAGTTTCTCCTCAGTCTCATTTAATGCATAGCTTGAAATATTAATGACTAGTTTTAACTCACTGTCTGCCAGTTCTGCTTCATGTGTCTCGATTAGCCTATTGCTTCTTCAAATAATTTGGACCTTTTCCTCCCTCGACTCTGGTTCCTCTGAGGTTTGTGGAACTCTTTGAAAGGTTACGGGAGTGTATAAAAAAATTTCGACTCACTAGCTGCATTGTTGGTAACTTCAATTATTTTTCTCCTGGCTCCATTTTGGGAAATGTAGTGGGTGTGTTCACAACACTATTGCTTCCTCCTACGTGACATGTCCTTTTGGCTATCATCTGTGCAGATTGGCCAGGGTGAAGAACAAAGACATCATTCTTCATTTTTATTGGTTCTTTTGGCCAGGAGAATACATTCCCCTTAAGAAAGTCATTACAATCCCGCTCAAGCTTTTTCTTTTTTTGTAACAGCAACTTATTTTCAAATAGGGTTATATTGCACTTTAAGTCATTGAGAAATTTGTCATATTGCTCTCGACATAGTGCTATGACTATATCTTGCTGTATTCCCTATTGCTTGCACTGCCAATTCTGTTTCCAACTTTATACAATGCTCAATAAGCAGTCTCATATAGTTAAAACTTGTCTCAAGTTTAGCTGCTGCCACTTAACCAATAGATCAGGAAACGTTGAACCATAAGTGGGCATTTTTAAAAGGCGAAGGCCCCTAGGAACAAACCTGAAACAGAGGCAGGCTTCCTTGTTTATGCTGCCATGGAATGTTCTTTAATTTATGTAATTTAATTTCTAAATCTCTTGTTAATTTAAGCACTGCCATCATATTGTTTACAGCATTATCATCACCAGTTTTGGAAGTAACTTCATTTCTCTTAAAACTTACCAAAGGATTACTTTCAGCATATAATAAACATTTGAAACTGTCAGTCTCTTTACCTTCACTAAGGTTATAGATTCTGAAGAGTTAACTAATTAGTTTCATCTTTTAATTAATGTTGCATTTTGATAGGCTGGATGGACTATCTAAATCACAGCTTAAAAATGTTGTTTTAGTATGTCTGATGAAGCGTTCATGAAACTAACGCAGAAGTGCTTACTCTTCTTGGATTTTACTGGAATTAAAGTGTTTTTGTGCCTGCACCATGGTGTTACCTCCTGAGTTTGTTTTTTAGGTATAGAGAGGATGACCTGAATTATAAGGAGTACAAATGGCAAATTTTACTTGATGCACGTGAGGGTAAAGGCCTACATACTACAATCAATTACAAATGTGTTATAAAGAAAGAAAAACAGATAATGTGTTGTCACATACCACATCATGTCACTAATAATGATCATATTTAAAGTGTTTTAGTATAAATTATGAAGTCTAAAGTCGCAGTGAGAGCGATTTTAAAGGTGAAAGTGCTTATTTCATAAGTGTATGTGAGTGGACTAAAAGTTTTATTCATCTCCATTGGCATATTCTCTTTTCACATTTCTGCAGATTAATTTTGGTAATATACAAATAAAGATGTACATACTCGCTAAACACACAAGAAAAAGTACAGTTGTGTACCTACCATAAATGTAGATGTTCGAGTGTATTCACTGTTGCAGTCATTACACTTAGGTTATCCGCCGGCAGGCTACCCGCAGTCGGCCCGAGTTCCAAAGTCTCGGTCCGGCGTCGGTTGCTGTCGCCTCTTCCCTGACGTCAGTGTGCCAGGGGTATAAAAAATGCAACAGATGCCATTTTCTTCAGTTTTTCTTGCCCCAGATGTCAGGTGCCCCCAGATTGGAAGGCTGGAAAAAATAAAATTATGCCAAAAAGCATGCATGTACTAATACAAACATTTCCTTCATCTACAAGCAAATACACCACATAGATTGTATAGAGTTGAGAAGTACAGAGAAGTCCCAGTAATGAAAAAGGGGGAAGGTGGGTAAACCTGGACTGCAACAGTGAATACACTCGAACATCTACATTTATGGTAGGTACACAACTGTACTATGTTAATCGTGTTTCACTATTGCAGTCATTACACTTGGGTTGAATCCCAAAGCTGAGGTTGGGTGGCTGGGTCTAGATTGGATTTGGAGAGGCTACCAGGCCCTGCAGGACTGCAGTGGCAAAGCCTGCTCTGGATTTTGAGTAGAGAGGCAAGTGGTAGTGCTTGGTGAAAGTGTGCACTGAGCTCCAGGTGGCAGCTTCTAAAATGTCTTTGGTTGGAACTCCTCTGAGAAAGGCTGCTGAAGTGGCTGCTGCTCTGGTAGAATGTGGCCCAATGACCTTAGGCATTGATTTGCCATGTTGTGCATAACAGAAGCGGATGCAGTGTCCTATCTATTTTGAAATTGTCTGCTTTGTGATAGGTTTTCCTTGTGATCCTGCAGCATAGGCTACAAACAGTTGATCAGTTTTTCTGAAAGCTTGTGTTTTGTCCAAGTAGAATCGTAGCTGTCTGTGTATATCCAAAGCGTGCAGAATTCTCTCCCCTTTATTCTGGGGATTTGAGTAGAAAGTTGGTAAATGAATGGTTTGGTTCAGGGCCACATTGGAAACTACTTTTGGCATGAATGTTGGGTTTGTCCTGACAGAAATCCTGTCCTGGTGAAAAATGATGAAAGGTTCCACAGCCATTAATGCCTGTAACTCTGATACTCTTCCTGCTGAAGTTATTGCTAAGAGCAGAGCAGTTTTCCATGATAGAATTTTATATCAGCTGTGCTGGCTGGTTTAAAAGATGGCAGTGTGAGTTTTTCTAAAACAAAACTGAGATCCCAGGTTGGTACTGGTGCTCTCCTGGGGGTCTTATGTTTTTTGCCCCTCTAAGATACTGTCTTAGTAGAGGATGTGAAAAAATAGGAGGTTCCATATAGCAATGAGCTAAAATGGCAGAGGCATGGATTTTAATTGATGAGAAAGATAGGCCTTTGTCCAGCATCTCAGTTAGGTATTGTAAAATCTGAGGTATATCTGGAACAAGTGGGTCGAGCCCTTGTGCCTGGTTCCAAGCACAGAATCTCTACCATTTTTCTGCATAAGATTTCCTAGTACTGGGCCTCCTGGCTTCTAAAATGACATCCATAACAGCTTTAGAGAGAGGTGCAGTCTGAGTGGCTACATTATATGCCATGCTGCCAGATTTAAGGTTCTGAGTTGACTGTGCCGAATATGATTGTTTTGCTGAGTCAGTAGATGAGGAATTTGAGGTAAAGGCCAAGCTGGGCCCTGAGACAAGCTCTTTACAATTGGGTACCAGTGCTGACGTGGCCAGTCTGGGCAATCAGGATCATTTTTGGCCTTTCTTGTCTGACTTTTAGGAGCACCTTGGTAAGAAGAGGCATTGGAGGGAAGGCATGGACTGTCAGAGCTTTCCAGCTGAATGATGGAGCATCCACTTTCCATGCTTGAGAATGATAAGTTCTTGTGCAGAATTTCTGTAGCTGGCAATTGTGAGGGCAGGCAAAAAGATCTATGTCTGGGCGTCCCCATTTCCTTTTTATCATGCTGAACACCTGTGGATTTAGTTTCCATTTGTGAGGGTCCATGAGATTTCTGCTTAGTTCGTCTGCCAGTGTATTTTTTGTTCCTGGCAGGAATTGTGCCTGCAGATGTACCTGATAGGTTACTGCTGTGTTCTACAAGGTCATGGCTTGCCTGCATAGGGGGTGGGAATGTGTGCCCCCTTGCTTGTTTATGTACCACATAACTGTGGTATTGTCCGTCTTTATTACAAGTTGTCCTGGATGTAGTAGGTCCTTGAAAGTTGTCAGGGCATTCTGTACAGCTAGCATCTCTTTCTGATTGATGTGAAGATGCATTTGTTCCTTGGGCCACGTGCCCTGAATACATTTTCTTGCCATATGTGCCCCCCAGGCATAATCCGATGCATCCGTTGTTACTGTTTGCCTGGCTGTGGGTAAGGTGAAAGGCTGTCCCTTGTTGTGGTGACAGGCCTGGGACCACCATCAAAACTCCTGTTGTAGGCAGGGAATTAAAGTTATGATTGTTTCCAGGCTGTGACAATGTTTGAGTCCAAACACTTTTTAGATACCATTGTAGTTTCCTCATATAAAGTCTTGCATATGGAATTAGTAGAATGCAGGATGCCATGAAGCCCAGGGCCTGCAGAATTTTTCTTGCAGGGAGCTGGGTCTTTGTTGCCATCAGTTGAAAGTATTGAGTCAGTTGCCTTTGTTTGTCTGGCGTGAGATAAGCCATCTGGGCAGTTGTAGTTAAGCTTGCACCCAGGAATATTATCTCTTGAGAGGGCACTAGTTTTGATTTCTTTTCGTTTACTGTGTACCCTAGGCAAATTAGTAATCTTTTTACAAATGCCAGATGCTTTAGTAGAATGTCCTTGCTCTCTGCTTGAATAAGGCAGTCGTCCAAGTAGGGATACATTTGAATTCCTTTTTGTCTGCAAAATGCAATTACTGGTGCCAGGCATTTTGTGAAGACCCTGGGCGCAGTAGATAAGCCAAAGGGCAGTGCAGAGAATTGGTAATGCATTGAGCCTGCTATGAATCTGAGGTATCTTCTGCAAGTTTGTCTGACTGGGACATGCAGGTATGCCTCCTTGAGGTCCAAAGTAACCAGCCAAGCCTTCTTGCTCAGCATGGGTAGAAGCTGCTGTAGTGTTAACATTTTGAATTTTGGAACATCCAGGAAAGTATTTAGGATTGACAGGTCCAGTACTGGTCTCCAGGCTTTGTCCTTTCTGGGTACTAAGAAAAGTCTTGAGTAAAATCCTTGCCCCTGTTCTTGTTGTGGTACTGTTTGAATAGCTCCCATGTCCATGAGAGCAGCAATTTGTTTTTGCGCCTCTGCCCATTGGTTTTGCGGCAGGTCCAGCATACCTCTTGAATTTGGAAGCGTGTGAAAGTGGAACCTGTAATCCTGAGAAACAATATTCAGTCCCCATTTGTCCTGGGTGATTATGTGACAATTTTTTTGAGAAAAGTGCTAGCTTTCCCCCTAGGGGTGCTGCCAAAAGTTAAGTGCTTGGCATCTGTAGAGGGAAGTCATTGGGACTGTTTCCTATAAGGTTGTGATTTGTCTTCCCCTCCTTTGGGGGCTGAAGCACCCCATTGTTTAGGTCTGTAGGAGCCTTGGGGCTGAGATCTGCTTCTACGGCATCTGTATCTGCCTCTTTGTGGCCTGTCTGACACTGGAAAGGACCAATTTTTTGTAGGCCATTTTCTGCTAAACCTAGGTGGTTGAACCTGTAAGAAATCCTTTACTGTCTGCATTGATTTTGCTTTATCCTCCATTTTCTTTAACACCTCTTCTGCCTTAACACCAAACAAAGTATCATGCTGTATTGGAGCATCCAATATTTTTACTTTAACATGGTCAGGTAAACTTTGTTCTTTCAACCAAGCATGCCTTCGAATAACAGAGCCTGTAACTGCGGCTCTACAAGAAGCCTCTAATGAATCAAAACCACATTGTAAAGTATGCTTTCCCACTTGTTCAGCTGCATGCAATAAATCCTGCATTTCCTTACTGTCAGGACTTTCTGAGATTGAAACCATTTTCTGCTTTAACAATGACATGAGATACTGTTGATACTTAAGCATGTGAAACTGGCAATTTAAACCCCTTACAGCTAAAGTAGCAGAAGTGTAAACTTTTTCCCCCATCTGTCCAGAGCTCTGGAATCCCTATCCGAGGGGACAGGATTTTTTAGCAGTGGAAGCCTTAACCCCTTTAGGACCCTGAGAAATTGTTTCTGGATCTGCAGCAGGGTTTTCGTAAAGAAATTTATGAGAGTCAGGGATGCTGTAGTACCTGTCTGGCTTGACTGATGCAGGGGGTAAAGAATCAGGAGTCAGACTGGATTCAGAGAAACCATCAACAATATCAAGCACAGGAAGAATAGCCAAGGGGCCTGTGCTGGGGCAATAAAAGAAAGTCTCTGAGCCTTTTCTTGGACTCTGAATAATCCTGGCTCTCCCAATGGAAATGCTCCCTCATGCTGTGCAGGGTTTCCCCAAAAGAATAATCCTCAGGCGGAGAGGCTGAAGGTATAGACTCTTCTGCATCAGAGTCCTCATAAGGAGGGAGAGAGTATCCCTGATCAAAAGAGGGGGTCAGAGGAAATAGAAACCTGGTCAGAAGAATCATAGTCAGTGTCTTGCCTAAGCCTTTTGTCAGAAGGGGGATGGGAACCCCTGATTAAAGTAATTAGGTCTTCGGCCATTTTAAGCATCTGTTTCTTTGATATGGATGACTGTTCAGTAGAATGCTGTACTTGTTTCCTTGTCTTTAATGGTGTTTTTAACTTTGCCTTGGCTGATGTAGTGGGCTTAATTGTAACCTGTGAAGGTCTGAAAGCACCCTCAGAAGCAGATACCTATTCAGCGGCTCCGTACCCATCTAAGGGAATAGTTTCCGTAGGCCCAATACCTTGAGTTTCCACAGGCCTCGGTATCTCCACGTGGCTGTCGGATATGGCCTGTGGCTGTGAGGTAGCGGGTGTCAGGGGCTGCGAAAGCGCCTCACTGAGAACCGGCGACTGGCCTAGAAGAGGCTTCGTCGTCAGTTTTGGACCTCGGATGCCTGTCCTTTTCTTTGTCTTTGCATTTTTTATAAATTCCGGTCGTCGGTTGTTCCGACGGCATTATGTAATTAAACCTTTGGCCAAAATAATGTAAAGCAAAATCAAACCGACGTTTAATAGTGCATTTGTTGAATCTAGCACAAAACTGACACTAGTAACGTCGTGGTCAGGGCCTAGGCAAGGAATACAGTAAGAGTGAAAGTCCTTATGAGGTATTTGCTTCCCACAAGAAATACAATTATTAACTTTTACTGACATCGGTCTGGAGCAAGAAAAAGTTTCCCCAACGGGGTACTTAGCTTTATTGAAGACTTTGGTTCTGAAACTCAATTTCAAAAATCTCAGGAGTCGGCCGACCGGCACTTGCGAACGGCTTTTGCTTCGGGCACCGCACGGAAAGAAAGACTGAAGAAAATGGCGTCGGTTGCATCATTTATACCCCTGGCGCACTGACGTCAGGGAAGAGGCGACAGCAACCAATGCCGGACCAAGACTTTGGAACTCGGGCAGACTGCGGGTAGCCTGCCAGCGGACAACCCAAGTGTAATGACTGCAACAGTGAAACACGATGAACATCGTCCAGTGCAAAGAAAAGGAAGCTGCTACAATAAACGTAAAGCTGCTCATTTTAATACCACTCCCTTTTTTCCTCAGACAGACAAATTTATTTTTAAAAACAAGAATTCAAATACTACTTCATTGCATCACATGACAATTTACCCTATCCTAAAAAAAAATCAATATATTATTAATTGAGTAACCACATCAAGGAACCCACCCTCCAATAGCAATTCAAACATAAAAAGATATCTTTGATCTCCTCCTTAAGCACACCCATGTGTTAGTGGACTAAATTCCTAATACTGAAAACATTTCCTCAAAACAAAGAACACTTCACATTTAAGATAACCCAGTCCTCAGTCTGGTGGGTGGTGGATCCCGTGGTCTCTCTGTTCATAGTTGGGGGATGGTGTTTTTTTATTTGTCCCCTCATTTTGTGTGTGGGAAACTAATGAGTGGCAAGGGGTGGATCAGGTTGTATATGTGGGCCTTTGATTCTTCCGGAGCCGCCCGGATGGACTCTCTGTATGGGGACCGCCTTTTGGTTCAACTCCAGGGACTGGTTATTGTCCAGCGAGGGATCATTTGGGTGGTTAATAGTGAGGTGGGACTTTATTGTACCTTTTTAGATCCGTTTGGATTTTTCTTCTTTGTAGGTTACCTGAACCCATTTTAGGTACCCATATATAGGGGTCATTTCATTGTTAGCCATTAGTAGTGATTCTAGGAATCCCATGGCTAACAGAGTGTGCGTTGACATTTATCAACATGTCCTTTTGAATATACAGTAGTGGACAAAACATTGTGCGAACTTGGTGTGTAGCAAGAAAACGCAGCAATGGGTCAGATGCCCTCCGATTATGGCTGCAGGTATTTCTTAGGGTTTACATCTTTTGGGATGTTTAAGGATGCCCCCATGCTGGAAGGGATTGCAGCAATGGGACAGGTGCTTGCCGTTCACGGCTACATTTATTTTCAGGGTTACAACTTTTTGGGATTTCAAGGGTGTTCTCATGCCGTAATGTTAACTTTGTTCAATGTAAGGTGTCCATTGATCACGACTGCACCTATTGCAGGACTCAAAATGTTTTAAGATGTTAAGAACGTTTTTTATAAGTATGTCATCCTTGTCGAATGTAAGTTACTTTTAGTTTGCTCGCAGACTACTGAGTTCTAATGTATTGTGATTAGCTAGTTAAAGTGACTGAATGGAAAAAGATTTCTGGTATTTACATTTAGTAATGTAACATCTCACGGTACTGCGGTGGTGGTGCCACGGTAGTGTTGTCGCCTCACAGTTAGACGTTGCTCGTTCGATTTTCAGTAAGAGCGTCTTCTGTGTGTCGACATGCATGAATGGGCGTTCCTTCGTTGAAGGTTGTGCGTTAGGCCTGGCAAGCCAGCATGTAAAACTCTACTGCCAATCATTACCGGACCGGAGTTCCGCTGTGGCGACCCCTAACCAGGAAAAGCCGAAAGACAGTTAATGTAACATCTCACTTCCTAGTAATACTATGGAGAGCCTGCTTTCATGAAATGGTTGACTAAACCGTGGACTCGGTTATCTTAAATGTGAAGTGTTCTTTATTTTGAGGAAATGTTTTCAATATTAGGAATTTAGTCCACTAACACATTGTTGTGCTTAAGAAGGAGACCGAAGATATATTTTTATGTTTGAAATGCTATTGGAGGGTGGGGTTCCTTGATGTGATTATTCAATTAATAATACAGTGATTTTTTAGGCTAGGGTAAATTATGTCATGTGATGCTTTGAAGTAGCATTTGAATACTTGTTTTTAAAAATGGTTTTGTCCGTTTGAGGAAGTCCAGACTGGGTCTGGACAAAAAGAGAGTGATATTAAAATGAGCAGCTTTATGTTTATTGTAGCACACACACACCCACATATATGTATATATATGTATATATAGATATATATATATATATATATATATATATATATATATATATATAGATATAGATATAGATATAGATAGATATATATATATCTATATACAGACATATATATCATCATCTTCTTTCAGCTGTTCCCGTTAGGGGTCGCCAAAGTGGATCATCTGTTTCCATTTCTTCCTGTCCTCTGCATCTTGCTCTGTCACACCAACAACCTGCATGTCTTCCCTCACCACATCCATAAACATTAACTTAAGCCTTCCTCTTTTCCTGTTACCTGGTAGCTTCATCCTTAGCATCTTTTTCCCAATATACTCAGCATCCCTCCTCAGCACATGTCCAAACCAACGTAATCGTGCCTCTCTGGCTTTGTCTCCAAACCTTCCAACCTGAGCTGACCCTCTAATATACTTATTCCTAACCCTGTCTACCCTCGTCACACCCAGTGCAAATCTTAACATCTTTAACTCTGCCACAGCCAGCTCTAACTCCTGCCTTTTTGTCAATGCCACTGTCTCCAACCCATATAACATAGCTAATCACAACCCTCTTCTAGACCTTCCCTTCCACTTGTACTGGAATTCATCTGTCACAAATCACTCCTGACACTCCTCCACCCACTCCATCCTGCCTGTACTCTCTTCACCTCCCTTCTACACTCACCATTACTCTGAACTATTGATCCCAAGTATTTAAACTCATCCACCTTCGCCACCTCTACTTCTTGCATACTCACCATTCCTCTATCCTCCCTCTCATTCATACACATATATTCTGTCTTAGTCCTGCTGACCTTCATTCCTCTTCTCTCTAGAGCATATCTCCATCTCTCCAGGGTCTCCTCCACCTGTTCCCTACTCTCACTACAGATCACAATGTCATCTGCAAACATTATAGTCCACGGGGACTCCTGTCTGATCTCGTCTGTCAATCTGTCCATCACCATTGCAAATAAGAGCTCAGTGCTGATCCTTGATGCAATCCCACCTCCGCCTTAAACTCATCAGTCACTCCCACAGCAGACCTCACAGCTGTCACACTGCCTTCATACATATCCTGTACCACTCTTACATACTTCTCTGACACTCCCAATTTCCTCATACAGTACCACAACTCCTCTCTAGGCACCCTGTCATATGCTTGCTCCAAGTCTACAAAAACATAATGCAACTCCTTCTGACCTTCTCTGTACTTCTCCATCAACACTCTCAGAGCAAACATCGCAACTATAGTGCTCTTTCCCGGCATGAAACCATACTGATCACTAATCATCACGTCCCTTCTTAACCTAGCTTCCACTACTCTTTCCCATAACTTCATGCTATATAAATACATATATATATGTGCATATATATATATATATGTGCATATATATATATATATATATATATATATATATATATATCTATATATCTATATATCTATATATATGGATCTAGGACGTTTGCTCAACTGAGCAAACAACCGAAATCCAAACGGCTGGGCACACTTACGCGAAAGTACTTTTCACCGAAAAAGCACTTTTGCGTAAGTATGCCTGTTGCCAAGGCTGTACTACAGTGCGGGTAAGGGAAATTTCCCTTTTCCCCACTGTAGGGCGGTCTCGGAGGGAGAATATTAAAGTTGGGGGATGTGGGGGGGCACAGCACCCCACATGCGGGGTGCAGGGGGCAAAGCCCCCCCTGCTAAAACGTAAATGTAGTGTTTTTTTTTTTTTTTTGTAACATGCTTTAACAAAGTGCTTTCGTTAAAATGTGTTTGGTTATTATGGATTTGGCCGTTTGCGCAGTCGAGCAAACGTCCTAGATCTATATATATATATATATATATATATATATATATATATATATATATATATATATATATATACACACATACACACACACACACTTAGAGAGATACTTTTTAATTTTTTGATGAGGTCTGTATTTGTGCGAAGTTTCAAATTAAAGTGGTGTGGTGGCTTTCTCAAATGATGAGTGGCAGAATAGTAATAAATGCTTCACAATGAAAGTAAAGGGGAAAGAAAAAAGAATGCTTGATGACATACTTAGGATGGCGATAAAAATATCTATACTGTGAGAGAAGTATTCCTTTCACATCTGTATCTCTGTCCACTCTTATGATAAACATATAAGGAGCCAATATGTTTGCCTAGGACATAGTATCATGGGTAGTAGTAGCTCAGAAACAGCTGCATAGTAAGATCCAGCTAAAAGTTCCAAACAGACAATCCTAAGTCATTGACAGGTGTTACAGCTATCTCCAATCAATGCTTATGCAGTCAAATGAAACTGTAACTGGCTGTAAGCTCAAGCCTGCAAATATGGCCATGGACATGAACTGGAGAAAATCAATGATAGCAGTGTAAAAGGAATAATGGGGCACATTTACCCAATAAACAAGGCACAGCATGGGAAACCTTGGCTAAAAGTGAAAAGCTGCTACTACAATACTACAACACCAAAACAAGCTTCAACAAAAGGACTTATAGGAAGTAGCAGCAAGGTGGCTGCCTAGCAGCACTATCAGTTTACTATCACAATCCTGAAGCCCACATGCTTGAAACCCATAATCCTGAATCCATAATATCGAAAGATAAAAATGCTGAAGAGCATAATATTAAACTCCTGATCTTGCCCCCAGCCCCTTTGCAGGACCCATGTTAGCACACTTTCCACTGGTAACACTGGTAGGGGAATTCAGTATTCATGATTTTTATACATTGTGGTCATCAATTTGATCTTTTGATACTAAGAATTTAGGATTATGGGTTTCAAGCATGTGGACTTTAGAACTGTGATAGTAAATGTACTATCACTATTTATTTTACTTGTATTTGTTTTCCGGGGTAAAGCACAGTTTTTCATGGATGTTTTTCAGACTCATTCCCAGAGCTGTGCTTGGCTAAGTGACTTCATCAGATTCACACAGGCAATGGAGGCTGAGGGAATCAAACCTTGCATCACTGGACCACAGAAGAGAGCTTGCCAACAAGCTCCTTAAATCCTCTAAGCCAACTGTCAGTACCTATAAAGTCTGTCATGGGAACCAGACCGTCACCAGCATGGGAGAGGAACTGCAAAAGACAAATCTTTACCATCACTCCACGGATGCACCAGAAGTGGAAGTGAACATCTTTGCTAACAACCCTAAAAATATCTGGTTAGCTATTAACAAAATCTTACAACCCAGCCGAAAATTCACCTTTAACCCCTTTCCCAAAATAATTCATGACTTGAAACTGCAATAGAACTCAACTCTTATTTCATAGACAGTATAGCATCCCTAACCAATGATTACCCAACATATAATACTAACCCTGTTCAACAGCCACATATCACATCTACTTTCACTTTCATACCTATGTCCAAATCTTATACAAAACCACAAACTCAAACCATGCTTAACTTCAGCTGATAACCTTCCAAGTGAGCACCTTAAAACAGCAGCCAGTAGCATTGCTATCCTGTATTAATTCTTATATATAGGTCAGTCCAAGAATCTCATGTTCCCACTCTCTGGGAGAAAAAAATCACACATTATCCCACTATATTAAAAATAAAATTCAACAGACATTACTAACTTCAGACCTGTAGTAATCTTATCCCCTTCTTAAAAATACTTGAAAAATGTATTCCAAAACAATTGATAAATTCTATCCTACAGGAAGAACTTGTATCCCTCCCATGCAACATGGCTTCCATCCCTCCCACAGTACTAACACTGTACTTCTAAACTTTATAGATACTGTCACAATAAAGCTAAAAAAAATAGCGAACTAGTCTTCTCATTTCTAGATTTGTCTAAAGCCTTAAATATAGTTTGTCACAGTAAATTTCTACTTAAATGTCCTTACTAGGTGTATCTCAGCCCACCCTTCTATGATTCAAAAGCGACCTGTCCAATAAGTATCAATCGGTAAAAATGGCACTTCGCCCTTTCTCTGCATCTCTTAGTTAATAACCAGTGCACCACAAGGCTCTATCCTTGGTCCTCGCCTCCTCCTCAAAATTCTTAGCAATACCCTCCACACAACAGGCCTCCCCAATACAATACACAAATGACACCACACTCATATGCACACCTGACAACCTGGCACATCTCCAAAAATTGCTTGGAAGCTTTAACAGACATTGAAACATGGCTTTGTAAATCACAACTCATGCTCAACCCCCACCCTAAAAAATTACTACTTTCCCTCCAAAACCCCTCTCTTTTGAAAAAACAAAATTTAAAATCCCCTCTCTTAATACAGCCATTGGGATGACTTCTCATAGCAAATTATTAGGGATTATAGTGTATAATGATCTTAAATTTGATCTGCATACAAAAATTGCATAGACTCACTAAAACTAGGTATGCTTTACAGAGTCAACACCTCTCACCAATGCAACTAAAACTACACTTGCCACTACTTACCTACTCCTCTCACTACTTTATGGCAATCCTATCCTTACTAAGTTCTAGGCATCACAAAAATCAAAACTTGAATAATGCTATAACAAAGTTGCAGCAAAAACCCCTTTCAGAACCTACCACAATTTAACACTAAATAGCCTAAATTGGTTAGATCTACCACATCAACTAACACATACACAGCTTCTTACTATCTATAAAATTGTCCAGCATCCATCTGCTTGTCCAGCACTAAATACTATTCTATGCAACTATGATCATAATTGGTCATTATGATCCAATGACCAAAAACTTCTCTCTGTCCACAAACCTATCAAATCTGCTGGGCATGGTCTGTACTCATGCATGTTGCTAAGGCCTGGACCTCCTTACCTGTATCCATCAAACTTCAATACCCTCTCTCCAGTCCTTTAAAACATTTCCTAGTCAAAATCTGTCTCTTCTTGCTCAACCCCAAGATAACTATACCCCTAAGTATGAACACGTACCTATTCATACCTTATACCTCCTTACTTTCCTCTCTTCACTCACTTCCCTGCTTCAATTTTTTCTCCTGACTCTCTTTCTAAATATGCCATAACCATGTTTTTTCTCTCACTTCATATTGCAATTACTAGTTGTATTAATCTCTCTACAAGCTAAAATTTCTCTAAATATTAAATTGTCATATATATTGTATGTATTCTTAACTTTTAGTTATGTACTCACCATAACTTCAGATGTTTGGGATCCATCTCGCCTACATTCTGACTGATGGGTTCGGAGCCGATCCCTCGGCTCCGACTCGGCACGCTTATGCCAAAGAGCGAAGTCTCTTATTGGCTGAGCTTACTATATCCCAGGATGCACCACTACCAGTCCCCCAGATCTAGTTTGTCCGCATACATGCACACACGCACTCACTGCTTATATAACATCGCCAGATGAAACAAGATAAAAACAGTAGAACTCAAACTGTTCCATCTCTTCTGATCTCCAAGGCAGGGGGAAGGAGGGTGGGTATTAGGAATGTAGGCGAGATGGATCCCAAACATCTGAAGTTATGGTGAGTACATAACTAAAAGATGTTATGTGATCCTATCTCGCCTACATTCTGACTGATGGGACAGCGTCCCTAGCACCTGAATCCTGGGTGGCTCACTGGAAAACACTCCTGAGTACCGTGGAACCAAATGATGCTCGCCCTTTAGATGCCACATCCAATTTATAGTGGGAAATGAAAGTGTGCGGGTTGGACCAAGTAGCCGCAGCACAAATCTCGAAATAGCGAGCTTGGAATGAAACGCATAATAGAGGTAGCCATAGCTCTGGTAGAGTGAGCTTTGATAGATGTTGTAAGTTGCTTATTTGAAGAGGAATAAGCCTGAGTTATGCAATCTCTAATCCATTTGGAAATAGTAGCTTTAGTGATGGTTTTACCCAATTTATTATCTGAAAAGGACACAAACAATTGGTCTGTTTTTGAATTTGTTGAGTCCTGTCTAGATAGAAGCAATTGCCTGTGAACATCCAATTTATGCAAGGTGTATTCCGCTTCATTTGAAAATTTTGGAAAGAAAACTGGTAGCTCTAGAGATTGTTGGAGACAGAGACTAGAACAAACTTTGGAACAAAAGATGGATTAGGCCTAAGTGATACTCTATCCTTGTAAAAATCAAGTACGGTGGTTTGATAGATAGGGCTTGAAGTTCTGAAACTCTTCTTGCAGAGGTAATTGCAACTAAGAAGGCAGTTTTCCAAGACAGATATTTCAACTCACATGTAGCAGCCGGTTCAAAAGGGGAAGATGTTAAGGCACGGTACCAAATCAAGATCCCACGGAGGCAGGATGAAAACTGGGGTCTTAAAAGCACAGCACCTTTCATGAAAGTTTTACATAATCTGCTGCTCATCAACGGTGGGTCTATGGATTCGTGAAATTTGGAGATAGCTGCTAGTTGGACTTTAATAGTAGAGACTGAAGATCCTTGATTAAACAAGGATGTTAAAAATTTTAAGACCTCTGGTATCGGGGCAGTAATAGGGTCTAAGCCTCTGAGTTGAGCCCAGATAGCAAACCTCTTCCACTTACTGAGATACAATTTCTTAGTGGTGGGTTTGTGGGCTGAAGATAAAATGTGAATAACTTCCGGGTCTAAGGTGTGATTTCTGACTAAGGTCGGAAGTGGAGGACTCAAGCTGTTAATTTCAAAGTTTGAAGGGACTGGTGCTGTCGTCCCGACTGATGAATCAGCAGGTCCGGAGTTAGATCCAAAAACCAAGGACCGTCCAGAGCATATTTCTTTAGGTAGGGGAACCATACCTGACGAGGCCAGTACGGAGCAATTAGAATCATTGTGGACCCCAATTGGGAAGCCTTCTGGATGACTTTGGGGAGGAGTGGAACTGGAGGAAAAGCATAAAGTAGTCCTGTTGGCCAAGGTTGGACTAGAGCATCCGTAGCTGCCTCCCCCTGACGCGGAGTCAAGGAAAAGAACCTTTGCACTTTGTGTTTTGTGGTGTTGCAAACAGGTCGCAGCACGGGTCCCCATCTTTGAAAACCTGAGCTGCTACTGTTTCGTTCAGGGACCACTCGTGAGGAGAGAGAATCGTCCTGCTTAATCTGTCTGCCAATACATTGATTTTTCCTGGAATGTGGGTCGCTACCAGGAAGCGGTTGGTAGCTACTGCCCATTCCCACACCCTCATGGCCTCTCTGCAAAGGGGGTAAGATCTGGTCCCTCCTTGTTTGTTTAGATACCAGACCACCGACATGTTGTCTGTGTGGATAGCGATAATGCCTTGAGGGAGAAACTGGTGGAGGGCTTGTAGGGACAGAAGTACAGCCCTCATTTCCAATACATTGATATGGAGAAAAGTTTCATCTGGAAGCCAAGAACCCTGAACTAACCTGCCCAGACAATGCCCCCCCCACCCCATCTGGGAGGCATCCGTTGTCAAGGTGGCCACCGGAGGGGGTATAACAAAAGGTCTTCCCTGATTCAGATTGGATGGCTGAAGCCACCAGCGGAGGTCCCGTTTGCACGTTTCTGTAATCAGTATGAGATGATTGAGGGGGAGATCCTGAAAAGACCATTGTGTCGATAACAGTCACTGAAGAATCCTCATGTGCAATCTTGCCAGCGGAACTAGGAGAACCGTGGCCGACATTGAACCTAAAAGTTGCAGGACCAACCTGGCTGGGGCTTTGGATCTTGGAAGCAGGGCTCGGACTTGACCTTGTAATGTTTGAATCCTTTCGGTAGGAAGGAAGATGCATCAATTTTGAGTCTATCTCTGCTCCTATGAATCTTATGCGCTGAGAGGGCAGCAAGACAGACTTTGACCAATTGAATGTAATTCCCAGGGAAGCACCTAGGGAGATGGTGGCTTGTAGGTTGTCTAGTAGTAGATGCCTGGTGGTGGCAGTCAGGAGCCAGTCGTCCAGATAGGGAAACACTTGGAATCCGAGACTCCTCAGGTGAGCAGTCACTACTGCCAAACACTTGGTGAACACCCTGGGGGCTGTGGTGAGACCAAAGGGCAGTGCACAAAATTGGAAATGACTGTCTCCCAGGCTGAAGCGCAGATACCTCCTGGACGCCTGATGTATCGGTATGTGATAATAGGCGTCCTTGAGATCTATGGAGCACATCCAAACATCCTTCTCCAACAATGGGAGAATGGATTGTAAAGTGACCATTCGGAATTTGGACTTCATGACGGACTGGTTTAGTTTGCTGAGATCCAAAATGGGTCTCAGGTCCCCTGTCTTTTTTGGCACTAAAAAGAACCTTGAGTAATTTCCGGATCCGATCTGGTCTGTGGGGACCGGTTGGATGACTCCTTTTTCTAGCAGCTTTGAAGCTTCTGCGGCTGCAATTTCCCTTTGACTGGGTGGTGGGTCCGGGATTTTTTTGGACGGTGGGGGTGAGTGTGTGAAGGGAATGGTGTAACCTCCGGCAATAATCCGAAGCACCCATCTGTCCTGAGTAATAGATTCCCAGGCTTTTAGGTGCTTGGCAAAACGGCACCCGACTGGCTCCGGAGCAGCACAGCCGGGCAATCCCTCATGAAGTGTGGGAGGCTGAAGAGCCACGAAAGGACTCGCGGTCTCCCGTGTTGCGGGGCCCTCTGCCGCCTCTGGGACGGTGTCTCCCAGAAAAATTTCCCCTTCCTCTGCCTCTGGAAGGGGAATCTTCCTGCTGTTGAGGAAAGAACTTCTGTGATTTGCGGAACCACATCTTCCCTCCTCTTTTAGCCTTGGGATAAGGCCGAAAGGGAGTGGAATAACGTGCTCCTACGGCAGATAAAGTTTTTCCCTCTTGCTCACAGCGGGTAAGAGTGTCTTTCACCTTGGGTCCAAACAAAGAGGACCCATCAAAGGGAGCGTCGGCGAAGGAAGACTTGAAGGCCTCCGCGAAATGACACAAACGGAGCCAGGCTTGTCTCCGTGAGCCACGCCTGTGCCTGCCGCTGCCCGCCCCTTCGGCCGCATATGAAATGAGCCTCATGGACGAGTTAGAAATCGAGGTAAGGATAGCCAACTGAGAGCTAACCGACTGGGCTGGCTGCTCAGGTAGGTTACCTGAGAGGGAGTCTGACAGCTCCTTGACCAGATCCCTCTGTAGTCTGGTGAAATGTGCCAAATAATTCAGGGACCTTAGAGTAAAGGCCGCTGAAGTCAGGGTGCGCTTCCCGTACCGGTCCATGCTCCTAGACTCCTTATTAGGAGGATGGACGGACGTTGAAGCCTCTGCCACATCCTGCTGTGTAGCAGATGCCACCACCATGGCATCTACAGCCACGCCTTTCGTCAAGAACTCCTTCTCGGGTGGGGCAGACAAAAATTTGTTAGGACGAGAAGGCACTGGTTCCACAGTATCTGGATGTTCCCACGCCCTCCGACAAACCAAATCCAGGAGCTCGTCGAAGGGCGGAGACACCCAGGAGGCGGAGGGCTGAGCCCCAAAGGCCTTGAGAAGCACTGACTCATCAGCGGAGGGGGGTTTGGAAATCCAGCCGCCTCATTGCTTAAGGATCTCTAGAATGTCTGCAAATGAGGCATCATCCGAGGACGACTTTGGGGACCCCTCCGCATCATCAAGATCAGTGTCCAATGTAAGAGACTCGGGGGAGTCCACGTGCTTCCTCTTGCACGATCTCTTCCTTGGGGGCTCCTCCGAAGACAACTCCAAAGAACCCTCAGGAGGAGGGGAACCCCCAGTGGGGGTAACCTCAGGCCCCGGGGCTCCGCTGCCTAAAGACAGGGGAACTGCCAAAGACCCAGTCTCCATGCCCAGGGAAGGTGCCGGTAAAGCCGTAGAGATGGCCGAAGAAGACTTGGCCAAGGCACTCCTCATAGCTCTGAAAGCCGGACCCCCAGAATCCTGGGAGTGTCCGTCCCGAGCCATGATAGCAGACGGAAGTCCCGGCCGGCACCGAGAGGGAGGCTCGGAACCGACAGCATTGGTCCCAAACGTCACCCCGGGTCCAGCCGAAGAAGTCCGCGTGCTAAACCCAGACCCGAAGGCCGGGGTTGGAGTAAGGGTCGGAGCCGACCCTAGGATCTCTACTGGCTCCATCAGCACCTGCTCCGACGGAGCCGAAGTGGTCGGAGGAGGAATGGCAATGGAGTGGGCTATCGGCTCCGAAACCAATTGGGTCGGAGCCGAAACAAATTTTTGAAAGACTGGGGACTGGAAAAGTCTTTGGAGTACCCTGTCTATGTCCGAATCTGACATCCTTGATGACCTGGAAGAGACCGAACGGGTCCGAGTAGGTCTCTCCAACGGCTCCACGGGACTAAGGGACCGGCTCCGAGGTGACTCAATAACTATCGGCGCCGAGGGAGTGTCCAACCCAATTTCCATCGGTGCCGAAGAGGACTTCGGCGCCGAGGAGGAAGTGTCTGAGCAGACAACCTTCATCGGCTCCGAGATCAGTGGAGCCGATGAGGGTGACCCGCCTCTCGATGCCCCAGCCGTCGGCTCCGAGACCAGAGGAGTCGAGACTGGAGGCATCGAGGCAGACCGTTCCACCCTCGGCTCCGAAGTCTGTGGAGCCGAAGGAGAAGCCTGCCTATGTCTTTTGGCGGTCGGGTCCGACGGACTGGTCGGAGCCGACGCCCTTTTCTTTTTAGCAGGAGAAGGAGAGGATGCTAAAGCTTCTTCAAAAGAGGGTTTGATAAGGCCTTTCAAAATAAGTTTATTTTTCCTCTCTTGGAGGACCCTCGAGGAAAACGCGTGACACACGCTGCAGGACTCCTGCAAATGTTTGGCGCCCAAACAATATACACAGAGAGAGTGGTCGTCTGTGATCGACATCTTAAAACTGCACTTAGTGCACTTTTTAAATCCTGAAGGCCTAGGAGCCTGTGACATTATGGCAATCCAAACACAGTAAACTAGCCAAGAGAAACACAAGAAACACACTGACTAACACTATAGAATTTCCCTTGCTCTCTCTTCTTCTTCCTTACTTTACTGTCCTTTTAATAAGGACTAACACAACACCAAAAGAAGTAGATCCTTAAAAAAATAACAGGAATTAGCCAACAACGAACTGACAGGGGAAGGCCCTTGAACTCCGATGGGACCTCTAGTCTGTCAAACACAGTCACTACACAATATTTTACCAAGGAAAATACTCATACAAGCACAAAAACCACTAGATAGCTGTTAAAACAGCTTTTTGTTGAATTTTAAAGAAAATCCTGACAGGAAAGTTAGTGAAAAAACACTACTTAGCTCAGCCAAGCTCGAGACCACGTCTTCGCTTGTTAGCGGCAAACGAGATCTGGGGGACTGGTAGTGGTGCATCCTGGGATATAGTAAGCTCAGCCAATAAGAGACTTCGCTCTTTGGCATAAGCGTGCCGAGTCGGAGCCGAGGGATCGGCTCCGAACCCATCAGTCAGAATATAGGCGAGATAGGATCACATAACATCCAATGTTTTCACATTGTGTCTAACTTGGTATAAGTACATAAGCTGTATATGATTTTGCATTATTTTCGAAGATTGTAACATTATTGTTCTTGAAATATTTTTGCAATTCTTTGGAGTTTTTTCCATGGGCCACTGTTGAAAATGGACACCCTACTCAGTCAGACTTTCCTGGTAATCAAATGTCAATACCTAAATAAGTAAACAGGTTAAAAGAAGAGATAGCATCAAAACTACTCAGTGATCACTGTGTAGAACCATGCCAATACAATATCAGCCGAGATACTGCAACAAGTCGCTTTTAAGAGGTAATTCTGTTAAAACTTTGCTAAGGTTGAAATAATGATGATACATGGCACATCAATTACTTTTTCCCCAAAATTAAGTGAATTACAGCCAACGATTAGATGTTTAAAGCTTCCCAGCTGAAGTTACTCCAAGTGCACAAAAGCAGGGCCATAATCCGATGGGGGATTACAACAAAATGGGAAAACATTCCAGCTTATCACACACTGACTGCTGGCTTATGGACGGCACTTCTGCTATAAAAGATGTCCTCATTTAGCAAGTTTACAAGAAGCGTGCCAAGCAGCGCATGAAAGAAAACTGTAGCTTCCCACCCCTGGTGAACTCCTTAATGGACAAAAATTGCAATCATATGAGGTGTTTTTTCTTTAACCTAAATATGACAGTGAGAAAGTGGATTAACTTGTTACCAATACTCACCACTGCCCATTTTGAAAGAACTCATATAATACTGCCTCCTACCAAACTTCTGGGTTACCTAGATACAGTAAACCAGCAAAAAATGTATGGAAATGCAACAGCAACATTCATTCTGGACCTATCCAGAGCATAAGACGCTGTATCACTTCAACTACCCTGATGTATATGTTAGCTATGCATTACAGCCACAAAAAAACTACACTCTAGCTAAGTAGCTATTTACATGATGGATACCATGCAGTAAGATGGAAAACACTTCTTTCTTCAAGCTAGAATCAATACGAGTCCCCCAAGGATCAGTGCTAGATCCACTTCCATGTAATATATTCATTAATTACGCTTATAAAGATGAACACAACTCATCCTTAGTTTAATATGCATATAACCACAATATGCATTATCTGCGCTGCTGAAACTTAATAAGCCCTTTCACTATAATGAAAAATATTTATCTGAATACCACCTAAAGCTAGACAACAAAAAGGCTAACTCATACAGTTTGTCCTAACATCTTTGTGACATGACTCGGACAATTTTAGCATCACCTCAATACCTAATACTGCTACTGAACATGTATCCAAAGTTACTGGATGTTATCATTGATCTAGCAACTAAAATTTGATCAGCACATCCATTATGCTACAGCTAATGCAAATAAAAAAAACTAGACATGTTATATAAAGCAAATTCATATCTCACAAAATATGTACAACTCACTACAGCCTTGGGGCATGATTCTCTCCGTGTGTATGAGGTCCCAGGTTCAATTTCCTAACAAGCCCAATATTTAACTCTTGTTATTTCTGGGTAGCCAAGCAAAAGGATCTCTAGTTTAATTAATGGCTAGGAAGCCTTTTGTGCAGAATTTGCATGGCCTCTCTGTGTTTGTGTGGGTTTTCTCCGAGTGCTCCAGTTTCCTCCTACATATCAAAGATGTACAGTAAGTGGATTGGACACACTAAGTTAACCAAAGGTATGTGAGTGCACAGTACAGAACAGCCTCATCAGTGCTCCACCTGGCAGTGTGAAACTTGGCTCTAGATGACTGTCAGTGTTGAAGTGACATCACGATCCCATGTGCAAAAACTGGAAAAGGGGCTGTGGATGGATGGATTTACTGTGTTTAGTGGCACTCCTCAGCTTAGATTATCTGCTTAACTAAAAATATTGAGGAAAATACATTTAATTGTTGCATTTAAAATCACTTAACTGTTACTCGCACGTTATATTGTTAGCATTTTTTCAAATGCTTATTGCTTTCCTTCACTGTGCCCTAATTAATCTGTAACAGCCTGAATGGCCAAATGTGGGGGCCAGGTTGGACAGAGAAGTGGTTATTCTACTGGAAGTATACTTAATTGCTGTTGTTCATGGGTAGATGAGTACCTCTAACTTCACTAGAAAGCCATTTTTGATTGGTTGTTTTGTTTTCTTGCTTACTATTTACTGCACAAAGCAACAGTGAATAAACGGCACTGCAAGATGTCACTTAACAGCTGATACTGTATGTGAGCTAAATTTTAGTAAGTACTTCAAATTCATTCTTCTGTTATCTTTCAGGTGTTAGGGGCTTTTAATTTCAGTCGAAACAACTTGCTCATACTAGCACGACCCTGCTGCTAGCTGTATGCATTGGTGTTAACTAGATACTAAACTCACTTCAATGCAGGTTGGTATTTTGAAACGGTTCACTGTTCCTAGAAACTTCCCTCCCTCAATCACACACTCAGTCCTTCCTTATTTCTTGAAGGTCCCATCACACAACAGCACTGTACTTCACGGAGAGACAGCAGACTAGCCTCCCGACACGGTGTCCTAAAGCAGTGTAAAGGACTGCCTCATGTTCACTGGAAATGAACTTCTGCTCAGCCTATTAGGATTCTATCCGAGAGAGGTGTAAATGCCTAGCAAATTTGAAGGCGTCCCTCTTCTTCGTCCAGTGAATGTAGTGAGCGTAACACATACCCCCCTATCAATATGAATGCAACATCCACAAAGAAAAAGCATCAACCTGTCATACACTGATGCCATTAAAAAAATCACTACCCAAGCCTCCTATAACTTTTAAGATTAGGCAACAACGAAACTCCATAGCTACATCTACTATGCAAACCCCCTCACCAACATATTACTCTCATGTCTAGCATGCATAAAACTAGCTTCTGGAAGCATCTTAGCAACTCGTGACTCTACTGTTAGATGCACAGACTCCACATTTACCAGGCTGGACAAGGGCAGGTTTACAGTTAGCCAGGAATACAGACGTACAAGAGGCTCTCAAGACCCTCTCCACCCATTAATGACGTGGCACAAAACCCCCTGAAAGACTTGCAGGAGGACATGTTGGAATTCTATGCAAGCTGCAGTCCCAGGTAAGGCTCTGATTATGAGTGGTTTTATCTATTCATCAAAAATAATTCCCAAAGTCAAGGAAAAGACAAATGAGTTCAATAACTGGCTTAGTAGCTGTTTTCATTCCAGGGGGATTCCAGTTTGTGTCATCCTGGGATGAAATGATTGACAGTTCAACTTACTGTGCTTTTTTTAGGCAGAGTTCATCTAATGAATATTCCAACCTAACAAACAAATTGGACATCAAGGTAGCCCTAGTCAGTGTCAGTAGTCTTAACAATAAACTGCCTTGTGTAGAAGCACTTCTGCATCTGTTTGCATTGCTACTGAGACATGTCTCAATTGTAAACATAGCATGCTGCTATGTGTCTGGGTTTTGTGCCAATCTCTCCTTTAAATCTACTAGTAACTGTGGAGACATCTCTGTGTTTGTCAGTAACAGTAGCCCATCGAAGGTGATAGCCAGAGACTCCTCCCTCAGTGAGTTCACAGAAATCCAGCTCACCTTAGAGAAGTCAGGCTTCCAGATTGTAATCACTCTCCTTCCATGGCCTCATACAATCATGTGAACATTACGGCATAACTTGAAACTAACCCTATAAGCAGGGTCTCATTCACTCTTATCGACTTCAACTAACCCTTCACAGACTCTAATACCTTTTTGTAATGCTTTATCAGGTTTGTCCCACTAGGCTAATGGCCTCTTTTCAGGGGAGATCCAAGGTAGTATTTCTACTACTAAGGGAAACTTGGCCAGGGACCTACACTACCAATGCAGGGTATTCCCAACACTTTCTGGATAGGATAAAAAATAACTGTTTTGATTAACTTTGCCTCATTCTCACTTGGGGGGGGGGGGGCATTCTTAACCTGGTTCTCACAAACTCAGCTATAGCCTATTCTCACCCAATTGATAATCCCTTGTTAGTTAAGTCAGACCACCTTCTGGTTACATTTACCTTCAAAGTATCCTCTCCCTGGGTAACCAACACCACCTTCTTTAGAGACAAAGGAATACCTATTATAAACATATAACAAAATTTCTAAATTCAGCCACAAACTCCACAGTTGACCCAGGATATCCAGCCACCTACATAAAGCCCATTTATACAAATGCATTGTCCTGGCAGTCCCTACTAAAACCAAATGTAGTGGCCAGTTCAAAAACAAATCACCCTACCTGTCAGTCAACTTAAACAAATTGTATAACAGAACTAAGAAACTGCTCAAACTGCCGAGCAGGATCAAGAGCCCCTCAGCAAGAATATAAAAAAAAAGATCAGCAAAGCATCCTGCAAACTCAGGTTAGCAACTGAGGCAAAGGCTAAACTTAATTTTCTTCAGTTATGTTAGAAAATTAAGAAATGATCTACACTGCCCTCATCTTTTTTATAATGGTGACTTCTACTTAAACCCGTAAGACACTGCTAACATTTCAACTTTTCCTCTGAACCGGTCATCCCAGCTCCAGTCTTCTGAGTCACTTATCCCCCATCATTAACAAGGAGCATGTCCTTCAGGTACTATCAAAGACCTGAAACACTCCAAACTAGAAGAACGCTAAAACAAAATCACCAAATTCGCTATGAACAGTTCTTACAGATCACACCACTGTCTAGCTCTCAAACAGCTCAACTGGCTTGAACTTCTTCACCTTCATATAATAACCACATATAATCAACTTACCTCGTCACATAAAATTCTATATCATCCCGAGAAAACCCCCTCACTACAAGACCTGATAATTCTATACTCCTGTTCCAGAAACCTCCACTCCACTAACAAACTTCTCCTCAAAGTAACTAAAGATATTAATGCTGTTGGCTCATCCCTCTTCTGTAACACAATAGCCAAGCAATGAAATACCCCCCCCCCCCATCACAGCTATAGCTTCCATGCATGAATTTAAAAAGTCCTTAAAATCTCATTTGTTGAACTTGTGGTTCTGCAACTGCGACAGTCTAGGTTAATACTAAGACCCCTCCCTTATCTACTTATTTCTGTACTTATCAATCAACCCTTCATTCTATACTACTTTTCTCCTCACATTCTCAATTATACCTACCTGTACCTTACACCCTTTCTGTACTTAATGACAGCTGTTAAAATGTAACACCTACTTTCTGTTGAAACTAATATTTTAAATTGTTGGTGCTATTATATAATTATATGTCATATAATAAATAATGATACTTGTTAGTAATGGACTTTACTGTGTGAATTCAAAGTGAAGACTATTATTGTGTGTAAAGGTTATTTGTGGGCTTTTCTCGCCAGGCCTCCGCTGAAAAATTACCCATGCCCAGTCGGACTTTCCTGGTAACCAAATGTAAAACAAATAAATTCTATGGGTCCATACAATATAATGAACAGTCAAATACACGCATACACACTGGTTCCCAGATTAAACTTTTCAACCTAAGTCCATTTATGGTCAATGTCCCTGAATCCTGGCACACTGTGGTAGTGTTGCCCATGAGTGGTTCCACCAAGGACCCTGGAAAAAAAAGGCCCATTAGCCTTATGAGTTTCACCTGTAAAGCCATGGAGAACATCATTATTACCTCAAACATGACATCAAAATCTAACACCTGCAGACATTACTCCAAAAAATAGCAAAACATTAAATAAATACTATCTGACTTAACTGCAGAGAAGATTGTTTGACTCTCAATTTTTACTTTATAATATTTTTGTATTTATACTTCAAGTATTGCACAACATGTACAATACTTTGTTGATGCTTTTGCCATAACCTGCAACTGAAAGGATCCTTAATTGGCTAAGTAGATTATCCCATTTAAGAAAGTAAGTAAATAAATAAGCAAGTTATTCTGCTGTAGTAGCAGTTAAATCATGTACACCAGCAAGCATACAAACTGAGTATGCATTCATTATTATCTGATCCATGAAGAGGTATTCTGCAGTGTGCAACTTTTGGTGTCTACTTCTGGTATCCCTAGTCCAGCACAATTCTTTTTTTTCAGTTTCTACATTCAAAACAGTGCACGTCTCCAACCAGTGTATGTTAAGATATTTTATCAGGCTAGAAGGGCATATTTCACACCATTTCTTAACAGGGATAATTTGCACCCTCAACAAAAAAGTTTAACAAGACTGCCAGCTGCACTGGTACAAAGTCCAAAGGCCCACAACCAGACTGACTGGTACCTTAGACACTTGTCAGAGTCAGCAGGGGAAGAGAAAGAATGACAAGGCTTAGTCTACACAACAGAAGTATATTCTTGGGCACACTCACCATGGCGGTATCCTCAGCAAAGACCAGCTATATACAGGGAGAAATGGCTGTATGACTGCATACACACCTAGGTGTGTACTTAAAATTGCAGAGGCCCATTGCACACAGAATCATTGGATGCTTTAGGCATGCACACAGGGGATGAAGCTAGTGCTTAATATAGAAAATCCCGCTCCCTAGAATGAGAATGATGGTTCCCACTTCCAATATGCTTGACTCTTATCCCAGGAGAATTAAATCAATATTAAATTTCCCACATCATCTCCCAATATCTTCTGAGGTGCACTGTTCTTGTTTATTCAGCAATGAATGCATTTCTTTACAACTTCTGATGGTCTCGAGTTCATAAAGCTTCTGACACTAAAATGTGCACAGTTGTCGACAATATGACGTTACCAATCACCAGGTCCAAGTTCATCTAAATTCATAGCAACTGTCTCAAAATACAGACATACTAGAGGCATGTCATGACGTCAAACACAGGCTTAGACTTGGGTCTGCTATACTCTTGGCAAACTTCACAACTACCAACCATCTGTTTCAATATTAAAACATAATCAGAGTCTGTTTCCAACCTATAAAGCAGTTTTTGAAGTCTCTGCACAGAAGGATATCCAGTGCTTTCTGTTTCTTCTCCTTGGCCATGTCCTTAGAAACTACGAAGACCATCCTCACAGAAACTCTGCTTAAGGCCTTTATTTATAGTGGTGTCACAATAATGGTCACAGCTAGTGAATTCAAAAGTTGCTGGTTGTTGAAACATACTGCTTTATCACTTTCCATGTCCAGGACTATTCCTGCCCTTTTTAAGGTCATCTTGCGTAGCACCAAAAGCATCTTACCCGGTACTACTGCTACTTCAGTATCATACTTACCCTGTCCTACGTTTGCTGGTATTTTCAGTCTATTGGTGGAATGCACAACTTTTCAGTCTCCAAACTTGAAACTCCTAGTACCAGATGTAGTAGTGTTTCAATGTTTTACACCCTTCTCTTGGCTCATTTTACTAAAACAGCCGTCTGTTTTCTCCATAGGTTCATAGGTTCATAGGTTCATACTAGGCTATCTGCCCGAGGGCATTTACAAGCCTAGCCCATAGTTTTGTGGCTTACGCCACCCCTTTAGTATGGGGAACTATACCCATTATTTTGCTGTGCACAAACACTACTTGTGTATGCAGTACTAATTACAGCTGAAAAAAATATTCTACTAAAAAAATCTCCACATTTAACCCTCTCTCTCACACACACACACACAAATTATGTTGCATTCATCTGTATCTTCAGATATGTTGTTTTCTTGTTTTAGTTTAGTGCGTTTATTACTGTTTGAACAATCTTGCTTTTACAAGCAACACATCTGGATCTCCTGTCATACTTGTACAAGCTTCTTAGACTTGTTAACAGCAGTGTCACCAACCTCTTTTGTCCATCCAACTTGCTACTTCATTTCTGCACCTGTAAGGCACTTTGGCTAATGTTAATGCACACAAGTGCCTGCTGCCTTTCTTTCAAAACTGCATACTCGGTACTCTAGAATGTCACATCTTAGTAACCTACACACAGATTCCTACGCATTGTTTAAAAAAAATTAAGTTAAAAGAACATAACACAATCAAATGTAAGCATCTTGTGAATGGTAAATGCCTTTTAAAAGGTGCAAACAGCAATTTGTTCAGCAAAAAATCTTTATGTGGTAGAAGTCAGTGCTTTCACAGTCTAATAAATACCATATTACCTAGGAAGACATTTTCTAAGTTTTCTCAAAAAGCTTTTCATATCTTTGAAACTGTATAGCCTAAACATATAATGCTAGCAGCGCCCTTCTTCTGAAGACTTGAGCTTTTTATATAAGAAATTCCTCATTGCTTAGTTATTGCGGAATGTACAGATTTAGAAAAAATGTTATGCCTATTAGAAATATGGACAGAACCATCTCTCAAGCTATATGGCTCAATAGTGCAATTGACAAAGAATTTCCTTCAGCATCACCAAAGGTTTTGCATTAGGCTGTGTTACAGTCTGTAATCAGCTGATATTGGAAACATTAATTTACATATGAAAATGTTACATATCTTCATAACAACCATCAAGCTAGTAATACCGCCAGCATACTGTACTATCCATTGAGAGCAGCAGTACATTTCTGTCTCCCACCATGACATTTCACAGACTGGTACTCAATAACATGCAGTCAGTCCATTCAGTTATGAAAATATGAACACAAATATGAAAATAGGAATGACAAGTGACATAGTGGTTAGTATCTCCACTGTAATGTAACCTTAATTAACTGCTTGCCTGTAACTGGTCCATTGCGATCACTGTACTACCTCAGTAATCAATATGTAAATTAATTACATCTAGATTAACAATGCTTATGCCATATTTGGCTCTTACACCTTGCATCATCATATGCTATTAACTGGTAGGTAAATTACTTCGTTAAGGAACTGATCTCAAGCAATGCCAGAAAGATTTGTGTGTGTTAAAAAGAAGTGTACAAAACAGGTGCTACAAATGTAAATTAGTTAATGCAAAAATTGTGCTCAGGTTAAACTGTTAATGCTAAATGCCTTTTACATTTAAGCATATAGTTGTCTTAAAAAGAAGCACTGCATATAGAACCATCAAACTACATTTACGCATCAGACTATCTTTGCTCAATTCAGTGATGTAATCTACACACACTGATAATCCGGTCAAATTCGAGTAAACCTCATAAATCTGTTCCTTTTCCTCTCTCATGAACACTATTAATTCAAGTCATTTAAGTGGAGAAACCTTTATGTGCTCATATCTGCTGCTGAAATCTGCATAGCAATGTATTTTGCCCTCAGTAAACAGCAGCACAAGGGTAGGCTTTCATTTTTCCAGCTCAGTAACACAAACCCAATTCATAATCTTATTTGCCAGCTTCAATAGGGCTTATTTTCATCAAATACAGGTGGAAAATATAGTTGGAACCATTATCGGCCATCAATGAAAACGCTAAACAAACAAAAGCTGAGTTTTCAAAACAAGTGCGATGTCCTTTAGCTCACTGGTTAAGCAATATGACATAGTGACTGTTGGTGTTTTGTGTATGGGTTCAAATCCCAGTGCAGCCTATTTTCAGTGGCTAGGGATTGGCATAATGGTTAAGGTGTTTACCTCCCAGACAAGAAATGCAGGATTTGAGTCTTGCCAAGGGAAACTGGCTAGGCTTAAAGGGCAGCTAGCCTAGCACTTAACTACGAAGTGGAATTAATTATGCTGAATGTTCAAGCTGTAAAGCCAACTCCACAGAGCTACTGTAAAGAGTGCCTCTAATGGAATGGCACAGTCACTGTCTCTGTGGAGATTTAACTGGCAGAACTAGATAAAGCAACAGCATCTGCTACTGAAGGCTCTCTTCATACTATAGGTGGCACCAGAATCACAATGGGGAGAAGACAAAATTATCTTGCCGATCTTGCCAAGACCTTAGTCTCCTTATTAGGAAGTTCAATGACAAAGCACTAGCTTCTCCATGATGTATACTGGACCAAATGGATTCTTTCTAGCATTTAACTCTACTCCACAATGGGCTTTTACAGGAAACTTGCCTTCTTTGAAGTACAGGGAGATGAATCCACATGCTTCACCAGTAAACATGACCTTACAGATAGATTTCAGGGCAACACAAATGCAAATAAAATCATAAAAAATGGCCTAGTCAGCAATACAAATCCTTCCAATAAAACTATTTTCTCTCTGTTCTTAAGCAAGGTAACTGCAAGCCAATAAAATCCTATAACTAGATAATGCAATAAATCTCTCCATCCTAGATTCCCTAGAACCACCCATACTAAACCAAGAAAAAGACACTCAAGCACCTTGCCTCCCAATATATAAAAAAGCAAAACCAAGAGACTGCAAGGAAATGGCAACAAAATAAAACCTAATACAAATTACAATATAAGGGAACTGAGTAAACAAGCCAGATAGGAAAAAATAGAAAATGAGAAATGGGTCTTTTATATTAACCTACAAAATAAATACAACAATCAGCCAACAAAATTCTGGTCAAAAATAAATCACTGCTCAGTTAGAAATCTCAACTCTTCCTTCTCCCAGATTCAGCTACAATACTGCATGTAATTTCAGCACATATTATACAAACATGGCTAAGTTACCGTACTACTTGTCCAACCCCATTTGAAATTATACTTAATACAAATACTCTCTCCTCCAACCCCCAACAATACCACTAAAAGCTACTGTATAATCTGAAAGTTACCTCTTTAGTGTCTGATAATCGTCCATCACTGGATCTTGGTATTGCAGATAATGCCATTGCGTAACTCATCTCAATACTAATAAAAAATTCTATCACAGAATCTTACATTATGGGACTCTGGAAATAATCATGTAGTATTTCCTTACAAAATGGTGGTACCTCTCTGGTATGATCTAACTACACATTCACAGCTCTTCTACCCCACTATCGCCAAAATGCATCTATAGTCAACTGCTAGGCAACTTAAAACAATTTACTCTCCTTAACATAACATTCTTTCCAGCCAATATACAGCACAAAACAGACTTACTAGATTTCTTAAACATTCACCTGGAAGGACAAGCAGCATCAATATTCCTCAGCTTACCAAACTGTTTCACACCCTACACTGTTAGCCAGACCAAAAGAACAAGGGCTCAGCAACACAAGAAACAAACAGTTGCTCACTAGTTCCCTCATCTTGAGTGAGTTCGATTAGCATACTGCCGACTTCTGTAGCTATTGTATGTTGGCATCCAACAAAGCTCTATATTGGGTCTCTTAACGCTGACACCTTTATAAAATGTATACTGTAATGCAACCAGAGAACTCATTCAGTATGTTGATGCCACATTTTTGTGCTCTTCCCCAACTGCATATCTGTTTCTAACAACCCTGCAGATTTCATTGATCAACACTAAGAAAAAAAATGGACAAAACAGTCTACACTTTCCCTGATATCCAACAAAATCAAGTTAATGCTATTTACTACAAAATTATAGCCAGACAATATAAATTTGAATATATTATTAAAAGCTAGACACCATCATAGAAGTGGCAACCACAGCTCTCGACTTCTTTGCACAATAATTAGGAACAAACAAAGATAAATAAAAACATGGGGGGAAGGGCGAAAGCCCAAAATCAGGTATAACTTTTAATTACTATTTTGATTTACTTGAAATGAAGAAAAAAACAGGTTCACCTCAATGTGCATTTTATAAACATTACAAAACAAAAAACCCTAATGGCTGTCAATAATGGATTCTAGTTCTCAAAAAACACATTTCGCAAGGGACAGGGCAAAAACATGAAGCAAAATCAGGGATAGTTGAGTGGTATTGCTTGCACCCCAATAAGAATTATTAGGTGTAATTATTGACCAAACACTAAAATGTATGTACATAATAGAGTCTTAAAAGGAGATCATAAACCAGAGATGCTCACAAAGTCAACCCCCATCTTACAGATCAGGCATGCGTAACTGCAGAGCTAAAGCCTTCATACTTCCAAGCATCAAAATTCACTAACCAAAAGGCCTGCATGCCATGGGACATGGAACAAAGTAATACAATTTGTACCCATCCTAGTTAACAGAACTCACATAGTCTGACACTGAAAAAAAGTAAATCTGTCCAGTGCATGGCATATACCTCAAACTGACCCATAACATTCTACATAAACCTGAAAACTGACCTGCAACAAAACTATTAAAACTGTAAATACACCACAGGAAATTAAGATTCCTCAAAAAATATTTAGTAATAATACAAAAATTTAATAACCACAGTGTTGACTCATTGCATGCATTATTTATTTGGCATTTGCTAACCGGGATAACTCCAACTGAGCCGAAGCTCTTTTTCAGCAGAGGCCCAGGGAGAAAAGCTCCATGCATAAAAAGTAAATTAGGTATTTTACAAAAGTATACAGCGAACACAGTGTAATATTTAAAAACATATAGTAGCTGGTTAAGATAACACAAATAGTAGGACATAAGCAATACTGAAGACAACGAAGCATGAAAGCAATTTACAGCTGAAGTTTCTATTTCCAGTGTGTGGAGAATTAGGAGAGGTTGAGGTCAATTTGGTATGAAGGAAGTAGTGTAGATCAGAGAAAAGGACAAAAGAGATGGAAGGTGGGCAGGGGTGGTGAGCGTAGAGCATGAGGGAAGTAATGAGACAGAAAGTATGGGTAAGGGGTGAAAGATGGAGGAAAGTAGGATGGTGAAGTAATGCAGGGGAGAAGAGAAAAAGGACAGTGGCCAATATGACAGGATTAGGGAAGAGAGGAAAGATTAGGAGATGGTTAGGCAGGATTGAGGCAAGGGCAGAGCCAGGAGTTTATGAATCTTTCTCTTATGTTTTTTTTTTTTTTTTAATCTGAGACTATTGGAGATACAGCTGATGGCTAGAGGAATTTTGTTTCAGGCCAAAGATACTGCATAACTGTATAGGTTATCAGTCATACATCTTTTTAATTTGCAGATATCTAGCAGAAATAGGTTAGACCTCCAGAGACAGCATTTGGGAGTATAGTACTTGAGGAGGGTTGAGATGGCAGGGCAAGAATTTATTGATTATGGAGTGAGTGAGGAGCAGCTGGGCGGTGAGGCTGCTCAATTAAGTTCAGGGATTTTACAGAAATTCAGTAGTGCGAGTTGTAAGGCTGTTTGTAACAAATCCGACAATTTTATTGTAACAAAGTTCCAGTTTTGCTTTGAGAGTGGACTGAAGATAGTTTAATACAGGTGAGGGATACAGTAGAGTTGGAAGAAGATAAGCGTTAGCAAGGGACAATCTAGAGGCATTGGCAAGAATCTGTTTGCTCTGTAGCACATACCCAGTTTTTGGTGAGTTTTTTGATACAATTTTAGACATGTAGACTGAATTTTAATTGACCATTGACGACTATGCCCAGGAGTCTGGTGTGTGTTGCAACTTCTATTAAGGTGTTATCAAGGAAAGTGATAGCGAAGGATGATCTGAAGTGAGATAGAGATTTAGGGAGAAACAGAAGTTTCTTTTATTTTTTTATTTTTTTTTTTAGGTTGAGAACTAGGTGATTGTTCTTTAGCCAGTTTTCAATGGAGTTAAAGGATTTTTGGGTAATAGATTGAAGGTGTGGAAGACTGTCCGAAGACAGACGATAGTGGAGTCATCTGCATATTGAATTGGTGAAGACTGAGAGCAGGAAGAATGAAGGCTGTTAGTAAAGATGTTGAATAGAACGGGATCAAGGATGGAACCTTGTGGTACTCCAGTGTTAACAGGGAGGAAGATGGAAAAGGAGGAAAGCCACTTGACATACTGCAATTGATTGGAAAGTGTAGCTAGAAAACCAGTTAAGGGTAGGGTTAGCAAAATCAACAGCAGACATTTTAGAGAGAAGCAAAGGGTGAAAAATTGTATCAAAGGCTTTAGAGAGCTCCAGAAAGGATACCAGGTTATTTTCTCTGGCTTTGATAAGGGTATGGGTAAAGGAGACTAGTGCAGTAGTAGTGATGTGACTAGGATGAAAGCCTTGTTGGGTTGGCGTGAGAAGATTTTCATTAAGGAGATGTTCGAGAACTTGCCTGGTGACACATTTTTCAAGTATTTTGGAAAGGGAGTACAACATAGCTACGGGCTTATAGTTTGAGTTCTGTAGATTGTCCACTTTTGTGGAATGGAATAATATAGAATTGTTTCCAGATGGAAGGGAATATAGCTTCTTGGAGAGATCTCTTAATGAGGATGGAGACTGGGTAGGCTATAGTGTTTGCTGCTATTATTAGGAATTCTGCAGGTAGCTTTGTCTATTGAGAGAGAGCAAGGCTTTATTTTTTTAAGCAGACAATTAATGTAGGCAGTAGGGACAGATTTAAGTGAAAATGTAGATGTGCTGTCAGGAGAAAGGGGAGCAAGTTTAGAGTCCAGGCTGTGACCGTTTTGGGTTATTTTGTTGAGAGAATCAGTAAAGTAGTAGTTGAAGTTTGTGGCAGTTTCAGAGGGAGAATTATTTGGACATGGGTTTGGTATGTCGGGGAACCAGGGATGAGAAGCCTATCAACAGAGTTCCAGAAATCTTTCAGGTTCCTATGATGGTTAAGCTAATGTGGTTATGCACAACTAACTCATGGAACTTACTTTCAGCATCTGCAACACCAACTTCATCCCACCAGAATTTTAAAACTGCCCTGCAAAATTATCTAACAAGTAAATAAGATATTCACATATCCAAGGGCTACTAGGAGTAGGGTTTTCCAGGACAAAAATTTCATATCGCATGAATAAGTAGGCTCAAAAGCAGGACTTGTTAATGACTGAAGCACTAACGTCAAGTCCCATGGTTCTGCAGGGGGCTTGACAGGAGGTTTAATATGTAATATTCCTTTCATGAAAGTTTTGCACATTCGGTGTGACATAACTGATCAATTGTCGATTCCATTGTGAAAATTTGCAATAGCTGCTAAATGTAATAATCGATGCTGAGGCTCCAGCGTGCAACAGGGTAGTGAGATATTCTAGGATCTTCTGAATAGGCATAGAGAAGGGATCCATGTTTTGCTCTTTGGCCCATATAGAGAACTTAGTCTACTTACTGAAATACATTTTTCTGGTGGATAGTTTGCACGAAGCCAGGAGGATGTCGCAAACAGGGGATGAAATATCAGGTAGCCTGGCAATTATCAGAAGTGGAGGAACCAAGCTTTGAGCTTGAGGCTGTGGAGATTGGGGTGAATCAATCCCTGAGGGTGAGTCAGCAGTCCTTGAGACTGATCCAGTATCCATGAGCTGTGGGGATCAGGTAAGGCCACAGGAATGGGAACCAGACTTGAAGAGGCCAATAAGGGGCAATGCGGATCACTTTGCTTCTTAACCTTTGAGCTTTCTGTAGAAATTTTGGGATGAGGGGAAACGGGGGCCAATCGTGTGTAAGAGCATTCCTTGGTGACTCCCACTGAGGGGGGAATCAGGGCAAAGTAGCTTCTGCATTTGTTGTTCAGGAGGGAAGCAAACAGGATGCAGCAAGGTCTGCCCCAGCGACAGAAGATTTGAGCAGCTATAACCGGGTTGAGGGACTACTCATGAGGCATCAATATGTTCCTGCTTAGGTTGTCTGCAATGAGGTTGCAACTCCCAGGAATGTGCATCGCTATGAGAAAGTGGTTGGAAGCCATTGCCCAATGCCATATTCTCATGGCTTCCTGACATAGGGGGTAAGACCTGATTCCGTCTTGTTTGTTGATGTACCAGACCACTGACATGTTGTCTGATTGTATTGCAATAGTCTCGGAAGGAAGGGATGTGTAGAATGCTTGCAACTCTAAGAGAACTGCCCTCAATTCCAGAACATTTACGTGCAAATTGGCCTCTATGGGGGACCAAGTGCCATGGACCATCCTTCCCTAGAAATGCCCCCCCCCCAACCGGGAAGTGTCCGTGGTCACCGTGGCCTTGGGCTGGGGAAGACAGAAGGGTCAACACCAAAGATTTGTTTCTGGCTTCATCCACCATAGCATTTCTTCCTTGCAAAGGTTTGTAAGGCATATCATGTGGTCGAGTGGGTGGGTGAAGATCGACCATTGTGAAGAAAGGACCCACTGTAATAGTTTCATGTGCAACCTCACCAGGGGTATTACGGTAATGGTTGCTGCCATAAAGCCTAATAGTTGTAGTACTTGGCGTGCTGGTACAAATTGTGTGGAAGGAGAACTCAAATTTGATTTCTTATTTTTGAAAGCCTGTGAGGAGGAAGGGAAGCTTGACAGGACATTGTGTCGAAGATCGCTCCAATGAATTCAAGTGTTCTTGTTGGCAACAGGTTTGATTTTTCCATATTGATCGTGATATCTAGGTGAAGAGCAAGTCCTTGAGTGTAAGAGAGACTGAGAATGAGAAGGTTCTTGGTCATGGCGGTGAGGAGCCAATCGTGTAAATATGGAAACGCCTGGAATCCTTGTAGTTGGAGATGAGCTACTACGACTGCCATACATTTGGTAAACACTCAGGGGGCTGTCAAGAGACCAAAGGGCAGTACCCTGAAATGGTAGTGACTGGCTCCCAGCCAGAAGTGAAGAAATCTCCGAGAGCGCTTGTCCACCTTTATGTGGTAATATGCATCCGGAAGGTCTATACAGCACATCCAGTTGTCCTTCCCCAGAAAGGGGAGAATAGACTGCACCGTGATCATCTGGAATTTTTGAGGTTTGATGAATTTGTTTAGAAGGCTGAGATCCAAAACTGGTCTCCAGTCCCCTGTCTTTTTTGGCACTAAAAAGAACCTTGAGTAAAAACTAGATCCTATTTGGACTGGTGGGACTGGTTGGATGACTCTTTTTCTTAAGAGCTTTTCGATTTCCAAGGCTACAGCATCCCTCTGACGGGTGGAACGTTGGGGATTCATTTTATGGGTCTGGGAGTGAGATCGAATGGGATAGGATAGCCTCTGGATATAATTCTCTGCACCCATGAATCCATTGTTATGATTTGCCAGGCTTGCAGGTGCAGAGAGAATCGTCCCCGGACTGCTTCCAGAGAAAAGCAATCGGGCCGCTGCAAAGGAGCACCAGAAGGGTTGACCAGAAAACGAATCCCTGGTATCCTGCTTGCGTGGACCTCCTCTGCCCCGAAAGGGACATCTTCCTGATGAGTTATCCCCTCTGCCCCAGGGGGAATGCTCGTCACAAGTGTCACGAAAAGAACCTTGGGACTTCCTGAAAGTACAGTCGTGTACACTTACCATAAATGTAGATGTTTGAGTGTATTCACTGTTGCAGTCATTACATTTGGGTAATCTGCTGGCAGGTTGCCCTCAGTCAGCCTGAATAACAAAGTCTTGGGTCCTGCGTCAGTTGTTGTCTCCTCTTCCATGACGTCAGGTCGTCAGGGGTATAAAACATGCAGACAACGCCATTTTAATCAGTTTTTCTTGCCCCAGATGTTAGGTGACCCCCAAACAGGGAGCAAAAATATATATAAACGCACTTTTAGAAACAAACTTCACCTTCAACTAAAAGCAAATACACCACAAAGGCTTTTGAGTATAGTGAAGGAAAGAAAAGGTATAGAATGGGGGATGGCGGGTGGGTAACCCGGACTGCAACAGTGAATACACTCAACATCTACATTTATGCTAAGTGTACACAACTGTACTATGTTCTTCGTGTTTCACTGTTGCAGTCATTACATTTGGGTAGAATCCCAAAGCTATGGATGGGAGGATGGAACTAAACAGCATTCGGAGCAGCTATAAGGCCCTGCAGGACTGCAGTGGCAAAGCCTGCCCTGGATTTAGAGAAGAGAGGTAAATGATAATGCTTTGTGAAGGTATGAACAGAGCTCCAAGTAGCAGCTTCTAGAATGTCTTTGTTTGGGACCCCTCTGAGAAAAGCTGCTGAATTAGAGGCAGCCCTGGTGGAATGTGATCTGATCCCCTTGGTCACAGGTTTACCATGATGCAAATAGCGGAAACGAATGCAGTGGCTTATCCATTTAGAAATAGTCTGCTTTGATATAGCCTTCCCCTCTGATCCTGCAGCAAATGCTATCAGAAGTTGCTCAGACTTTCTTAGAGATTTGGTCCTGTTTAAGTAGAATCTTAGTTGTCTGTGTACATCCAATGAATGCAGAATCTGCTCCCCCTTGTTCTGCGGATTTGGGTAAAATGTTGGCAAGTGAATGGTCTGGTTAAAAGCCACACTAGATACCACTTAGGCATAAAAGAAGGATTGGTCTTGAGGGCCACTCTGTCCGGGTAAAAAATAATGAAAGGCTCCACTGCCATGAGAGCTTGTAGTTCTGAAACCCTTCTTGCTGAAGTGACTGCCAAAAGAAAAGCTGTCTTCCAAGATAGAAATTTTATATCCGCAGTAGTTGCTGGTTCAAAAGGAGGCAGGGTGAGTTTTTCCAGCACAAAATTGAGGTCCCGTGTAGGAGTTGGTGCTCTCCTGGGAGGCCTTAACTTTTTGACCCCTCTGACATACTGTTAAAGCAGTGGATGAGAAAAGAGGGGAGGCTCTGTGTTGTAATGAGCCGAGATGGCAGAGGCATGGATTTTTATTAAAGAAAAAGATAGGCCCCTGTCAAGCATCTCAGTTAAGTAATGTAAAATCTGAGGAATATTGGGCTTTGCTGTGTCTATTGTGCTTGGTTCCAAGCACAGAATCTTTTCCATTTATCAGCATAAGATTTTCTAGTACTAGGCCTTCTGGCTTCCAAAATGACATCCATCACAGGTTTACTGACAGATGTGGTTTGAATAATTAGTTGATCAGCCATGCAGCAAGATTCAGAGTTTGGACCGGAGTATGTAGAATTTGAAAGTTCTGCTGAGACAGTAGATGAGGTGTTTGAGACAAGTACCACGGAGGAAGGTGCGACATATATTCCTTAGAAGCGGGTACCAGTGCTGGCAAGGCCAGTCTGGCGCAATTAGGATAATTTTTGGTTTTTCCTGTCTGACTTTTGGTAAGACCTTGGAGAGTAGAGGCAGAGGGGGAAAGGCATAGACTGATAGGGTTTTCCAGCTGAAGGATACAGCATCCACTTTCCATGCTTTTTTGTGATGAGTTCTTGTGCAAAATTTGTCCAACTGATAGTTTTGGGGAAAGGCAAATAGATCTATGTCTGGGATTTGCGGATCCAGTTTCCATTCGTGCGGGTCCATAAGATTTCTGCTTAGGTCATCTGCCAGAGTATTTTGCTTTCCTGGCAGGAATTGTGCTTGAAGATGTATTTGGTAAGTCAAAGCTGTGTTCCACAAGACAATGGCTAGGCTGCAAAGGGGGTAGGAATGTGTACTCCCCTGCTTGTTTATGTACCACATAACAGTGGTGTTGTCCGTCCTTATCAGTAGTTGTCCTGGATGAAGTAAGTTCTTGAAGGCTGTCAGAGCATTCTGAACAGCTAACATTTATTTCTGGTTGACATGCAGATGCATTTGGTTTGGGCTCCATTTGCCCTGAATGCATCTCTCTGCCAGGTGGGCCCCCAAGCATAGTCTGATGTGTCTGTAGTTAGGGTTTGGGTGGCAGGGGGTAGAGTGAATGACAGTCCCTTGTTTTGGTGACATGTCCCTGCCAACCAAAGAAACTTCTGTTGCAGGCAGGGAATGAGAAGAATCATTGTTTCCAGGCTGTGACAATGTTGACTCCATAAACATTTTAGGTACCACTGAAGTTTCCTCATATGCAGTCTCGCACATGGAATCAGTAGAATGCAGGATGCCATGAATCCCAAAGCCTGCAGAATTTGTCTTGCAGATAACTGGGTTTTTGTTGCCATTTGTTTGAAGTAAGTTGTCAGTTGCCTTTGTTTGTCTGGCATGAGGTAAGCCATCTGGGGCAGTTGTATTCAGGCTTGCACCCAGGAATGTAATTATTTGACAGGGTACCAGTTGTGATTTCTTTTCGCTTATGGTGTACTCTAGGCATGCTAGAAGCCTTTTTACAAATGCCAGATGTTGAAGAAGAGTGTCCTTGTCCTCTGCTTGAATGAGACAATCATCCAGATAAGGATAAATTTGGATGTTTCTTTGTCTGCAGAATGCATTTACTGATGCCAGGCACTTTGTAAAGACCCTGGGCGCAGTCGATAAGCCAAAGGGCAGTGCAGAGAATTGGTAATGCAAAAAACCTGCTTTGAAGCAGAGATATCTTCTGCATGATTCCCTTACTGGGTTATGCAGGTAAGCCTCTTTAAAGTCTAGAGTGACTAACCAAGCATTCTTGCCTAGCATAAGCAGTAGCTGCTGCAAAGTCAGCATTTTGAATTTTGGAATGTCCAGGTACGTGTTCAGAATCGATAAGTCCAGTATTGGATGCCACAAATTGCCTTTTCTGGGTACCAGGAAAAATCTTGAATAAAATCCTTGTCATTTTTCTTTTTCTGGTACCGGTTGAACAGCCCCCATATCCATGAGGGATATAACTTGTTTTTGGGCCTCTGCCCACTGGTTTTCTGGCAGCTCCGGCCATCCGTTTGGAATTGGCAAAGTATGGAAATTAAATCTACACCCCTGGGATACTATGTTTAATACCCACTTGTCCTGGGTAATTAACTGCCAATTTTGAGCATGAAGTGCTAGTTTACCCCCCAAGGGGGCTGCCAAAAGATAAGTGCTTGGAGATGGTAGAGGAAAGTCATTGAGACTGCTTACTGTAGGGTTGTCCTTTGTTTCTCCAGATTTGGAGGTGGAGGCACCCCATTGCTTTGACCTGTAAGAACCATGTGATTGATATCTGGAGCCTTTTGAGTGTCTGAGTTTGCCCTGAGTGGCTCTGTTGGACACAGGAAAGGACCAATTTTTAGTAGGCCAGTGCCTACTGAACCTGGGTGGATGCACTTGCAAAAAATCTTTTACAGTTTGCATAGATTTATCTTTGTCTTCCATTTTCTTTATTGCCTTATTCCCAAACAGAGTATCATGGTGCAAAGGGGCATCCAATAATTTAGCTTTAACATGATCAGGCAGATTTTGCTCCTTGAGCCGGGCATGCCTTCTAATCACATATCCAGTAATGGTGGCCCCACAAGAGGCCTCCAAGGAATCAAAACCACATTGCAAAGTATGCTTTCCAACCTGTTCTGCTGAATGCAATACATCCTGTAACTCTATTTTCCACGCAATCAGATATCAACATCATTTTCTGTTTAAGTAAGCCCATAACATGCTGTTGATATTTAAGCATATGAAAATGGCAGTTTAAAGTCCTGATTGCCAAGGTTGCAGATGTATAAACCTTCTTACCCCATCTATCCAGCTCCCTGAAATCTCTATCAGAAGGGGTAGGATTTTTGGCTGTAGAAGCCTTAACCCCCTTGGGACCCTGAGAAAAAGTCTCAGGATCAGCAGCAGGATTTTTAAAAGAAATTTGTGGGAGTCAGGAACCCTGTAATATCTGTCTGGCTTACTAGGAGCCGGAGGCAGGGAATCAGGGGCCAAGTTTGATTCTGAGAACACATCATCAACAATGTCTAATACAGCAGGTATTGCCAAAGGCCTATGCTGAGGAAGAAGGAAGTCCCTAAGCCTCTTTTTTGATTCAGAGAAGTCCTGACTCTCCCCAGTGAAAATGTTCCCTTAAAGTATGCAAAGTCTCTCCAAGAGATTAATCCTCAGGAGGAGATGCAGATGGAATGGATTCCTCTGCACCAGAATCCTTATAGGGTAGAATAGAAAATTCCTGATCAGAAGAGGAATAAGAAGAAATGGAAACCTGATCTGAAGATTCATAATCAGTGTTTTGCCTAGGCCTCTAAGTGGGGGGGGGGGGTTGGGAACCCCTAATCAAGGTAATTAAATCCTCAGCCATTTTGATCAGCTGTTTTTTAGGCACAGGGACATGAGCACGTGGCTCATGCATTGGTTTTTGGACACAGAAGTTGTTTTTGACCTTGTTTTTGTTGTTGGCGTCAGTTTAATATTAAAATGTTGAGGCCTAAAAACACTCTCAGAAGCCAGTGCCTGCTCAGCAGCTCCGGACCCATTCAAGGGAGAGACATCCACGGGTTCAATACTCTGAGAATTTCTTGGCATACTGGACTCCGAATGGGTCTCGGTAGCAGGTATCAGGGGCTGCGAAAGCGCCTCACTGAGTACCGGTGACCCGGCGACTGGCTTAAGAGAAGCTTTGTCATCGGTTTTGGGCCTCGATGGTCTGTCTCTGTCTTTTTCCTTGCGTTTTTTGTGAACTCCTGTAGTCGGATTGCTAACAGATGACATTTCAGGGTAGTTAAATCTTGAACCAAAATATTTAGAAGCAAAAATATACCGACGCTCAATAGTGTGTTGGTTAAATTTAGCACAAAACCGACAGCAAGGCCTAGGCAAGGAATACAGTACAAATGAAAATCCTTATGAGGTATTTGCTTCCCACAAGTAATGCAATTATTAACTTTTACTGACTTCAGTAAGGAGCAAGAAAAAGTTTCCCCAATGGGGTACTTAGCTTTAGTTTGAAGACTTCAGTTCTGAAACTCAAATATGAAAATTTCAGGAGTCGGCCGACCGGCACTTGCAAACTGCTTCTGCTTCGGGCACCGCGTGGCAAGACAGACAGATTAAAATGGCGTCAGCTGCATGTTTTATAACCCTGACAACCTGATGTCATGGAAGAGGAGACAGCAATCGACGCAGGACCCAAGACTTTGTTATTCAGGCAAAATGAGGGCAACCTGCCAACAGATTACCCAAATGTAATGACTGCAACAGTGAAACACGAAGAACACCCACAATCCCCCCTCCTCTGATTCCTCGAGTAGGATCTCTGCGGAGGTTGAAAAACGTATGACCAGGGCAGACAAGGTCTTTCCATCTTTCTCACCGCGTAATAGTGTGTTTCTTGCATTTGGACCAAACAAGGAAGATTCGTCAACAGGAGCGTTGACAAAGGAAAATTTGAAGGGGGCCATGAAGTCACACAAATGCATCCAAGCATGACATCTCATGGCGATGCCCAATGCAGCTGCTTGAGCTGCCTCCTCGGTAGTGTAAGAAATCAAGCACATCAAGGAGTTAGAGATGGATTCTAAGGTAGCTAGCTGGGAGGTATCACGCACCTCCTCAGGCAGTACCCCTGCCAAAGAGGCAGACATTTCTGAAATTAGGTCTCTTTGGAGGCGAGTAAAGTGTGCAAGGTAATTCAGTGACCAAATGGCAAAGGTCGCTGAAGCAAAAGTCCACTTCCCCAGTCTATCCAAAGCCAGAGACTCCCTTTTTCAGGGGATGAACAGTGGAACTATTTTCTGCCAGTTTCCTCTTAGTGGCTGTCATGACCATGGAATCTACTACTAGCTGTTTGGCCCAGTTGGGTTGCTCCTTAGGTGTGGACAAAATTTTATCGGGCCTCTGGGGGACAGGTTCTATGTTATTCAGAGCCTTCCAGGCACGCTGCATGATAAGCCTAATGAGCTCATCTGCAGGTGGGGTCACCCAGGAAGTAGATGTTCGAACATGGAAATCCTGCAAGAACACCGATTCCTCCGAACGGTTGGAGGATTTCCAATCTCCCTTCTGCTTGAGGATCTCGAGAATGTCTCCAAATGAGACTTCTTCTGGGGGAGACCCTGGGGACCCTTCTCCCTCATTGTGCCTTCGGTGATGGATTTCTCAGGGAAATAGAGATGCTTCCTCTTGCCCTATGGCATTTATAAGAATCACTGTTACCAGCTCGAGGCAGCCCCATATCCCATGATGCAAGGCGGTAAGTACTCAGATCTCGTTTGGTACCTATAGGTAACAACACCTTGCACAAAAAACTTCCCAGAAGGAAAGAAAGGCAAAAAGCCTAAAAGATGGGCTATAGGGTAGACCAGAACTAGCTGGCCTTAAGAAGCACTCTTCCATATAGGGAGAAAAAGGTCTGTCCAGGCCAGGGGGCAGGAGGGAGGATCGCAAGAAAGAAGGCGAGAGAAGACAACTAACATGGAACGTTATGGTAGGTACATAACTTCTCAATGTTAAGTTGTCAATCTCGCCTTCATTCTTGCTTGATGCACCTCTATCCTGGGTGGCTCAATGGAACAGACTCTTGAGAACTGTAGAGCCAAAACTGGCTCTATCCCTGGAGGCCAAATCCAATTTGTAATGAGAAACAAAGGTATGAGGAGTGGCCCAAGTGGCTGCTGCACAAATAGTGTCTAATGGAAGTCTAGCCTGAAAAGCTGTGGAAGTGGCTAAGCTTCTGGTTGAATGCGCTTTAGGTTTTGAGCACAGCTGTTTTCCCCTGAGCTGATAGATTTCGGAGATGGTGGAAGAAAGCCATCTAGATAAGGTCACTTTGGAGACAGGAAGGCCTTTCTTGTTTTCAGCATAAGAAAGAAAGAGCTGATCGGATTTCCTGAATTGTTTTGTTCTGTCCAAATAATATCTGAGTTGGCGGTGAACATCAAGATAATGTAATTTTTGTTCCGATCTGTTTGAGTAATTAGGGAAAAATACAGGGAGATCAATAGATTGGTTCAAATTATTTTTCGAGGCCACCTTAGGCAAAAAGGTTGGATTAGTTCAAAAGGATACCCTGTTTTTGTGGAAGACCAAATAAGGGGGACGAACAGAGAGAGCATGAAGTTCTGACACTCTCCTTGCCAAGGTAATAGCAACAAGGAAGAGTGTTTTCCATGAAAGAAATTTCAAGGAACATGAAACAGCTGGCTCGAAGGGAGGCAGAATTAAGGATGTCAGCACTAGATTTAGGTCCCATTGAGGAGGAGGACTCCTGACTGGAGGTTTCAGGAGAAAAATTCCTTTTAGAAAGGCTCTACAAAGCCTGTGGGACATAATGTTGTGATCTGCAAACCCGACATGAAAGTTCGAGATAGCAGCCAACTGAACTTTGACCGTGGAAGATGAAGAGCCCGAGTGAAAGATTTCCGCTAAGAAATCCAAAACTGCTTGAACAGGGGCAGTAAAGGGATCTATATTTTTAGCTTTTGCCCAACAAGAGAAGCGTTTCCACTTGCTGGTATAAATCCTTCTAGTAGAGGATTTAGGAAGCCACTATGATATCCCTAACAGGATTAGAGATCATAGGAAGCCTGGCTAAGGAAGGAAGTGGAGCAACCAAGCTGTGAGGTTGAGAGAAGGAATAGACCGATGCAGCTGACCCGATTGGTGGATCAGAAGGTCTGGCACTGGGTCCAGATGCCACGGCTGCACCAATAGGTGACGATGGAGGAACGGAAACCAAATTTGTCGAGGCCAATAGGGAGCAATGAGAATCATTTTGGCTCTCAAAACGGTGGCTTTCTGGAGTACTTGTGGAATCAACGGAAAAGGAGGAAAGGCATAAAGAAGTCCCTGGGGCCAATCCTGGGTTAGAGCGTCTCTGGGGGGATGGCCTGGCAGTGGGAAGAGAGAAAAGAAGTCTGGGTATTTGCTGTTTTGGGGAGTAGCAAAAAGATCGCAACATGTGCGGCCCTATTCTAGAAAAATCTCCTCCACTATAGATTGTTTGAGAGACCACTCGTGAGGCATGAGCATAGCTCTGCTCAATCTGTCCGCTAGAATGTTGGTTTTCCCAGGGATATGCGTTGCTACCAGAAACCGATGAGAGGAGATCGCCCATTGCCAAAGTCTGAGAGCTTCTCGACACAAGGGGTAGGACTTGGTTCCGCCCTGTTTGTTGATATACCATACTACAGACATGTTGTCTGTGTGAACTGCAATTGTTCCCAAGGGAAGAAAGTTGTTGAGGGCTTGCAACGTTAAAAGCACTGCTCTCATCTCTAGGACATTTTTGTGCAGGTGGTATTCGAGCGGTTGCCACGTCCCATGAACCATCCTGCCCTGATAATGACCCCCCCACCCGATCAGGGAGGCGTCCGTAGTGACTGTGGCTACCGGGGCCGGGGATACAAAGGGCCTGCCTTGACGAATCTGGGGAGAAGAAATCCACCATGATAGATGATTCTTGCAAATTTGTGTCACCAGGATTTGGTGACGCATGGGAAGTTGTTGGTAAGACCACTGGGTGAACAACATCCATTGAAGAACACGCATGTAGAAGCGGGCCAGGGGAAGAAGGGTAATGGCCGCAGCCATGAGGCCCAACACCTTCAGAACCATTCTGGCTTGCACCTTTTTGCAGGCAAGGATGATCCTCACGTGACTTTGGATATCTGAGATTCTTTGGTCTGTGAGGGTTGCTGACATCCAACCAGTGTTTAAGTTTGCGCTTATGAAAGTAATAGACTGGCAGGGCAATAAGGAGGATTTTTTGTAGTTGATCGAAATTCCTAATTGAGTGCAGAGATTTAGGGTGTAATCCCTGGCTTGAAGAAGTTGATGCCTGGTGGTGGCTGAAAGGAGCCAGTCGTCGAGATACGGAAACACCTGGAATCCTTGACGTCTCAGGTGAGCCGTGACCACTGCCATACATTTGGTGAACACTCTGAGGGCTGTAGTGAGACCAAAGGGCAGGGCTCTGAATTGAAAATGACTGGACCCCAGCCGAAAGCGGAGAAACCTTCTGGAGCGTCTGTGAATTTTTATGTGATAGTACGCGTCCTGAAGGTCTATTGAGCACATCCAGTTGTCCTTTTGTAGGAAGGGCAAAATTGATTGAAGTGTGACCATTCGAAATCTTGTCTTTCTCACAGACTTGTTGAGTCTGCTGAGATCCAATATTGGTCTCCAGTCTCCCGTCTTTTTGGGGACCAAAAAGAATCTTGAGTAGATTCCGGGCTCTGAATGGTCTGTTGTAACTGGCTAATGGCCCTTTTTTGTAGAAGCTTTGATACTTCTAACTTTGCAATTTACCTTAGACCGGGTGGCACATCTGGAAGGGAATTTTTGTGAGAGAAAGGATTTTCCTCGAAAGGAATCTTGTAACCCTCGGATATGATCGACTGTACCCATCTGTCTTGAGATAGGGAACGCCAGGCTTCTGGGTACAGCGATAGTCTTCCCCCGACTGCCTCCAAGGATGGACAGTCGGGCAACATCTCAGGGACGTTGGAAGGGCTTGTCAGAGAGAGGCTCTCTGCTTCCCTGGTTTTGTGGACCCCCTCTGCCTCTAGAGCGGCATCTGTTATTATTACCCCCTCTGCCTCTAGGGGTAAACTGACCATGTGCATCTGGCGTGACTCCCTGGGATTTACGGAACCACATTTTTCCGCCCTTCTGACCTTTGGGGTAAGGTCTAGAGGGGGGTAGAAAAACGGACCCCTACGGCAGAAAGAGTCTTGCCGTCCTGCTCACAACTGGTCAATGTATCCTTCACTTGAGGGCCAAACAATGCTGACCCATCAAAGGGAGAATTCGTGAAGGACGTCTTAAAGGGATCTGCAAAATTACAGAGCCGCATCCAGGATTGACGTCTAAGAGCCACTCCTGTACCCGCGGCTCTACTCGCTCCATCTGCTGCATACGAGGTCAGTCGCATGGAGGAGTTAGCTATAGAATTAAGGATTCCTAGCTGAGAAGCAATCTTTTCTTGAGCCCCTGCAGCCGTAGGATCCTGCACTACTTCACCTAGTTCCTTAAGGATGTCCCTTTGGAGTCTGATGAAGTGACATAAATAGTTCAGCGAACGCATGGCAAAGGTCGCTGAGGAGAACATCCGCTTACCATACCTATCCATGGTCCTAGAATCCTTATTAGGAGGATGGACTGGTATGGAAGGATCTGCAAGTTCCTTCTTAGTGGCGGCCGCCACCACCATGGCATCAACAGGGATACCTTTTGTAAGGAATTGTTTTTCAGAAGGGGCTGTAATGAATTTAGACGGCCTCCTAGGAACTGGCTCTACAGAATCAGGAGCAGCCCAAGCCTTTCGAGCAATAACCTCCATAAGGGGGTCGAAAGGTGGAGACACCCAGGAGGTGGAGGGTCGAGATCCAAACGCCTCTAGGTATACCGACTCATCCTCGGAGGGATTTATGGAGGGCCAGTTTCCCCTCTGTTTTAGGAGTTCTAGGATGTCTGAAAAGGAGACATCCTCAGAGGGGGATCTTGGGGATCCCTCCGACTCATCTAAGTCGGTATCTGAAGTGGTAGACTCAGGGGAGTCCAGGTGTTTCCTCTTACAAGTCCTCTTGCGGAGGATCTCCTGACGGGTCAGGAGAATCCTCGGAAGAGGGGGTTCTTCCCAGTGGGGAAACCTGAGGCAGTGGATCTCTAGGTCCGGGAGCAAGAGAGATGGAAGAGATATCGACAGGCACTGTAGAGGGAGGAGCTAAGGGAATAGACTGCTGACTGAGCCCAGTGGCCAGCACACTCTTCATCACCTCGAAGGCTCCCCTCCCAGGGAGATCCGAGAGAACCCGTTCCGAAGAAACTGGGACTCCCGGGCCCACCGAAAGGGAAGGCTCCGAGGCAGATGTCGGAGCCGAGCTCACCAAGGCCGAAGCTCCAAGGGGAAGAGTGGGGTCGGACAAGGGTCTGATGCCACTCACCCCTCGGAGGAGACCAGGGAAGCCCGACCACCGAATCCCTCCAATGAAGGTCTCGAGGAGGAGATAAGAGTAGATGCTGAAGGTGCAGAAGGAGGGGGTATCTGCCCCTCAGCCATAGCCATAACTATTCCCGTAGACTCCAGCTCCAAACTCTGTGGTAGAGTCGAAGGAGGAACTTGAAGGGGGTGTGGACTAATAGTCGTCTGTTGAGACGGACTATGAAGCATCTGGGCCAGTGCCTGTGATTTTAATAATCTGCTTACCACCCTCTCTAAATCATGGTCAGATAACCTGGACGACCTAGATGATCGTCTCCGATGGCTCCGTTCCGAAAGAAGAGGTGAGGCTGCAGCCGACAGAATCGGTTCCAAAGAGGGGGACCTGGACCTCTTCCTCGAAGGAACCATCGGAGCCGATAAACCCACTGATCCAGTCGGAGCCGATAACTTTTCGGCTCAGAGAGAAGATCTAGATGCATCGGCTCCAGCCGGAGCCGATGCAGGCATCGAAATAGCGGTGTCGGTCGGCGCCGACACCGAAGCCTGGGCCACATGGTGGTCGGAGCCAGTACTTGGAACCGACACCAAAGTGACCATAGAAGTATCGGCACCGATAGCCATCGGTGCCGAAGATTTAGCCAAGGTCGGATCGGCTCCAGCCGGAGCCGATCTAGACTCCGACATAGTCGGAGCCAAGGCCGAAGGCGTTGGTACAGAAGCCTGGGCCTTAGACTTTGAAGGCTTTCCCGGAGCCGATTTGGCTGGGGAGCCCTCCGGTTTAAGGAGTCCCCTTAAAATAAGTTTGTTTCTCCTTTCCTGCAGGACTCTCTGGCTAAAAGAATGACATATTGCACAGGAGTCCTGCAGGTGGAGAGGTCCCAGGCAGTATAAGCAAGAAGTGTGACCGTCTGTCAGAGACATCTTCTGACAGCACGAGTCACACTTCTTAAAGCCTGCGACCCTCTGCTCTTTGGACATAGTGGACACAAAAACAGAACACACACAGTCCCAAACAAACAATTAAAATTAAATTATAAGCAGTAAAAACCTCACACACACACACCCTGACAGGAGGGGGGGATGGGAGGGAAGGAAGGCCTGACTAAAAAAATTAAGGAGGAAGGATAATTTTAGTCAAAAAGGGGCTTACAATTAACTAAAAATGAAAGATTTCTCAGAAAAAATAGTTTAAAAGTGAAAAGGGGCTAAAAGCAGTTTAAATATAAACACTTACCAGGAGCTGGTAAAAGGAGGACCTCATCAGCGAAGCGGCAAACGAGATCTGGGTACTTACCGCCTTGCATCATGGGATATGGGGCTGCCTCGAGCTGGTAAAAGTGACTCTCGAGCTTAGCAAAGTGCCGAGTCGGAGCCGAGGATCGGCTCCGAACCCATCAAGCAAGAATGAAGGCGAGATTGACAACTTAACATCTTATGGTTTCCCGTCCACTCATCAAGATTTCTCTTGTAGAGGGCCAGCGAGGGGCTTTGTCTTACGTGAATTGGGGTTTTATTCCAGAGTGTGGGAAGCCTTTGGGATATGAATCTATCCCTCCAACATGTCCTATTTATTGCTGCGCTGAGGTTCAAGTCCGAGGAGCGTGTGGCTCTAATGGATTTGTTTTTTTAAGGTGGAGCATGTCCATTAATTCTGGGTTGACATGGCCTTGTAAGTCAGGCAGAGGTCGCCTCTGAGCAGGCGGTAAGCAACTGTAGTTTCTTTAGCCTAGTTGCATAGGGCAACTGTTTGAGGCCCATGATCCTTTTGGTAAGGAACTTTTGGGGTCTCTCCAGCTGCTGCAGGTGCCAGGTAAGGTACATCCCAAATGGGGCATTGTACTCAATTATGGGTCTGATGAGTGATGAGTATAGGGGCACAATGACCTCTCTAGATCTAGACGAGAACCCTTTAGTTATAAGATGGGCAATATAGAAGGATTTTTCTCAGTAAGACCCTTTTGGAGAATGCTTGTGTCATCTGGGGAGTCTATTATGGCTCCTAGTTTGCAATCATCAGCGAACTTTGTAAGCCACAGTCCTTTTGTGCTGGCCTGTACTTCAGAGAAGTATATACTGAACAAGAGGGGCCCCAGGACTGAGCCCTGTGGAACTCCACTTGTAACAGGTTTAGAGTCGGACAAGGCACTTCCAACCCTGGCCACGTGCGTTCTATCCGAAAGCCAGTTTGATACCCATCTTGTGACATATGGACTGATGTTTAAGCTGGTTAGTTTGTTTATGATTCCAGAGTGAGGTATTGTTTCAATAGCATTAGCGAGGTCCAGATAGGCAGTATGGACTACTTTACCCTCATCTATGGCTTTGGTGACCGTTTCAAAAAAGTCAACCAGGTTTGGGAGGCAGGATCTGCCTCTAACAAAACCGAACTGGGTAGGGTCCAGTGTCTGGAAGTTCCCGAGGTCTTTGTTTATGAGATCCATAATGATACGCTCCATAGCCTTGCAAATTAGGCTAGTCAGACTTATGGGGCGATAGTTCCCAGGATCCGTTGTGGGGCCACCCTTGTGGAGAGGGATCACTGTTGCTGTATGCCATTCCTTGGGTACATAACCTGTTTTAAGGCTGAGTTGGAATAGTGAATTTAAGTGGGGGTTTAGTTCTTCCTGGAGCTCGTGCAGGACACAGCCCGGTATTCCGTACGGTCCCATAGATGCTGTGTTTTTAGCTTTGGAGAGGGCTGCTTTTACCTGTGTGTCTGAGATATCTGAGGGACTACATTCATCCGGGATAGACACAGTCCCTTTGGGGGGGGGGGGGGTAAAATTTGCAATGACCCTGTCAGCCCGAATATTGGCAATGTCAGTCAGTTCCGTGTATTTTGTACCGTTTTGTACTAGCTCTGAGCAGATCTGGGTGTTTCCTCCCAGGTTCCTGACATAACTGAAGAATGCCTTGTGATTATCTTTGGAGTCTTTGGCAATTTTTCTTTCAAAGTTTGCCTTTGAGGCTTTTATGGTGGAGTGAAGTTTCTTGCCAATACTGATCAGGGTTGCCTTTCCTTTTAGGGTTTTGGCCCTGTCATGTAGTAGTCTCCTTCTTTTGTTGTATAGCTTGTTTATGGCTGGGGTCCACCAGACTGGTCTCCTATTTTTGTTGGAGTGAGCCTTGGTTTTACTTGGGATGGCACGATCCATGCATTCCTGCAGGTGCATACAGAGTGCGTTCGTATAGGATTCTGCGGTTTGGGTAACATTTTCCAATTTCTCAGGGGCTTTGAAGCTTCCTACTTCTGTCTTGAGGAGAGTGAAGTTTGTTTTTGAGAGGTTTTTCACTATGGTTTCCTTGACTGAGGGTGGGGTTGGGATGTGGATGTCCATTGTGATCAGTTTGTGGTCCGATCTCACCGACGAGGGATTTACCTCCGGTGTGGAACATTGATCCCCTATGTTTGCAATGACTAGGTCCAATGTATTTTCCCATCTTGTAGGAACAGTGACTAGTTGTTCCATAGCATTTGAGTTGATGAATTCTAGAAACCATTGGGCAAATGAGTTTGGACTCTAGTAGTTTACCCAGTCGATGTTTGGGTAGTTGAAGTCCCCCAATATTATGGTGTTTGGTAGGATCTTCACATTCTCTAGTGTTCTCAGGAAGGCCGCGTGTGGGTCTTGAGACAGAGAGGGTGATCTATAGCAGGCTATGACTTGGAAGGCAGTTTTGCCCACTGTTAGTTGCACCTGAATTGTTTCTGATGTTTCATGCAATGCCACTAATCTGGAGATGTGGGTGTCCTTGATGAAGATGGATACACCCCCTCCCTTGGTGCTATTGTCCAAGTTTTGTGGCCGAAAAGTATGATACGAGTTGTATCCTGGTAATGCTGGTGTGCTCTCAGGAGCCTTGAACTAGGTTTCTGTCACTGCACAGATATCGATTTGCTCCATACTGAGGAGTGCCTCGAGAGTGTGCATCTTTAGGTTTAGACTTCCGGCGTTGAGCAGCATTACCCTTAGTTTTTTATTCTTTGTATTGTCTAAGGAGGTGGGTTTGTCTTTTGAGCCTTGCCTAAAAAAGGCACTATGGGGGTGGCAAGAGCCTTGGCCAGTATTCGAAAGCCCAGGGGTGACAGGTGCAAGCCATCCCTGGCGAAGCAATGTGGCTTGTCTAGCATGTCGTCCCAGGCTGACAGACACTGGATCCCCTTTGAATGACACCAGTAGCTTAGCCAATTGTTGAAGTCAATCATTTTGTCTCTATACTGTGGCATCATTCTAGGTGAGGGCAGGATGCTACTCAGGGTCAGGGTCATATCAGCCTGGGCTACATGATCAGAAAAGATCCTCTATGTCTCTTTTCATGTAGTCCAGGGAGGCTCTTCTCAAGTCGTTTACGCCAGCATGGACAATGACAGAGTCGTATTTGTACTTGCTGTGTAGTGACCCGAGTGCTTGAGTTATGTGGCGGATCCTGGCACCCAACAGGCAACTTACAGTGACCTTCTCTTTGTTCAGTCTGGTGAGTGGGACGTCAGTGTGCCTGACGATAGAGTCACCTATTACTAGTGTATCAGGGGTGTCATTTGGTCTTGAGGGCTGGTACTGTGTGGCACACTATGTGGGGTATGCGTATGGTTAATGTTGGGTAGTGAGTGCTTGTGTGTCTGCTTAGGAGGTCTCTGCTGTTTTGGCAAGTTTTAATTTAGAGCCTCTGAGTATGTCTTTGTGGGTTTATGTGTCATGTTTTCAGGTGTGGTTAGTCTATGTGTGACTGGTTTTGGGGTGCTTGTGTTTACCTTCTCCTCCTGACTGGCGGTACCAGTCTTGGGTTGAGAGAGCTTAGCCTCCAGTTTGGCTGTATAGTTGCATCTCTCGCATACATTAGAGGTTGATTGTAGGAGGAGGGGGTTGTCTGTGTACATGAGGCAATTGTAACATTGCCTCAGGATTCCCAGGTTCACCAGCTGGACTGGAGAGAATGACTGAAACTGCGCTTTGGACATGCCTGGAGAGTTCTAAATATTGGTTAATGGAAGAATCTGGAGCCTGTTACTACTGTTTTGTACGAGGGGGTAAGTGCTAGTAGTTTATTTGCATTTACTGTGAAGCTAGGGCAAGTGCTGGACTGTTAGAGGAAAGTAGAGAGCTGTCCTGGAGAGTTTGAGTAGTTCCTAAGATTTACCGAGAAGCTAAAGTAAGTGTTGGACTGTAAGAGGAAAGTATAGTGCTTTCCTTGAGAGTTTAAGTAGTTCTAAGGGAAAATTTGAAGAGCAGACTTTGTGGAGCCAGGAAAAGTTTAAAACTGTTAAAATGATGCTGCGCTATGTGCAAAAGCGGGTTTTAAAGCAGGGAACTTGAAAGAGCTAGGATTTAGCCCAAAATGGCCAATAATCTACTAGTTTCTGGGCTGAGACCACTCCTCCAGGGACAGATAGGCTGCTCAAAGCTCCCCACTCTCACTGGTGAACAGAAAAGCTTCCTCCTATCCAAGTAAGGATATGGGCAACACAGGAACTTATACCAAAGCGTAGAACTCAGCAAAACCTGAAAATCTGGACTATTCTAGCTCAGAAAAGGTGGGAAACAAGGACATTTTTTTTTTTTTTTTTGCAGAAATAGTAGCAGAAATTAACAGGAAAACACTGTAAATGCTTTACACAGGCTAGCGCACTTGAGTGGGCAGCCTAAACAGTTAAACACAAAAACAACTTTTAAAGTGCAGGTACAGTTAAAATGCAATAACAAGCTTTTAAAGGTAGCACAGCAGTTAGAATAATAGTTGTGTAAAATCGTACCCTGCAGCAGTGAAGTCTTTTGTATACTGGCCGATATTGGGTCGCCTACAGCAGGGAACTTCCTCATGTTATGAATAATGCAACAGAGAAGAGAAGGACATCTATCATTATAGTACGATTTTACACAACTATTCTTTATTCTTAATACTAGATTTGCTTCCCAGATATATTTTTCCTCATCTTTCTTGCCCAGATGAGGGCTAAGGCATTCCAAGCAGGAGAAGGAACTACAGATCAGTATATGGCAAACTTCATAATCCTGAGCATCTCCTCAAAGGAGGGGGTTAACTGGAAAACAGATGAATTGTGGGAAGGTATCAACTAATCCATGCAATACAGGAAATTGTGAGACAGGGAAACCCTTAACTTGCTTGTAACTCTAGAATGTGGTGGCCAGACCATATACAATATGTAAAGCAATGAACTTGCAACTCGTATGAACTGGGTGATGAGGCACCAGCACTAAGGGGTGTCCACAATGGGGCAAAGTTTGTCAAGGATGCCAACACATGACCTGGCACTGTAATGAGCTTGTGTTTAAGGGTATATTCCTGGGAGGAGAGCAGCCACATGCCGTCAAACACCATCAGCATGTTTAATGTTTGGTACAACTTTGTGGGTCCAAGTGCTGCAGAAGAATGTACACAAGTCTCTTCAATCCTAACCAAAGTGTCCTGCTAAACCAAATGAGACAGAATGGGATGAGGCAAACTCAATCGTCAAGCTTTTGTTGGAGGACATGGGGATCACACCAACTGAGCTGGCTGTGTACAGGTATATGCTCAACATTTGAATTTGGGTGACATGATATGATCACCCCCCCCCCCCTCCCGGTGCATTTCTTGCACTCCCATCATCAGTGGCTGATGAAATCTAATGGCTTGGCCCCTCACTATCAGAATTCCTCTCCACTCACAAGGAGTGTAGACCTACCTTCATGACTGGAATTTGCAGGAGAAAGTACAATTGTGAAAATTCTACTTACAAACAACAGATGTTTGAATTTCACACTGCCTCAGTGACATATGGGTTTTGTGCTTATAAAGATCCAATATGACAGCTTTCCAGAGCCCATCCTCTGACTCTCTGTAAAAGGGGATTGGCTAAGCCCCTCCCATCTGGAGAATTCTAAACCCTGTCAAAGAAAGTCATTTTTTTAGGCTTTTAGTATGAAGTGTGAAAAACCAAGACCGACCATAACCAAAAATTGCTTGAAAACAACCCAACAATTCACAGCCAAAAACCAACGTAAATAACCAAAGCCAACCAACAACACAACAAGGTTGGATACCATGGTGCTATATACAAAACAAGATGGGTGGGAGGGTGGGTGCTGCCAATGAGGCAGTGTGAAATTCAATCTACTGTTGCAGGCAATTAGGACTTGTGCAACTGTACTAAATTTTCACCATTCACAATGTCTCAGTGAATATGGGTAGATTCTCAAAGCCTACCCTACCTGAGAGGAGAAGGAAAGATAAGGATCTAGAAGCCTCTGGAGAATGGTTCTTGTAAAGCCTGCTCTTGAACTTGAGAAAGAATCTGGTTTGCACTGCTGTGTAAATATATGAACAGAGGACCTGGTTGCTGTCTCTAGAATGCCTCTATACTGAATGCCTTTCCAATATGGCATCAAAGAAGATAAGACTGGTGGAATGTGCCTTAACCTTGTCTAGAATAGATTTATCATGGAGAAAGTAACAAAAAAAAAAACATAAGAGGACATCCAACAAGCAATTGTTTGCTTGGAGACAGGTTATGCCCTTAGCCCCAAAACAGGAAACAAACAGCTTGGTTCTGTTAAGGTAGTACTCAAGCTGTTTGCACATATCCAGGGTATGCAGATTCTCCCTTATTTTTAGGTTCCAGAAATAAAACTGGGAGCTTGATGGCTGGATTCAGAGTAAATTTAGAAACGATTTTTGGCATGAAAGAAGGAATAGTGTATAATAAAAACCTGTCCTTGTGGAAAAGCAAATAAGGTTGGTCCCCCTATGACAGCTTGCATCTCACAGAGTTGCCTTAAAGACGTCAGAGCAATAAGCAAAATAGTTCAAGTGATGAACTTCAAATCAGCCTAAAAGATGGTTTCAAAAGGAAATGAAGTCAATTTTGCAAGAACAAAGTTGCAATCCCAAAGAAGAGAAATATGCTTTTGAGGGGGGCTTAAGAGCAACATTCCTTTCATAAACAGAATGACTACAAAAAAAGATGAAATGTGGGAATCCATGGACAGACAAGCTGTGATGGCTGCAAGCCATACCTTGACTGATGCACAGGACAAACCTTTGTTGAGTAGTTCTCACAAATATTTCGAAACCAGAGGGGAAGACACCATAACGAGCCTTTTGATATCAGTTAGGCACCACCTAGAAAACCTTTGTGCTCTTGTAAACACAAGATTTTCTAGTTGTAGGTTTTCTTGCCTATCTTAATACGTGCTGCACATCTTCATGGAACACGAGTTTAATTGTATCAAGACAGAATCACCCAGGCTGTCAGCAACAACTGTGAACAGATCCAGAATGTGAAGGAACTTGTGACAATGGCCCTTTGCCAATTCCACTAAAAGGGAGGGCAAAGTTTGCCTGGGCCAAAAGGTGGTTCACCACAATGATCTTTGGTAATTCTTTGTGAAATTTCAGAAGTACCTCAGGTATCAGTGTAAACGGTAGAAATACATACAGAAGCATTCCCATCCAAGGGAACAAGAATGTTTCTGTCCTGCAACCATGGCTGTATGTCTTGAACAAAATTTTTCCAAGCGTCTGTTTTGAAAGGAGGTGTAGAGAACTATGTGAAGTGTTCCCCACATCTGGATCAAAGCCAGGCAAGACATCTGTCCTGAGTTTCCACTCTAGAAGGTCCAACAGGATCTGCTTGGTCTACCTGCCATTAAGTCTTGCTCTGACTGTATATAGGAGGCCTGAAGCATCACAGAATCCTGTAAGACTATCTCTCAGGCCATCACTGCCAACCGGCATAGAGGATATGACCTGCTACCACCTTGTTTGTCCAGGTACAACATGACTGTGGTGTCATCTGTGACCAATAAAAGAAGAACTGGAGACCATAAGTGGTGAAAAACTTTTAAGGACCAACTCACTGCTAACATTTGTATGATGTTTATGTGCTTTTGGCGCCTGAAGGTCCACATTCAGCTTGTACTAGAACTCCCATGGACACTGTTCCCTATACAAAATCTGATACATCCATCAAGAATGAGTGAACTGGGGTCTGGATAGCGTGACATCTGATCCCTCCACCACTGTAACTGTCATTTTACACCACTGGTATCACTGGAAATCCAAGGGAAGCAGGTGCTGGGTGCAACATTTTTTTTTAAGCATCCCTGAATATTTCTTATGTGGGGTCTGGACAGTGGTATCATAAGGATCATTGAAGCCATGAAGCCCAGAATTTTCAGAAAATCTCTTGTGGAGGCAGCTTCTTGAACAGACAAATACACAAAAATGTTCTGAAGTTCAAACATCGTCTTCTGTCTCTGTTCATTAAATAAATAAGGAAGATAATTGTTTGCACGAGCGTGAGACAGGAAATTTGTAGATTCAACTTGAAGTTGGCAGCAACTGGAATGCGATATACATCCTTCAGATGTAAAGTCACCATGAAACAGTGGTCTGGAAAAAAGGGCAAGACCTTTGCAGGATAAGCATTTAAAATTTGAGTACTTTCAGGAAGGTATTTGGGTACGACTAATCTAACAAACTGGTATCCATGTTAGCTCTTTTTTGGATACCTAAAAGATTCTGGTAAAAAATCCTTTTAGTTTTTTTTTTTTGTGGTGCAGGAACTGGTTCTATAAACCCTGCGTGCATCATGTGAGAGAGTAACAGAGAGAACAGATGTGAGTGATCTGGTTGGTGTGGGGCTACTTCTTGAAGGGTGGAGGATTTTTTGTCCACTGCCAAGAGCATCATCACTAAATTCTTCTCAGCAGCCACTTGTCTTTGAGACTATTTCTGGCCAGGCTGCTGTACTGAGCTAAAACCTGAGGAAATGGGAGGAGGAAAGGACAAGATACCCGGAGTCATTCTGTAGCAGGGGAATGATTTTTTTGTGAAAGAAACCCTTTTTATTTGGTGTAGAAGCATTATTCTCCTGCCATTTTCTCTTGGTAAACACTCCTGTTAGACTGGGATTTTTATTTGTTCTCCCTTTTGAAGTTAGATGCTTTGTTTGGGTGAATCTGGGAATATGAAACCTAGTTACCTCATGCATCAACTTAACCTATCGTCCCATTACTTGATAATCTGGGTAGCAGCAGTGCCCAACACAAATTCAGAACTTAAAGGAGCATTCAAAATCTCATTTTTTAAATCCTCAAAAAATTTTGTTATGCAACCAAGCATACTTTCTCAATAAAACAAAAGCAGCTGTAGTTCGAAAAACAGTGCCTACACTTTCCAAAACACTACTCACAGACACTACTCAAAACATGTTTCAAAACTGGAGTTAGATTACAAACAATCTCATTCATACAACACTTCTGTTCAGCAGACAAGGACATAGCAAAGATATCTAAACTGTAAACAGACTGCAAAAAAATGTCCACATGAAGTTCCCTTAGATACTAACCCCTTATCAATTTTATCTGGTGGTGTAGGGTTAGAAGAAGCCAAGGCTTTCTCATTAGACTTAGCAGCTAGAGAAACTGAAGCTGGGTCAATTAACAAAATATCAATGAGAGCTGCAAGATCAGAGTACACCTTGTATTTCCTCAAAGTCTTTTTAG